>NW_026018611.1:8209609-8228868 GCF_020466585.1 Dendroctonus ponderosae
ACCAAACCTTTAATGCATTAATTGCACTTTTTATGAACCTGCCACTTAATCCCTTTGCTTAGGGCAAAAGAATGATTTACGATTATAAAAATGATAATAGCGAACTATTTGAAACACACATTATGTAAATGTTTGGAAGGTAATTCTTCTGTGTATCATTCGATGGCAATCTGATTTATATGCAAGTGTAATACTCCAAATTAATATTCAAATACAAAATACAACAGTTAAATAAATATATCCAGGCCTTCGATTTATGTTTATAATACATTATCTGATTTAACTTCTGTAATAACATTCAGGATTTATTCAGTTGAATTCGGTGTAGAAAGAAATAAAAAATACGGAAATGTCGCCGGGATTTTTAGTGTTGTTTCATTTCGTTGTGGAAATCTATGCCTTACTTCGGTTTGAAGAACTATTAAACCACCACCAGAAGCTTGAAGAATATAAAGAATATATTAGCAATATGAGAATCTCACCAGAGCGTACCTGTGTCATTCTCAATATGATGAACTTCGATACATGTCCGGACATGTTAGTAGAGTTTGCTAAAGCAAATTATTGCCCGAAGTTAATTTTGACCAAGGAGGCTTTAGGATCTCCTATGGACTTTGGGAGCAATTTGATTATTTTTATAGTGTCTGGAGCTGAACATTTATTAGAAGCCCTAAAAAAATTTAGTGCAACTACACATTTCGCTAGTGGGGGTAGATTTAAATTTGTCACATGCAAACCAATTAAAGATCTGGAAGAACTACATATATTATCAAAAGAAATGTGGAAAAGAAAAATATTAAACTTTGTAATTTTGTATCACAACACTACTCTAGTAGGAGCAATTTTTGACCCATTTCGAGATCAATTAGAAAAGCACCCGGCACGAATTCTCGGGTCGGAAATCGATGAATTTCCCGACAAACTCAAAGACACTAATGGATATCCTATCAAGTTAATTTTGTGCCCGAATGTTACGGCAGTACACTCACGACATAACTTTGATTTCAACTTCTTGGGTGTTTTTCAGCAGGGCACTAATTCAACTATAATTGCAAATAACCAACGACCGAATTTTATGTATGGTCCCATTCTATTCAACTTGCTAGCTTCCAGTGATGATGAATTCTGCCCGATAACTCAACCCTATTACTTAACAAATGTTTCAGGAATAAAAGATGAAGTAACCTGCACACGCCCTCATATGATCAATAGCATTGTAGCTCTTGTTCCAAAACCACAAGTTCTTCCTCCAAATTTTTACTCTGCACTGAAACTTGCGGATCTTCTGGTTTTTCATGCAATATTAACTTTGGTAACACTATTGGACAAATATTTATCTTTGCACCCACAGCGCAAAAAGTTAAATACATTTGGATTTCTGGCCGCTAGTCTCAGAGCATCAGTGCCTAGCTTCAGTACCAATAAAACAGCAATTAGATATTTTTGGATATTGACTTGCCTATTTATTTGGGCTATCATTGATGTAGAGTTTTTACACGTACTGTTGCTTCCACGCTATACCAAAAAAATAACAACCATCCAAGACATTAAAGAGTCGGGATTCAAAATATACTCATATGGATACAATAAACATGTGGGTTTAAATGGAACTGATGTTGGCCTGGAAACACTTAGGGACATGGTCATGAACAACTGCATTAAAGCCATTTTTGTAGGCTCCTACAAAAGTCTCAGTTTGTACTTGAAGGTTACTCTCAACAAGCAAAAAAATCTTATACTAGAGATGATGGAAGAACCGCTGAAACCAATGTTTGGCTGTTTTGCAATTAAAAAGAATTCGCCATACTTCGGAAAGGTTGAAGAATTGAGTTATAGAGTGCAAGAAATGGGTGTTAAAACTATTGTTCCCGAAAGGTACAAAAGACGAATTGATGAGCACGTAAAATTGAATTATGAAACATTGGAATCCACATTTCTACTGTTGTACTACAGCCTGTTATTGTCTTCTCTTGTGTTTATGATCGAATTGGGTATGTTTTACTTAACCAGGCGAAATAACTGTTGAAGCGCACATCACCTATATCATCACCGTATATTTTATGTAAAGTTGACACAACGTGATGTTGATTTAGGATTTAGTATAAGTTGCAATGAAAGTTGGTAGTTTTAACCATTTGCTTTCCTTTGAAGCAGAAATAGAATAGAACACTTCCCAAACGATTGGAAGATTGTAGAACGATTACGAAACCTAGAAAGTACGGAGTGCAAATTAGTTCTTCATATATATTAGAGCTTTCGTCATATGCAAAGCATTTAAACAAAAATGCTTCTCAAAAGATTTAAATATGTTCTGAACACACACAGGCTCATCCCAAATCAGAAATTTTGTATGGAAAAAACAAAACGGACAATAGCACGAGTTCCTACACTTTCCCGAAAAATATACTGCTAGCTTCATTTCTTGACGCAACACAGGTTTTTGACAAAGTATTTTATATTTTGGTTGTAGTGTCTTTTAGGAATTTTTGTTGTAGCGTTTTTAAATTTATTGTTAGCTCCTTCATTACTGGAATTATTCAGAAATTTTAAATATATTTTACAGATAATCATTTGTCAAGTACAACTCACATAAGGAGAAAGTTTACTTATAGTTTCAGTGACACTATCACTCTGTATAGGTATATTTTTTGTGCCGTAATGTTCCTACCTACTGTGCCTAATGCCTAATGTTCTGAATAACTTATATCATCATCATCATCATTTGTATATTATTTTGTTAATCATTTATATTGGAATGAGCAAATAAAAATTGACCTTACTTAACCTTTTTATATCGTTGACCGCTGGGATATAAAGATAATCCTGTCACATTCGCTTTACGTATTAGTTAATAAACAAATAATTTTTAGGAGAAATACTAACCGAAAATGACGTTTAGTGGGTACAAAAATCTAAAATCTACCGATGAAAATCATTAAATATTGACGCAAGTGGATTCCTCTGTAAATATATGTCTTACCATTTGCGTATCACTTATTCATTTATATTCGATATCAAAATCAATTCCTGGGCTTCAGTCATTTATTGCCTATTTATCAATTAATAAACAATAGACATAAAAATAAGAGATAAATAGACAATAAATGACTGAAGCCCAGAAATTGATTTTGATTTGGAATTGAAACACAGTCAGGAAAGTATGTACAATTTATATTCGATGTCATTAATGGATCCAAAAATTAAATTAAACTTTGTCGTGAACAACGTTTTGACCTGTGGTCAAAACCCTATTTCATATCTGAGCAATGTTTTAATTAAGCAACGATTTAAAAATCCTCTAACCTTGCTAAATGATAAATCCTATCAAAATTAGCAAACTAATACAATTTATTAATCAGTGAATAGCCCTTACTGAACATAACACAAAAATTTGCAGTCTTTCACTGAAGGTCCCGATATATTACGTATTGATAAACTCGCGTGAGCAACAGAGGGTTAAAATACAATTTCTACATGTATACATAATTTATATTCGTCTGCCCTGGTTTTTGTATGCTTACTTGTCACAAAAATCTATATTTATTCGACAAATGGCAGTTTTACTTGGATCATATTGCGCTTTCCCACTAGCTTTCTTACTTCTAAAGGTATAGTTCAAACTGAAATTATCACCTTCAGTGAAGGCTGAACCGAACCATAATACATACTCGATTAGTTTGTATATTCTCTGCAGTTATACTGCCGTGTTTCAGTTGTCATTTGACCACGAATCAGTTAGATGCAGATCAAATAGCATCAGAAGAGCTGGAAGACATAGAAGATTACCTAAAAAATGCCGACTTAAATGGAAACCGATGCACGATTTATAACATAATCGAGCCGATTGAACTTGGATTTTGCAGGCACTTTGTGGCAAGACTTTTGAAGAAAATTAAGTGCTTGCGAATCGTTTTAAATTACGATAATCTTAATTACATGATGGACACAATTGAATCAGCAACTATCATTTTCATCAATACGACTGACAATGTCGACGGAATTTTAGAAAAGTTTGTATCTGAAACCGCATTTAACAATTTAGGAAAATACAAATTAATCGTATGTGAAAGACGTCTCTACGCAATGAAGTCCTTAACCTTTCCGAAACAGTTTGGAAACATAAAATTCTAGATTTTGTGTTATTATATTCGAACACAACTCTACATCAGGCGATATTTAATCCTTTTGTTGAAAGTCAATTGAGCATTTTTACAAGGGATAGTTTGAAGGATTCTTCAAAAGAATTTCCCGATAAGCTACAAAATATGCATGGCTACCCAATAAAGCTACTGGTGAGTAAATCATCAATGACCATAACAAACCCACGCTATGACTACGACCTAAATTTCATGGATATTTTAAAGACATATTTAAATGCAACTTACCAGAGCAATTATTACACTCTTGAAACAGCCTACTATAAGGATATTTTGCAACTTATGGCAAATGACGACAGTGAGCTGAATCCGTACACACTTCCCTATGGATTTTTATTGGATTTACCTGAGAATATATTTAATGAAGCTGGCTGTTCATATCCCCATACCATGAATAATATTCACGCCTTGGTACCAAAGCCTCAAAAATTACCGAACAGATTAATCTGGTTCTCTGGACGCGTTTGGGTCTACTTAATGCATTACAGCTGTTGCATATGCATGGCAGTGATGGATAAATGCTTATTTTTTACTAATAGGAACGAATCCACGCAAATGGAAATATTTCATTATCTCACGTCTAGCGTCAGCATGGCAGTACCAAATTTCACTAAGAACCATTCGATCATCAAATTATTTCGGCTAATTAATATGGTATTTCTTAACAAACTGTATGACCTTACTTTGTTGAATTCTGCAATATTTCCTGAATATACGCCAAAAATTAAAACTATGCAGGACGCAGTAGAGAATGGCCTGGGAATATATGCTCCGGGCCCTATGGAGAATATTAATTATAAAATAAACCTGCCAAATGGTTCCGCATGGAAAGATCGGATAATGGAAAATAAGGGAGATGCAGTTTTCCTGGGAACCTATAAAACTCTGGATATGTTTGGAAAGATCTATGTTCACACCTACAAAACACCCTTTAACTTCGAAATAATGAACGAACCGATTTTGCTTAAATATGGCTGTTACATTATGAAACGAAGATCACAATATAAGCGAAAAATTTATTTCATGGTGGCAAGAGTTGCCCAAATGGGTATCAAGCAAATTACAGATTACAATTATGGAAACCTTTTCGAAACTAATAGTACAATAACAATGACAACTCTTTCAAGGACTTTTCTCCACCTATCAATTGGATGGGTAGCGACCACTATACTATTTTTCTCGGAAATAATTTGGAAAAAAGTGTCCAGTGCATATAAAAAATTACTTAGAGTTAAGACTTAATTTGTCAGCTGATATGTTGTTTGTGAATACAGTGTTATTGTAGCGTATTAGGAGAGAGGTAGCTGAACTTTGCACGTAAATATACGTGTTTATCTACTAATTACAATTCAATTTGTTTGTTTGTTCGATTCAAAAATCGCCAATATTGATCCTCAAGCTGAACACGTTATTATCACTTTTGCGGACAAAAGGCTCTCGTCCTCAGTTCCTAAAAGACCTAATTAGCTATAATTGACCTGTGGGAGCGTCTAACGAGATAGATGTTACTAGATATTAATTAAATTTTAAAACATGTATAACATTTTTTAGCAAAACAATAAGTTTCAAAAAAATCTCTCACGCTCACTAACTGTTTATGTTGAAGTGAACTAGCGGTTATTTAGGCAATTTCGTCAAAATTACATATTGACAAACAACCCTTACTACTCTACTACTCAATAGCGTTATTGGAGCTGTGCTATATGCAGCGAAATATCCACTAAATCCGAGGCTTTTTTTTAGAAATACAGGAGGGCTCGAATTGGTGTGTGAGTTTAAAGGAACGCATAGAGCAGAATTCATGTGCCTCAATTAAGTAGTGGATTAAAATGTTGCGTGAATCAATAGGTTATTCTACTCGTCGACGTTATTTGCGTCGTTCGCACCTCGGTTCCAGTTTTAATAATTTATTACTACGCGTACAGCAGGTATTTAGGTTTGCGTTGGCCTTTTGGCCATAAAATACTTTAATTAGATTACATCATTTCTGAGAGATTTTGTTCTTTTTTGAGTTATATAACTTTAATGCAGCAGCAGCCTCTGATTTTGTATACCTAAATTTGCAGATTCACATAATGTTTTTAATACTCTTCTACCATATTGTGGTGCTGCTGTGCCTTGATTTGATGCATTTCCTTTAAAAAGTTATTTTCGTTTAAGGTTTGTTTTAAATTAACGTTTTAAAAATATTTATTAATAAATTTCCTTTTTGCTCGACGATATTATGTATGGGTTTAAATGGTAATATACAAATAAAACCACATCCATCTATACAGCATTGCTGCATAAATAACAACTTTAATTAAAATTGATGATTTTTTCTGGGTGCTTTGGTTTACGTTAAATTTAATACGCAAGAGGGTACCATTTTATAAGAATTTTATATTTTAACAATATGTAACCACCTCGGTTATCTGTAGGTTCAGGTATATAAATAAAATGCTGACTGAAACATAATCAAAAATATTTCGCCTATCTAATCACGATAGAAAGTGTAAAGTGTGAGTTTTTTGAAAACAGGGACAAAGTGCAAAATGCACAACAGAAATTTTTCAATGCAAGTCTAAAACTTTGAAATTAGGGAACAAGTTTGAGTTATAAAATGAGCACTTATTAAGAATTAATATTTTGTTTTTTTTTCATTTATATAGATTATTAATACATATTCTGTTTTCCAAACAGTGATTTATGGTTTGGCTTAATTTATACATTTTTCCTAGTATTACTATATAAGCCGTCTTGTTTTCTGCTTAATGCCTCATTCATTTGTATTACAAGTTACGCGATATTTCGCACGTTGTACATTAAAATTGTAAATTGTTTCAAAACATCATACGAGACACTTAATTACTAATTCAATACAAATTGCGGAAATGTGAACTTAATGCAAAACACTTGCAAAAAAACGACAAATTTATGGCCGATCCTGTCCTGCTAATAAAACATCATTTATTTAGTCGATAAGAGTAATAAATAATGATTTCACTCATCCCTAAGTTAAACAAAATATCTCACTGTACAAGCAAAACTCAATTTTAGTTGTGCGTGGTCATAATAATAAAATAAGTCTTGTAATGTCCTGGTTTATCAAATATGTGTTCGTTGCATTTGTTGGCATAGTGCTGGTATTTATTTATAATCAAACGCAAGGTCAGTACTGATTATTAAATTTCAATGTTTATAATAATTATACACAAATTCAAAATTAGCGCAAAACTCTTTAGTGCTAATTTTGAAATTCACATTGGTATTTTATAGTAGGTGCATCAGACTACAGAAAAAATTCAGACAGACGATGTCACTTTCTACAAGACGAAACTTGATCTTAAGCGCTGTTTAAGATTTACTCAGTTTCAAAAAGTTTCTAATGTTTTCTTAAACCTCATTATTTAAAATTGCATATAGTTTACCACACACAGTTTAAGTACATAGGTGTTTCCTCCAGATGTGCCTTTGCCTACTTTAGAAGATAAATGGTGGGGCAAAGGTCCCAAAATTGTTGAAACAAGGAAAATAACCAACAGACAAATAAATGTGCCTGAAGAGGTAAGTTCAATTTTAAATAGAACCACAGTGATTTAATGAGATTTGAATTTAAAGAACATTTATTTAAGTTACATTACAAAGCAAAATGACAAACATGCATGCAAAAAAACCTTATTGTCATGCAGTTGAATCTCTATTTAAAAAACATCATATAGATTGATGTTGAATATCAAACTGGAAAAAACAGTCACGCAAGTAATTAGCTCAAGTATACATCCGAATTATCTACTACAATTAATAATAACTGATAACATATATTTTTTAGCCAACTATCTTTCATATTTATAATAAAATGTATACGCAATAAAAGTGTTTTTTGAGGTCAACCGGCAACTGCAATTTCCTTAACAAATTTTGACTAATACTTACTGAACATTAAATAGTAATTTCCGCACATTTATACTTTAAAGGAAAATTCAACTTTGATGGAATCAACGAAATTGTACCATAACGCATTGCTCGCAGAAATAAAAAGATAAATTTGCTGTAAAGTGAATAATTGCTACTTGAATGAAGAAGGCATTCCAAATCTGGATATGTCAATTTTGAAATCAGTTTTAAAAGCTTAGCATGTCGTTATTAAAAAAACTGTTTTTTTTTTAATTTAATTACAGTGATACTATAATATAACGTTATTTCAGTGGGAGCTCACAAATTTTATTTTATTTTATTTTGCAACAATAAAAAACGCAGAAGCTTCGTTGTTGTAACCGTGTAATCTTAACATGTTCGAATCGACAAATTGCAAAGTAAAACTAAAGGTATCAGGGAAATCCTGAAACATATTTTGACCAGACTCATTGACTCATCGATCATTATGCAGTCAGGCAGGAGATCTTGCACCCGACAAGCAAAATGCGTCAACAATTAATAAATTTGGTACAACCAAAATTTACACTTGAATTTATCTTCAACTACAATTTACAACTACACTTACAAAAACTTGATCATACATGTTTGGACCAATCAAGACTCCATGGTTCGCTAAAAAAAAACGTATTATTTATAATGACCAGCTGAAAAAATATATACATATACGCAGATAATAATACAAATACAAGTTTCTTCAACTTCATATAGGTGATACTAGACCTCAAGAGTCGCCTTCGCAATACAAAACCGTTTCATCCCAGCTTAGATGGCGTGAATCAATTCTACGGCATTCACGTAACTGCGTTGAACAATGTTTTAAATTATTGGAAAAATGAATATAACTGGACCGAAAGACAGGCCTATCTAAATCAACACCAGCATTTTTTTGTTAATATCCGAGGGCTTGAAATACACTTTTTACACATCAAGCCAAAGAGAATTGTGCATGAAAATGGAAGAAAACTGAAGGTTTTACCCATGTTAATAATGCATGGCTGGCCAGGCAGCGTTAGGGAGTTTTATGATATTATTCCCAAATTGACTGAACCAAGAAACGGTAAATTTTAAAGGTTTTCACTTTATAGCACTCTTTATATGTTTCAATTGACTCTTTCAGATAAAGACTTTGTTTTTGAATTGATATTGCCTTCTTTGCCGGGTTTCGGATTTTCCGAAACCAGTACAAAGCCAGACCTATCTGTTATACAGATGGGACAAATTTTTGCCGACCTTATGAACATACTGGGATTCGAAAAGTTTTATGTCCAAGGAGGAGACTGGGGCAGTTACGTTGCTCAAAGTATGGCATCTTTTTACCCGGAGAGAGTAATTGGTCTGCATAGTAATATGTGCTATTGCAATACTAAAATGACCTATGTAAAGTAGGTATTATTAATGTATTCGAGAAGTTAGTAAGGACGGCAAAGAAGTTGTGTGGCTATTCTATTTTTGAGTGTCTGCAAAGAACTTTATTAACATGGAAATTAAGCAGATATTGAAAGGAAGCAAATTGAATAGACATCGCGTAAATTTCTATTCTCATATACTAAACATTTTCGCTATTAGTGAACTCAGATGCCACTTTTGATTTCTCTTCCCAAAACAAATAAACCTACGCAAAAGTTTCAAAATGTTGAATGTGCCTAATGTATTCAATCTAGTTGAAGTGAATAAAGCCTCAGGTATTTCATAACTCCCATATTGACTATTACCATATCAAATAGCGGATAGTTTGAAACCAAAGAACATACATACAAATGTTTCAGTTGCAGTCAAAGGATTACATTGGATAAAATTCGAAATCAGTATGTTTGCCAGCATTATTAAATGACGTCAATATTTAAACTGCAATAACTTTTAATTGCCAGCTGATATTTAATCGCAAATACGCGTACTGATGAAGTTCCTAATACTACCAAATTATAGAGAAAATATGATGATAAATGTTTTTCTATTTAACTGGGAGAGATCCAAACTGAGCTCTACTGACACAGTAACCGCATGGTATGCAAATAGGTATTGAATGTGTCAAAGAAATAAAAGTTGATAATTATCCCATTGCAACTTATAGTGGAGATTATTCTACTTTAAATTTATAACTTAAAACGAACAATGCTTGAACGTAACTACAAAAAATGCTTGAAATCAATTATCCTTCAGATAGTTCCACAAGACTACACCGTTAACTAAACTTGTTAAAGATTTCTAGTAGATATCAATGTTATATAAATATATTATCTTTGGTATAGTGGAAAAATTCTTGTATATTAGCGATCTCTTTGCTTGAAGCTTTACTGTCCATCAAAGTTTATCAAAAAAATGACGTTTTTGGATATATCGAAGATCGATAGATTTCAATGCAACTTGTAAAATGTGTCAATGAAAGTCAATAAGCCGTTCTTGGTTAGTGCTACATTCTGCAGAGGCTTGGTACCAAAGCTACCATATAATTTTGTTAGTTGACATCAATTAATTTGGTTTTATTTTATACATTATTCCGTTTTTGAAATGTTTATGCTCTTTAATCATCTTGTATGTTTAAAGCGTCATCGCAGAACATTTTTCCAGATTCAGTTTTAATGCATATAATAAAAAAAATTGTCTTTCGAAGGTTCGTCTTTATATTCTTTGCTAGCTTCAAAAAATTCCCTGGTGAAAACACCCAAGAATTTATCACTTGGACAAACCGCGATATCCAAGAAAACATTTTTTGTAGCGCATTAAATTTTTATAAACATTTTCTATCTACATTCGTACATCTGCCGTTCTAATTATCTATTTGTATGCATGAACTTATTTTTATTTTGCAATATAATTTCAGATTTTTAATTGGAAACTATTGGCCGGGTTTAATATACGAAGACTACGAAATGTCCACCATATACAATACAACTGCCAATACGTTAAAGTTTCTAACTGAAGAAACTGGATACTTTCACATACAAGCCACAAAACCGGACACAGTTGGTGAGTTTAACGCAATGTGATAGACAACCTAAATAAGTGTAATAGTAAAATTGTTTTCCAAGAAATACAGACGCTTTTATAGATCGTATTGTCTTTATCTTAATAATTATTTTAAGAGCGAAACTGAAAAAATGTCAAATTAAATACCTCCTATCTGCGTACAATGTTTGATTAGGTTTAGACCCTTTAAGAATTGCGAAAACGAAGTGATTACTTAATTAATGTTACATATGTTCAGTGTAATTATCATTATTTTTCAATGGTAATCATAATCAATTGCAGATATATATTTTTAACCAAAAATTTCATTTTTAGGAGTGGGCTTACGCGATAGCCCAATGGGATTAGCTGCCTATATGCTTGAAAAATTTAGCACTTTAACCAATCCAAACTACAGAAACTTGGAAGATGCTGGTTTAACGGAAAAATTTACTTTAGAACAACTATTGGATAATGTGATGATTTTTTGGGTGACGCAATCCATGACCAGTGCTATGAGAATTTATGCTCAATATTTTACTGATTTTGATATGAATAGCAGAGTTATTCATGGGTATGTTCAATATTATCGAATTAATCAACTTACAGATAAAAAAAACGAAACATATTTTTAGAACGAAGATATACACACCAACAGCGTGTGCCAGATTTAAGTATGAAATATTACATCTCCCGAAATCCATTTTGTCAGAGCGATTTAAAAATTTAGTTTATCTGTCCCAATATGACCAAGGAGGACATTTTGCTGCTTTCGAAGAACCAGATCTATTTGCAGAAGATATTTATATGTTTGTTGAAAAAGTGGAAAAAATGTAATATAACTTTTCCAGTTAGGAAAATTAATTGTATTATGCATAATTAAATACTCTATTATTTGGAACTGAATTCAAATATTGTTAATTTGTTAACCATATACCAATCATAATTTTCGTTCTTTTCTAATTGAATCATTGCAGAAATTGTTTTTAAATTTAGTTTGTTGTCTGCTTAAAATGACAAATTTTTAAAATGAAAATTAAACAGAGCTAATTTTGGTCAAAAACCGTGGTTTCTTAGGGAACATTTTTTATTAATGAATTATGCTTGACCTAAGAGCTTCTCAGTATTCTAATATATCTTCTGTGTTTGGGACTTGGTCTAGAATTTAAATGTGTAGTCGGCCAGACGGCGTCTATTCAAAATCCACCACACTAAATATAGGCCATAATTTTCAGTTACTTCGATTGGAAAAGTCTAGCTTGTCTATTTTTCAGCTAGCTAACTATAGCGAGTGCTTGTGCGAATTTTCGACGTTTTCATTTTTTGACAAACCAGGTTTATTTCCTCTTCAAGGAAATTTTCAAAACTTAATGAACTGAAATACAATAAAGCTTTTTGTTGAATACCCCCAAAACACCGCTCTTTCTGAATATCCTTCGCGTCTCGCGTTCGAATTCTGTCTTGAAACTTCGGTCAAGACTACTGTTCCACTTTTATAAATGGGTACATCGGATAATTTTTTTCAATTATTTTTATCTTATATTTTCATAGATCAATTTTCTAACAGCGAATATTTGCACTGCTCTATACGAACAACTAGATATAAATAGAAATTCTAATGATAGTTAGATAATAAAGAAAGTTTAATAATTCTTGACCAATACATTGTTTGACTGGCAAAAAATATACACGTCCAACTTCATGTACTAAGTAAAAGCAAATACTATTAAACATGAATTAAATACAAATTCAACCAGTTAATTGTTTGCTCCGAAAAAGCAAAATATTTCCTTTATAGCTATTGAATTAAATATTCAAATCCGGCAACATATTAAACACAAAGCAACACATTGTCCTAGTTGCATTCGAGTGGCCTGGTCAAAACCTATAGCGATGTTCTTGGTGGTATCGGAAAGTTGGATAACTCTTTTAATTCTACTTCAAACACCAATTGATGTGTATGGTATGATGAATTCGACAAATCTAATGAAAATGCATCGAATATATGACGAATTTTCCCACTATCTCCATACCACAAGACCTAAAAGTTCTTACGCTACCTGCAATATCGTATTACCGGAAAACGAAGCTAAATGCAGTGATGATATCTACTCCTTTATACACGCATCGAATTGTGCAAAAATAATTTTCTGCGTAGAAAATTTGGAAAATTTCTCTGACACTTTAACAACAGTCACAATTATATTTGTGACCGAGTTACGACAGCTTTATGATATCCTGCCTACATTCGTCGGATCAACATATTTTACAAATCTAGGAAACTACAAATTCATCATTTGTAGCGGCATGGTTAACCACAAGAACATTTACGCGGTGTCCCAACTACTATGGATTCACAGAATTTTACAATTTGTGGTTTTATACCACACCGACTCGTTGATTCATGTTACTTTTAATCCGTTTCTAAACAATCTGGAAGTAACTGAGACTAAAGATTTTTTGTACAACACTGTCGAATTTCCGGATAAACTCAGGAGAGTTAATGGGTATCCTATAAAAATGATAATTCCTGAATCACATAAATATTCAGCGATGCAAATGAGTAGAGATTTTGATGTAAATTTCAGTTATGCAGTTCAAAAGTATATCAATGCAACCATTATACTGGACGTGCATCCAACCAATAGTATAAATTCTCCAGAGATTTTTCGCCTCATTGCTCTGACTGATGCTGAATTCAGTCCCTTAACTCAACCATTTCCTTTCACTGGAATTGACGAAAATATAACAAACCTGGTAGGCTGTTCCTACCCTCATTTAATGAACGATATTGCTCTGCTAGTACCAAAGCCAAGAGCGTGCTGGAATAGTTTTTTGCACTGGCTGAAACCTATGTACGCAGTCATATATTTTTCAGTTATAATATTTTCAGCGATACTGGATAAATACATATCCAAAAGTCCTATATTGCTAAAGAATCAGAGCTTTTCGTATATTACTGCAGGCTTCAGAACTCGTTCCTGTGACTTCGAACGGAATAAATCCATCATAAAATATTTTTGGATACTAAATTGTTTGCTGATGTGGCCCGTGATAGATCTGAAAATATTACAAGTGATAATAATGCCGAAATGGTGCACCGAAATTTCCTCCATAGAAGATTTGCGGAATTCAGGTATAAAAATCTACTCTTATGGATATGGTAGTTCCCTGAACTTAAACATAACACAAACAACGGGAATAACAGAATTTGCCAATAAGTTATTGCAAAATAATGAAGACACTGCCTTTATTGGATCCCAAAGAATCATTCAAAGGATCATGCAACGAAACCGTGATAATAACCGAAAGATAGTACACCAGCTTCTGCCTGATCCAATTATCCCAAGATTTGGATGCTTCATTATGAAAACCAAATCACCATTTCACAGCAGATTTTCCACATTGTCTTTGAGAGTTGCTGAAATGGGAGCGAAACTGTTAACATCAAACAATTTCATAAAAATTACTGACGTCAAAAATTCTTCATTAGCTGGATCCTTTTCCTCAGCTTTGCTCTATCTAGCAATTGGACTAACTATTTCTGCTCTAGTTTTTGCCTTTGAATTACTAGTTTTTCATCCTGCGCGAACTCTTATTTAATGTATTTCATTAGTTTGGGTTGGCTAATGTGTAAAATCAATATTTCTTGTTAAAGCTTACCCAAGTAAGTCAAAGTAAAATTCTTAATCTCAAATATTTTTTCCTGTGGGAAGGCTCCGCAAGATAATAATCAGAACTTCAATAGCTGCTTGATCACTAAGGTTTGTAGTTATATACTCAAAAACTCAGTGCTTTGGGATGCAAATAAGAGAAATGCCTCCGATTTTAAATTGCAAATATTAACTAGGCCGCGTTTATTGTTATTTTTCACGCCACTTTGTGCTGTGGGCTTCTATCCGTTTTGTTTGCAGAACTTTAATATAGAAGAAATATATTAGAGCAAAAGTCACAAAATGTCAACCAAATCACAATTAATATTATCTTATAGTCTAAAAAAGAATATAAAAAATATTAAATGCAAAACAGAGCTCCAATGTTCCACGTGCATGAATAATGTCATACTATTACTTACAGGTTATATATATATATATACTATTACTTATATGTTTTATATACAAAGTATGTATTTTTAAAATTCATACTGTTGTCAGATTATATACCTTGCACAAGTTATATTGAACATTTCGTACATGTTTACAGTCCTTCAAAAGGGTTTAAAAACGCGAATATTGTGTAATTTATTGAAATCGGCACTTCAATGTTTTAAATGTGTTCATTTTGCCAGTGTGTTGCTTTGGTCCTTCCTCAACTATCAAAGGAGACAGATAGTGTTTATAAAGAGCCTAAATTAATGGTGTGTTGTCCATTTAGTGAAGTGTAGAGTTTAAAAATGACGACTAAAGGTATGAGTATTTATGTAAAACCTGTAGATTTAAAAGTCATATTTAAATGTACTGTGTAATTGAGTAAGTATATGATTCTAAATATATTTAATTGACTGAGATATTTCTTTAGTACTCAACATAGAATAAGGAAAATGTGATTTATGCAAACCTCAAAAAATTTGCATCAGTTGAGCATTTATGGACATAAACAAATGTTAATAGTTCACTAGTTTATGGCCCAATAGCGTTTGAAATAATAATCCCCTTACTAACAAAGTGCAAAGTCTTGAAAGTGCTTTCTTGAGAAAAATTGCTTTCCGATCACTTTTTGCTCAATGAAATTTGTAATTTTTCCATTTGGCTCTTTCAGTTCACTTTGTCAATAATTAAAAAATATATAAATTATAGCTTTAAAAAAACAACATTTTTGGGAAAAATTCTGATGCAAAATTATTCCGCAAATGTTTTTTGTAACTAAACCAAGCACCAAATAAAGATCTCATTAAGTTAAATATATACAAATTACTGAGAAGTACATGTAGTTTTCGAAGCAAACGTACAATGAATATATGGATCAAAGTTTCAGCAATATACAATTTAGCTTTGTGAAGCATTAGGTCAGTACAAAACTTGTGATTTAAAATAATTTGATGTGGGTTTTTAATGGAAAAATATCAGGGTTAAATTCATATATATTAATTAATCATCTGGAAAACGTTTTAACACATTTCAAATATTTAGCAGGCCCGAGTTTATTATACGAGCAGCGTGCTCAACTCATAAGTCACTCGTTAATATTTATTGTTGACTATTTTGCCGTATTTGTTTAGGGAAAACGACGTCAGTTTGAAAAGGGTAAATTGCTCCTCGCCTAATTTGCCCTTGTAAGATTAGACCCTTTGAAATACGTTACACACAATGCGTACTCACCAGTGCCAGAGGGTTTTCTGAATAAATGTCTAGCTCTTCTTAAGAACAACAGGAATTTAATTAGGAATGTGTTTAAATAATTGGCATTGTGTGAGAAACATCTAGTTATATAATGAAATGCTGACCATTTACAGCGGGGGGTTACATTGTATACACTTTGACTAGAATGTTCATTTTTAACCAGTCGTTTGCAAAATATATATTATTAATATAAAGAGTCAAGTTTACCAGTTAGCTGAAAGCCCACCATTTTAAACCATCCCAAACAGGCTTGAAATTTTAACTTTAACGTTAGTTCCCTATTTTTCTCATCGCAACGAGATTATATAACTTCTCATTTTAAATGCAAGAGGCAACTTCTTTAGCATAACCAGCAATGCATATTAGCTTAATTACTGCTTAGGTTTTAAGGCACACACACAAATTAAGCTGTTGCTTGCATTATATAAATATACAATTTAAATATAAAGCAATTAAAGTTAAAAATTTAAAAGCAAACATATTTCGAAAGCATTCGAAATATTATAGCAAATATTGATAAGTTTATAGCTAAATTCCGATATGACCAAAAAACCAATTAATCTGAGATTTTCAAGCTAGGCAAACAAGGTTAGCTAAAATAATGGAAGAATATTAATAAGTTCGAGCATTCAAGACGAATTCCAGCTAGTAAAAATCATGGTTTTTAAATCGACATTAGAATAAAAGTAGTTTTTTATACGTCAATTAAACTAAGTCATCCCAATTTCCAAGCTTGTAAAAAAATAATCAGTTGATTTCTCTTGTTTCAGGCGATTCAATCAATTCAATTGCTTCACATTCATTCTAATATGATTATTCCCATATACATATTATATTAATTCTTATATAAAAATATGACAATTTCTGATCTGTAGCAACAAAGATGAAGTTTTTTTATGAAATTATTATGAAAAACCTTGAACACCATCTACTACATTTATAACGTCACAAATCGCGAAAAACACTCGTTTACTGCTCTTACAATTCGAATGAATTATGTTGCACCGAGTTTTTTAAACCGAGTTTAATTGGACTATAAATTTCGCAGGAAGTTTTTACAAGAACTGCTATATTTTTGCGAAACTTTCGCTATAGAATGCAGTTAAAATTTCACAAAGATTGCTCATAAAGTTACTTTTACAAAGGCAGTCGTAAATTTCATTCGAGTTAAACTGGACTTATCTCCACAGTAATCTGTATAAACAAGTTTCGCTTCCTTGCTCCGGATTGAACAAGAAATCCCATGCATATCTGATTTCAATATGTTCTGTTTTCGTATTAGTGGCGTTGAAACTTCTGACGAAAATATATCGGTATTTAAATTGAAAGTGAATTTTTCAACACAAGATTTGAGACAGGAATCAGCTAACGAGTTTAAAAAAATGAGCAGCCTTCTCCTCGATGTAAGAGAAGATTGATAAAGATACTCGGCAATTAACACTAAGAAAATCATGTTTCAATTGACAATTTTCATGAATCTATTTTTCCGAAGATTGCAGGCAAAAATTCGACTGCAACAAATCATTTGTGCCGATGAAACAAATTCTTTAACTCCATTTCGCAGTTCGATAATGCAGTTATCGGACTTTTTCCGAATGAGACCTCTCTAATAATAGAAGCAATTTCACATTATATCTATATTCGGCTCGATGGAACTACTGAAACGAAAAATAATATCTTGTCAACGTTATTTTACGAAGATATGACATTTCTATTTCGGCCCAATTGTTGGCCGCTCCTATACAAAATTTAAAATATATCTGATCCATATGAGAACCGAAGGTCCATATCTCCGTAGTATAATGAGAATGTTTTCCCTATTTTATTATCGGAAATAACAATCGTTATGTACGAAACATTTCTGAATGTCAGATAGTAAGCCGGAGATTTTGCAGAAACGTTTGAAAAATCAATTCAATATGACTATAAGCCAATACAGTATAAAGTATATAGAGATGGATTTAATTTGAAATATAAGAGTGAACATAAAACAGAAAGCGAGCGAATAAAGCAAACAGTAAACTATGCCGAAAGAAGGGCATTTTTAGAAGTTGGGGTATTTTTTACTTGAAGCAAAAGCCATTTCCGGACAATTTGAAGCCTAACAGCGAAAACTAATAGTGAACATTCTGTAGATGCCTGATTCTAAACAATATATTATGAGTCTAAAAGGGGTGGTGATATGAAAAACACATTTACGACTGTAATGCATTTGCGCGTATTAAAAGTGTCTTATTTTATACAATTTTAAATTGGAAACAAATCCTTTTGGGTGTCAAACTTTTGTTTGTGTAAAAAATTTGTATTTGAAAGGGTTAAATTTGAGTTTAATGTTATTTTTTACAGCCTGTTTATGCCTGAATGTACATTGTTTCCCTTGAGGTGTAAGTTAACTTGCTAATAAAACAATGTCTCCTGCCTTTCCAGGACGTTAAAATATGTTGCCATTTTAACCACGATCACGTTCGAGTCGAATACAAAACGACACATTACCATAATTCCGAGCGGTATGACACAGGGCGCAGTTTTCTCAATTTCTGGGTTGTCGAGATATTCGGCAAAATCCTCTTAAATTCGACAACCATCTATTAATCTCTACTCAGTTATGTTACAAGCATAAAGATATTTCTCTAGGTTTTCTGTAGCTAAGGGGAATTTTTAGTTTTCTCATACACCCTCAGTTGTTTTGAACTAGTGCGAGTGTACAAATGTAAAATTTAGATTTAGCTAGTATTTCAAATTAATTTCCACTGAACTTTTAAGTACTGATCTTTGTCCTACAGATTTATTACGAGGGCCAATAATAGTGACTCTGTTATACCAACATGCTTGTAGTAAACCAGACTTCGGTGAATATTCCAATCGCCAGACTTTTGACATGAAAATTTTATCCTATAAG
>NW_026018611.1:8229867-8233757 GCF_020466585.1 Dendroctonus ponderosae
CCTACTCGTTTAATTTGATCTGAAAGTCCTGGAATAAATGGAATGAAAATGTTCGTAATAGGTTTATTTTGATTTTGTTTTGTTCGTGGGAATTCCATTTCGTGAAAACATTTTTCAATAAAAGAAATTGGATAATTACTTAATAATTTTAATAATACCAAAAAAGAAGTTTGTAAAAAAATGAATCCGCCTCAACAATATAGAACTTATCTACAGAATTTTTCTAGTAAAGCAGGTTTCACTTTTAGACTATCTTCCAGCAATTTTATAAACATTATTGAAGTTGCGCTTATTTTCTGAATGTTTTATGCAACTCCAAACGGTTAATTTATTTCTTGAAAAAGGTGTGAAAGTATGCAGTTGTTTTTAACTGTTTTGTATAGGAAAAATTGTGTTTGTTCAGTTGACAAGGTTTCAAATTCTATTCTTCCTCAGGCGAGTTTGAATGAATTTTCAGTCTTCCAATTGTTTAACGAGTTTTCTTACCCTTGATGAGTTGAACATTTATGAACTTTGGAAGCAGTTGAGTAAACCGTTAGTAGTCGTGTAGCCGAAAGTACGCGCAATTAATACAAAAACTTTCGATTATTGGTAATCTTCAGGAAATGATCTGGTTTTATCAAATTATTTTTATTTCTAGGTGGAACTGGTGACTGGTTTAAAAACAAATAATTTTTTAAAACAATAATTTGGTTTTCCCTTACCAGGGTTGTACCCAAAGGGCTCGAGTTAGATATTTTAAATTGTGAAATTGTGCCGAACCTTTCGGGCAGTAAACTAATATGGAAGAAAAGCGGCGTATTGAGCCAACAGCGGTGTTTTTTTTGCATCTCAACAACAAACAAACCAACCCACTTTTGCATTGATTTCATCCGTTTGGACGGTCTATGAAGGAAAAATTGCAAAAGATAAATTTAGTTTTTGAGCGAAAAATTCGTTGAGCCCACACAAACATGTGAAGGTTTGTTTTCACCGAAATCCTGAGATTTCGGTTAAATTTTCCATTTTATTTTTTTGCGCCCAAACGAAGCTCTCCAGCAAAAAAGTTGTTCTTGCTTAAAAGACCGGCATGTGCCAAGATTCTCCATGGATATTTGGAAATCCTATTTAAATCCAAAACTTATAACGGTGGAGCAATTCTAAACAGGTCATTGGATAAGGATAGTCAAAGTGCTTAAAATTGTCATTCCGATTTCCTTGGAAGTGGTAAGGGAACTACTGGAGGTTTTGGGACACCAAAGCCACTTTCCCGATTGGAACTAAAATGCTGATTTTTTCTTCCACTTACAGAGAACAAATGATCGGAAAACGATGAGTGGAGATGCGTTTTCATAATGGTTCTTTAGCATCTTTATAAAGATTTGAACATTCTAGGCCCAAAAGAGCAAGTTATACAACGTTTTCTCTTTACAATACAAAGCTTCAAAGGTAAACTATTTTTTTGCAAAACTTATGTTGTAAATTTGACTGCACCCAATCATGAGAACAGAACGCTCACATTCAACATCGTTGGTTCCTTTGAATTTATTAATCCTTTCCGGATTGAATCTTTCGATTACGAAAAACTTTTAAAACAGAAACATTCGATCCCGGGCTTTTATCCCTTATGGTCCAATTATCTAATTCATCAACATTCGATCGCTTTCAGCAAACTTTCAAGCAGCAATAACGAGCATAAGGGCATTGCAAACAATTCGACAAATTCGCGAGAGCGCTTCGTCGTGCACTTTTTAAGTTGACAGTCAACACTGCGATATATCTGACGCTGATTCGCCATACAATCCCGTTTTTTATTGATTTGGATAACAAACTTTTCCAGGATTGAACTTTTAAGCAAATATATAGTGCTGGAAACGACGGCATATAGATTGAAATTTGGAGCTGGCGAAAACGGATAACCCGAAAACTTAAAAATAATAAGTCTGGATTTGCTTTAACTGACATGTATGTAGGTGCGGATTGCTATTCTGGGATTGAAAATTACTTGAAAGATATCCAGACCGATATATATTCGTATAAAAAAACTTAAAACTATCGTGGGTTATTCAGAAATCATAAGGTTTCCATCGCTTGAATCAGTGTCGATTCATACAGAATATCAACAAAAATATTATGTAAAAAACCGCTATTTATATTCTTATTCAATTTATCATGTAATCTTGATCTGATCTGTTTATGGAAACTGTTATCTAAAATGGTTTTCTTAGAAAATATAAATCGAGATATTAAAAATTAAGCAAACAAAACCATTAAATGAGTTACTTACTTAGTTAACGTTAGAAACGCAGCTAATGGAAATTCTAATTTATTTTGGGCAAAGTGCCCAAAAAAAATTTTTTATCAAGAATCCAGGACACTTCGTTGAGAAGCTAAGATCGCTAATGTCACCAACATGATCATGCTCTTGAGCTTCGATATGGATTCGCTTTTTACGATGGTGCCGTTAGAAGAATCCAAATCCGAGAATTCACCATGGAGAATAATGGAAGCTTACTTTTCCTAGATGTTTTGGTTTAGAGACTATCTAATGGAGAGCTGGGGCATCCGGTCGACGGGAAGAAAAGAATCAAACCACCATGCCAGACAAACTGAGGCATCATTCAACCCACCAGAGCTGAAAGCATTTGGGATCCAAATGAACTTGAAAGGGAACTGCGACAGTTGGAGAGGGTGTTTGACTTCAATGGGTACTATTATCAGACGATAAGAAGAATACTCAGGCCAATAACTTTTTACCGAATTGACACAAAAGTGAACGAATCCGTGGAGAAGCAGGGCTTCGGCTACATACACAGAATCCCGACAAAATTGGTAGAACAGAACCATAAAACATCAAAACCACCTTCAAGGCAACAAAAACCATTCAGGAGAGTCTAAGGTCGACCAATGACAAAAAGATCTTCTATCAGCATCTGGAGTTTACAGGAGTTCATGCAGCTGTGGCTCAGTCTACATCTCACACACTTTCTGATGAGGACAATGCAGCAGAATAAGGAAAGGAGGTACCAAAAAATGATACAAATAAAAAACATCGATCATTTTTAAAATGACCGAATATTAAAGTCCCATACCAGAGGCAATGTTTGTTAAGGGTTAAGGCAGGCATCATTTGGATATTCGGGTTGTCTGCTCCTGCAGGCTGGGCCACCAATTGTTCCAGTTTCAGGTTGGAAAGGTTATTGTCGAAGGAAATAAACATGATGTAGTAGGACAATGTTTTAGTAGGACAAAGCGAAAAATGTTAAATAGTATTTCAGAAATACAAAAGGTTTCTTTGGAGTTCAACATCAAATATTTTGGTAGTCAAAATTTTCCACTTCAAGTCTTTTATTTAACTTCAAATTTTGCTTCCTATTTAGAACAAATAAAATAGAAAACATAGTTTATGTTATAGTTATTTCAAAGTTTATTCATTTTAATTTTGAAATTTCTTACATTGTGCATCTGCATTGAACGCACTTATTTTTTTTAACGTTTTCTTTAACGTCCATGTAGCGTCTTCGTTTCGTCGCTTTTTGAGTAGCTCTAAGAGCTCTTGAAACACTATGACATAATGCATTTTTCGCTTAAAGTATAAATGACTCTCGGCAGATTTTTCAAGCTCAGAATTAGCTATATTGTAGTGTTGACCCTCAACTTAAAATGCGAGCAGCGTAAAGTCATTGCGAATGCCCATATTGTTTGCAATCCTCTCTTACGCTCGTTATTGCTGTTTAGAAATTTTAAAAGTTTGCCGAGCTGACAAAATTGCCGGTGTATTAGGTTACTACATACTGGCAGTATGTTCAGAAAAATGTTATAAAACTTACATATTTGAATAACCAGAGCATTTATTAGTATCTAACACGTTTCTTTTATGGGGCAATGAGGAGCAAAATTCAGTCTTTTTT
>NW_026018611.1:8234497-8255643 GCF_020466585.1 Dendroctonus ponderosae
TTATTTCTAATAAGACTCTAAAAAGTAAAAACTAAAAATTAGTGATAAAATATTTCAACATTTTTTTACCAACAATTGCAATTCCTTATGCATTCAAACCCCTGTTAGATCTTAATAAAAATCGGGTCTTAAAGAACAGAAACAGCTGTTGTTTTGTTTAAAAAATTTAATTGAAAAATTGCTAAACTTTCAGACTTTTCTAAACGAAAATGCTGCCTCATTTTCAAAAAATCACAATTTAATTGAATAAGTATATATTAAACATTTTTATCTGAGCCCTAAACGGTGCATAAGTATTATGTAATTCTTATTATCTCAGTATGTTGTCCTAGAGCTGTAGTTGTCTCTATCACGATCAGTTTCATATTTCTTATATTTTGCCACTAAAATTAATGCTTTCATCAAAATCAATATACACATACGTACAAAAATAACGCATTTTAAAAACTTTAACACCTTATTAAATAAAAGTTCCTTTGCCTTTGTTAAAACAAATACGAAATGTCCGCCGAAAGATGCATATAAATAACGTAGTTGAAATTGAAAAAATCGGAGAAACCTTCAGAAAATTATAAAACATCAAGTGCTCGTAAATTCCGTTACACCTGATCTTGATAGCATCTATAAATTGTCCTGTGTCAAAGAAGCAGAGTTTAAACCGGTCATAGAATTTATAAGATCAGTGAGTGGCGCTACTTAAAAACCCACATTAATCAGCTCTATCTCCTCATTTTTGTCTTGTAAAATAAAATTCCCCATTATTTAAAAATAACTAAAGCGAGGTGGAATTTTGAAACGATAACCAAAAGAGGAACTGTTTGGCATTACCTAGTAAAATTTAAAGATTCTGCATGCTCTTGCACTTCGTTAACAAAAAAACCAACACACATGAAATCGGGATGAGCGCATTTAAAATTCAGAAGCTGCCAGATGAAAGGTTAGACATAATATTTCAAAATCGGTCCTCACAATTTCCATGCGTCGAAAGAAAAAATAAATCAAATTTGATACAAAAATGAAATTCTAATCCGGAATAGGCCTTTCCGTTCCCACCTTTCAGAATTTATCATCCAAGTGTGGGCCCGTTAGAGAGAATTTTGCTGGGGACATTCAGCCATTTATCACAACTTCTATCAGACTCCATCTATCAATATTACAATAATATAAGTCGTCCGCCTTAGAACAAAAGATGACGAAGCGGTTTATATCAAACACAGATAAATTGTGATTCGATTCAATTTAATAAACGAGGATTCTTGCAATGCCGATTAATTAAGCTGTTGGTTAGGGATGAAAACTTGAAAGAAAAATATTTGAATTGTTTAATGTTAAACTAAATTCCCTTCTTTCACTTAACCCGGTTTGCTTAGCCACCAAATCGCTTCAAGTGAACCAAAAATAAAATATAAAACTCAACAAATATCAGAACTGGAAATATTTTGCATTCGATTTTCGCTAGAAATTGAATTTAGACGCTTCCGAAAACTGGAAAATATCCATCCAGCAATATGGTTTTAGAAAATCGCCACTGTCTATGAATATCCATCATTGTATAAATTAACATCTGACAAGCGAGGTGTAATTTTTTCCATTTTGACAGAGCAGCGGTGGGTATCACAAAGCTTCAGATTATGGAAATTTCTCGTTCCGTATTCAATTTGAACGTGATCTAGTTGGAAATGGATGCATCTTTAAACGGCATAGAAAATGCAATGCGGCTCTGTTATGCTTACTCTTTAATGCAAATTTAGTTCAACCGACTTTAGTGGTGATTAAAGATTCTACATTTACTGGCATTTGGCAAGAACGTAGGAAAGTTCACTATTTTTGGACTATCCAGATATTTAGAGCAGAAGTAATTATTAGAAAATGAATAATGCAATTAAGCGCCTCCACTAAATGCGTCGAAAATATATAAAATAGCGTCGTTGCTTTGTAATTTGAAGTATTGCTGAAGCATAAAAATATGGTAATTTGGATAGTAAAAATTAAAAAAGGGTACGTAAATACTCGCTAAAATTTTTAAGAAACTCATAGATGATTGCGTTTTCATATCTATCTCCTTAAAATATCTGGCGCTTTATTGAAAAGTAGCAGAAATTTTTTAGCTTCTGATATAGTGTCTAACAAGCTAGAGTTATAATAACAGAAATACACTTCTTTTGCAAGGAAATGTTTTTTATCACCTACTTAAACAGGGTTTAACACGTTCTTGGGATTAGGATCTCATACACCAAAGGAATTCAAAGTGCACACTAAATGGAGAAAAGTCGCTGACTTTAATACCGAAACACCCATGTTGAAATTTTGCCTTTCGTTCAATTTTTTAAACGTTTCTATACAGAAATAATTTAAGATCAAAGAGACGTTAAGAATCAGCTTTATTCACCTGTTTTCAGAGACTTTCGTTGGAAAATTGGTTCTAAACTTATAAAATATGTCAAGTAATMGTCCAATATTTGCAGAAAAMCTATCCGGAAATGTGATACGATTAGAAAATAATAAGTCAATTATTGACTAAACTGTAATACTTTTTTCTCATTMCTTTACTCACCCACATTGTTTAGTCAAATTCCAATTGAGTTTATGCACTCCMAGCCCAATCACTTACCGCACAAAATAGTTTAAATTCAAAGTAACACTCACAGTTTTCGATTATAAAAGAMTAAATAAATTGTAACGACAGTCTCATTGAACATTGAAGGTACAATGCATATTTCACCGTGACATTACTAGTGTTTGAGAACGGTTAAATCAACGTCAAATAAACAGAYMGTTAATTTAAAAAAAAATGGAAAAAATTGAAAAATTGAAGAAGAAACCCAAAAGCGAAACATTYAACTCAATCAMTGACAGTATAAACTTTAAAAAATTTWACTACTTCTAACAAARGTTCAATTATTTTTTAAAATAGCCMTTTAAGCTAAAATTTTTATTCGAAATTCATTGAATTTGCAACACCCTGTATATTGTGCTGAAGTTCTTGCAATCTTCCATAATAGTTGATCCATTTAACATTTGAAAGTCTGCTGAAAGGTAAACCGCTCGTTTTATTACCCAAAGCAAAGCAAGAAGTGTTCGTAATATATTTTTGTCGCTTTTGCGTTTATCGAGCAAAGAACGCGTCGAAGAAAAAATCATATTATTTCCTTTGACATTTGGCTTTAAAAGCTTTCCTTATTCATTACGGTTATTTGATGCTCAGGGAGCAAATTGATCGGCCTTAAAAATCTTGAGTCGAAAGAATAATTGATAAGTCGAGGCAATATTCTCCCTTGATGTATATTTTGTGTTTTTGTGTTTCGGCCGAAGAACAGTTTTCGACAATTTCTATCTGTTTAATGATTAATTGAAAAATGTTAAGATATATCAAATGATAATTTTTGGACAAAGCGTCCGTTGGCAACGGATATTATAAAAACGTATCACACTCAAACTACTTCCAGAATAATAAAACAACTACGAAAGTCTGCAATTGCCGTTCAGATAAAAACAAGCAAACAAACTATAAGTTTAAACGAAACCATTACACAAGGAATAAAGGACTGATCAGCATTCAGGCTTGGAACTCAAGCTCAATATACTTCGCGAATCTCACGTTGCATTCTCAGCAAATATCGATATTATATTTCATCCTAGATTCTTTCCGAGTAATATACGAATATAATTTATACTTGACTGTAAAGGGAGATTTTATTTTTCGCTTTTCTGCTGAACTCATATTTTGGAAGTACCCTCAACTATATAAGGTTTGGAGTGCAGTTTAAATGAACCCGAAAGCAAATTTAAATATCTATTAGAGGATATAGTATGTTTTGCTTACAAAATTCAGCAAAATTAACGCTTCGTGAAATTTGGTCACGTCTGGGCTAGCGACACTATAATGCACAGCCTATGCTTAAATATGCACAAAGCATTGTCGTTCTCAGTTTAATCCAATTTTGGACGGACTGTGGTCTTTGCTAAACAAACCATGTTTCGGTATAACGTCTTTGTTATTATTTGACTTTGCCATGAATAGGCAAATGCATATAAAATGTTTATTTGCGCTAGAATTTAATTTGCTCGGAAAATTGCAATAAATGTGATTCAAAAGCGTTTTTCGAGCGTGCATGGTAATTGTCTCTTTGCATTATTTAGCAAAAACATATTGAACAGTTATCAAACCAAAATCACAAAATTTTATTTTGCGGTTTGAGAGTTATTCAATAGAAACTTTGAAAATACAGCGTTAATATTTTGCAGAAATTCATCAAAAGGTTTTCATACAAATGTTTTTTCATCGAAATCTACTAGATGTGACTCACTAACAAAATGAGCAATGAACGACTTATTTAACCACATGTTTTAAAGTTTTAAAAATGTGAACTCAAATTTACCGCATTTAGGTGAAAATGGATGAAACACAACTGTAATGTGCGTTGTATTCTTTTATGAGGACAGGAGAAAGGTTCATATTTTACTGTAACACTCTCTCAAGAAAAAAAACCCTTTTAAGATACTCTCCGGTCGCTCATTATGGCCCCAATCTACCTAATATATATTTTCATAAGACTATCTTAATAAAAATCTTACGGACGGTAAGTATATTAAATTTTCATTTATTCGAACAGATAATGCCCGCTCTTTTATAAGGGAGATAACAAACCCCGCTTTCATCCCGAAACGAGGTACTTAGAATCCGAATGACGAGAAGAACAAAAGTATCAGAGGTAGTCAAATTTGCAATTTGAATAATTAAAACACAAAATGAGCTCAACTTTTGTACATTTTAAATGCCGTCAAAGTGTTATTCTTTTCTTTCATTTCCAGGCAATGGACCGACCACTTCGTTTTTAATTCTATTGTCCTTTTCTTTAAACGAATCAAGGTTCGGTTGCTTTAATTCGGACATTGGCGGAGACTCATTTCGGTTACGTTTGCCGTTATTTTCTAATTTCTAACATTAATTTACATAAATGTGTTAAACTATGGACAATTACTATATATTGCCTTACCATTTTGTCTGGACGGAGTAGATTAGATTGAACTTGCAAAGTTTGATTCTAGAACAAAGCAAAAAATTGCACAAAAAACTTTTGCTGATCGTTTGTGCTTTACTTACTGTCGTCTAACTTGGATAACTTTTAGGTAAAATAAATCACTTGGTTTCATTCGCTTTATACTACGCGGCCCGATTTACTTATTGCCAATGTCGCAGCTGAATGTTCTCACTCAAACAGCCGGTTTTTTTCACTGTTTACTCTATTTTCTGATAACAATGACAATAATGCATTCCTTTCCTAGGGAGATTTTATTGAATATTTAAGTAGCTTAAAAATTCGTTAGTCGCACTAATACGAAAACTAACATATGCCACTTTATACAAATTTTCAAAGATGCAAATGATAAAAACGATTATTGCAGACATTATTCCTCATAATTGGCATAAGCCAGATAATTCTTCTTTCCTTAAAACTGAGCAAATGGAAGTCAATTTTTAAGGGCTTTTAAACTTATGACTCCCTTTTAGAATTTCCGTTTTCTTTAGAAAACAACAGTATGACAATAAATAATAGACTTGAATCTTTTCAATTTGAGATGTTAAAACCTTTTGAAGATCGATTTGTTTTCATTAAGATGGTTTTAAAGATGTGAATTTGTGAATTAATTTTTCCATTTATTGAAACTTTAGATAATTTAAATTTCAGAGTTAATGTATCTGGTTTTTAAGAATTTCATGTTTTCTTTAGTACTTTTACATTAATTTGGAATCACTGCAACAAATCATCAACATTTGATCAGTAATCAATGGTTTGTTGAATTATTTTTTGTCAGTTTTGCAATGTTCGCGGGTGATTTTCGGGCAAATTTTCTGCACATAAGAATGTTTCGCAATTTTCTCTAAATCTAAGAAATTTACCTATTAGTTTCAATCGAAGAATTATTTTATGATCAGTTGGAGCAGAATTTTATGGAATTGTAATGTAGAATATAATTAAAATGTTTCAACTTCAGACAACACAGAATCTTGTTGAAAAGTATTTTTCTCTGAGGCTAGGAATGAAGGAAAATTACTTGACGAGTCTTGATAATTGCCTTCGAATGATTCATTATTAGTTTCATCTTCAGAAAAATTGTTGGTTCCGTCTACCAATCGTCATCAAAATCCAGATTCCCGCAATATTTTTTTCCATTTTCTAAATGTGTTAATTCTTTGAATGTAACGTTGGATTTGCACCCGTAGAGTGACGTTTCTCAATCCCAAAGTTTATTTAAAACGACTCCACAGTTCTCTTTTTGAGATATAAATTGGTTCTGGTATTTGATGCAAAACTTCCATCTTCATACCAATTTAAGTTGTTTGCTGATTTATGGCTTGCCAAGTCTGGTCAGGTAAGAAGAAATTCTCCAACAAGGATCTAATTTTTGTTTCATGGCAAACAAGAGAAATCCCTACTGCATTATATAATTTTCATATGAATACACATAAATAATTCTAAAAATATTCTTATTTTGGTGGTGTTTCAACTAAATTTTTGAAGAAATAAACTGTTGATATCTAACTGTCGGCAATTTAAAAAGTATTTGCTTCACTTGTTCTCCTCATTGGATATATTATATTAGACAATACTCGTTTTGGATCAAATTTATAATTTAACTTATTAATTTATTCATCAAGTGTCATTAAAATAATTTATTTAAAAATTACTAAAGATTTGTTTTGCATAATATATAATAATAGTAAGTAGATAACCAGTGTTAATTCCACCGACTGCACCAGATTTTTTGCTAAGTTGATACTTAACGAAGAAGTGTTGCTACCAATTTCTGGACAAAAACGATCTATCGATAATATTGATTATCGTTGTAGGAAATATGTTTTTCAAATAAATCTTTTATTTTAAATGCGATTTGGCTTAATTGGCCATATGGTTTCAGTTTAATCAATACATTACTATTAGCAGCGAACTTTTTTGATAAGCAATATATGTTATATATTAAATATTCCATTTGGTATACCTGTTTGTTGATAAATTTGTATAATGACAACATTGTATAACTGAAAACTTTTTATTGAAACCTTCCTGATTTGACTTGCAGTTAATTTAACAATGAAAGCTTCAACTAAAGAAAACTAAATCTCAATGCCTGTTTTGTCGACAAATAATATTTCATTATGTTTCATCGGAATGAAGGTTTCGTTTTCTGACTCGGAAAAGGTTCTAATTCGAGCATTTTCAATAAACAAGCACCACAAAAACGAAAGATAAGTAATGCCGAGAGAAAAGTCAAGATCTAACAGATTGGTGTCAATGAACAGCGGGAAAAGTGTCAGCGTGTGATACGGGAAACTAATAAAACATTTTCTTTAGAATGCTCCCGGGAGTGGCTTTTGTGGATGAAGCACAATTTGAAATTGGAAATTCTTGATGCGTGTTTTCGTATTAAATAAAAATGTGCTGCCACCATTAAACGTTATACTTATGGGTGTTGATGTTAAAACTAATTTTTTTCGGACAATATTTCGAGCCTCCACGTTATAATCGGTAATATTCCACAATCGCATAGCCGAGGGATGGGATAAAAATAAACGTGGTAAAAAATGAGACGTTGGAGCAGGAGAAATAGCGCTTTTGCATGCAACTTTTTCCGTATTATTTATTCCATGTACTTTGATAAATTGCGTCCCATATTCCGATGATGGATGAAAGAAATGCGGTAAAGATGAGCGCCAGAGACTCGCAGAGTCACGTTATTTCTAGACCTCATTTTTTTTTCATTTATCTTGAAATTATTAAATTGGTTGTGATTTGAAAATTGGAACACGTGTTTTCACTTCAATCATTAATTACGAAAGGTTTTTTCGGTATTTTTTTGGTGTTTCATGTAACTTAAAAGTAAAACAGTTCTAGTATTAAAAGGTTTAAATATGTCCATTCTTTCTTGTCAAAAAAGTAGAAAAAAGCTGTACTTTAATAAAACTAGCATAAACGAACCAAAATTGTTCAACAAATTATCACAAGCTTAGATTTATTTAAAATTGAGCATTTGTACCATTTTCCATCTTAAAAAATTAATTTGTCAAATTATCAACTGTCTGTATATTATCATTTTGCATAAGTTAGGCAACATTTTCAGAAAATCATTTGGTATATTTAACTTCTTTGTAGCTTTTGAATTTTAGGCTATTCAACCACTTGAGTCTGTGAGGAAATAAAACAACCTTAAAAAAATTAGAGTACCGCTTCAAATCAAGTTTTATTAATGGAAAATAATGCAAAATAAATGCCCATTTTATTTAAAGCTACCAAAAATATCCATTAACTAACTAACTAACCAAAACTTTTCACTGTTTTTGTTTATGCATTCCGGCAAGAGTATTTCCTGTTGAAAGGTTCAAACGTTGAAGTTGAAAATGTGTTGATGTAATAATGCAGTATTTTAAGTCATGATATTATCCGCTATTTTTTAGATGCATATATTAATTTCAATAAAAAGCTTCACAAGAAAACCTAAAGAAATTTGATGAAAGAAAGAAAGTTTTAAATTATACATTTGATAGCAGAAACCCAATTTATTTCCACAGGAGTCTTGCAATCTTACAAACTTATATTTTGAACATCCTTTACGTTTTTGAAAATTAAACTATATTATATTAAAATATCACCCTACTTTCACAGGAAAATAATATAATTCTACCAATATTCTAACATAGTTTTCCACTTGGTAAATGGAGTACTTTCTTCAATTTCAAAATTTTTTAGAAAGCATCATATTTAAGAAAATATCTAATATTCTGAGATTTTGGAAGAAACATGTCAGGTAATAATGAATAATGATATTGATTTAAAGATTTAAACAGTCACCGAAATATTTTACACTACATTTATAATACATTCGTTTTATTATCACTGATAAAGAAAAGAGAAACAAATACAAGGAATAGTTAAAGAAATAGTTATATTAAGAAACAGTAAATAAAGATTAAAGTTCTACAGTTATGCAATGAAAATATTAACACCAGAGCGTGATGCTCGTATGTATTCCGTTTGGAGATAATTATAATTGAATTAAATTAAATTAAATAAGCACACAGTTTGAAACGGTATACGCTCCACATAATTTCACTCCCTATTCTAGAATTAGTTACTAAAATATGTCATTCTAATTCAATGAGGCTACAAAGATCCTCAAAAAAATGATTTTTTGAACATCTTTTTATTTCTTGGTCAAGCATTAAATAGTTTTGGCCAAATTTAAATTCTTCTAGTTGAATGATGGTTCACACACAAAATATTATTTAACTCAAACTTCGTACATATGTAATTTTTGATTCGATATATACAGAATTTATTTTAAATATATTAAGCTATTCTTGTACAATGTGCATATTTGAAATGAATCAAAAATGTTTTGGGTTAAATATTTTGAGTAACTTTCACTGGCTCTAGATTGAAAGTATTGAAACGATAAGATTTGTGTATGTCAACATTTTGTTCTTAAAAGACCAGATATATTGTAATCGTTTGAAATAAAGTTTAATTTACACATTTCTGAGTTTAATAAGCGCTTTTCTTATTAAGTGATTGTCTATTCTCAATCTTAGGTATTGTATATCAGTGCCACTTATATTTATGTTTAAAACCTTATTGATAGCAAAATTTATAAGCTTAGTTTTTGTTAGATTACATGTAAGAAAATGGAAATGTTTACGTTTTCAAAAGTAATTTCCTTAGTACCCTAATAATCTGTGTGATGCACGTTTCATTATTTTTGTACCGAAAAAGTTGATTGAATGAGCACGAAACCATGTCGCAGTGTCGCATCCATCCTTTCATTTCATCTGATAGATTGAACAAGCAAAATATTCGAAAGTAAATTTTCTGACAACAATCACGACAATATTCTGTGTGTTGGTTTTGCTATGGTACCAAAGAGCGATATTTGCAAAAAAAAACTAGCTAGAAAGGGATGCTGGATTGAAGGAAATTAGATGAACGCATATCAAAGAGTTTAACCATTTCTCTGTGAGTTTAAGAGCGTTCTGGAATTTAGATGCTGAAAATAATTCATTTTTTAAACAGCCATGTAAACGAACGGGGATAAAATGTATTAATAAATTCAGACTGAGATTATGCAACTAATTACTTTTAGATCAGAATATCGTCCTACATGCATGCTTCGATTTTCATATAAGTATTCTTCTTGTAATATGATAGAGCTTGGAATTATTTTAACATTATTTATATGTTTTTATCCTAAATGTTTTCAAGTTGACTTCATGTGAAATGAAAAATTCCTTCTTTTCCGCAAGCGCTGTTTAATTGCAACTATTTTGCAATTATTTTAAATCCAAAGATGAGCGGTTGAATAATAAAATAGTAGCATTCGCAACTTTATAACTAAACCTTCTCATGACAAAAAAATTATAACCCATCATCACTTCAATGATTGCTTCAGATTTGCTCCAAATGTATTCGAATCTTACTTAGCTATTAAATAATTAAGAAATCTATTTGAGCTGAATTAACCGCTGACATAATACACAAGCCGAAATAAATAAAACCCAGTTATCCATCCCTGACGCAAATCTCTTCAGTTATTCAGTATGCGTGGTTTGGGCAGTTTGGAATGCAAATTTATCTTGTCTATAAAGATGTTGACAGGACTAGCCTGTATTTTGTGGATAAAAAGGACGTCCCCTGCCAGCTCGGGACATTCCATGAAAGGGTTAAAATTACATCTAATTAGCGGCGCATATGCCTTGTGGGAAATATTACGACGAAAAATGGCTTAAAAAGCTGAATGAGTAACATGCATTCACGAAGTTGAGAATTTGTCGCGTTTTTAATTTAAATTATTTTTTTTTTCCGGAAAAGGCTACTGTAGATCGCAATAGATCATTCCAGCACATTAATACATATTGTAGGGTAGAGAACTACAAATGAACAAACGTATCTTACGTTTTTGGGTTGCTAATGGACATTGATATCCGAATAGAATGGTTACCATTCAATTTTCTTCACTCTCAAAACCGATACTTCAAGAGTTCTTTGGAGTATAAAGTTTTAGGTAAATCATAAGTTTGTAAGGAAAAAAAGCTGTAAATAATACACTAATTTATAATCATGTATTTTCTAATAGTGGCAAGTGTTTTTATTCTATGATGCAAAACCACCTTTACATAATGAATCAAATTAACAAATTTCCATTAATTTTGCCTTCGCATCTTGTTTCAATTAGATGAACTATTTTAATCGAACAATGTCACTGCACACGCCTCCATACACAATCAGTTTAAAACCGATATAATTCATCAAACAGCGCGACTTAATTACATGAGTACAATAAAATCGTTAAAATTCTGCATGAATATAATTGGATAATCCGGCTAACAACAAGTAATGACCGTAAAAAAATATTTTGTGCAATTGCATTATTTAAATTGGTACCATAAAATTCGAGTTTTGCATGATATTTTCTGCAATTTTAATCGATTTACTTCTGGTTGTCATGTTTTAATATCTTTCATATTGTGTTGATATGGCTGATTTTTATTGAATGTTTAATTTTTGAATTTGTACGCGTGATTAAGTTAAAACTTTTATGGCAAATAAATACGTTGTTGCATTTAACTCACACCGAATACCTCCAATAATGTGTTGTTGAGGTTTAGGTCTCGACCGCATGACTTGTACTAAATAATCTCAACGCTTAATTTACTGCTTTGTATTCCTATTGTCTGGTTAAATTCGAACCTGTGTCATTGTCTTATTGTGGCTTATTTATGGTACTAAATGCTAAAGTTTGCGGAATGGAGTGAAAACTATTCCTAGGGTAATATCTAAGCTGAAGGAACGGCGAAGCTGAACTGGACGCTGATTGATAAATACGCTGTAAGTTCAAAGTACTTTCGTTAATAAGTACATTGATCAATATAAAAGAGAATTGAGTATGGCTGAAATATAAAAAGTGCACAAAATTACAGAAAATGAGCCAATGGATGGCACTTTTTTACTTAGGAAAACTGAGCTTATGCAATAACCTAGAAAACTCAACTCATTCGGTTAAATACAACATTCTTCTAAACCAGTCAAATATTGTTCTCTTTACAGCACAATCCTAATTAAAATAGAAATAGTAGACGATCTTAAAAGTGCATTAAGTTGGATGATTGCCTTGCTATTTAATACTTTTCGAGTACAATATTTACCGTCCCAAACGTGGTATAAACATTAGTTTTACTTTAGATATTTTGTAAGGTTCAGTTATTTTCAATTAACTTTTTAACAATTAAACAGTTTTAGAAAATTGTTATTCTTTTTTATACAAAAACCATTTTCAATTAAATTCATAATAAAAGGAGTAGAGGAGGAAATAACTGGATACAATTTTGGACCATTCACATCCGCGTCCTGATTTTGGCGACAGCAATACATTTGAATAATTCTGTTTGCTTTAAAGTCCATTAAATTCATTCGCAGAATTACCGAGATATTGTAGGTATGTAAATTGCACAATACATTATTTAATTAGTTCATCGATATTTTGATTAACAAATCCAAGTTTGATTTAAAGTTTTGATTGTTCTTACAAATATACGTTAACAATATTTGTCTTGTAACTACCAAATGCTAGAATGTTTATAAATATGGATTAAAATACGGACAAGAAGATTGCCAATTTTCAATCTAATGCACATAAATTAAACTCGAATTAATAGCATTTTCATCTATTCAATGTTTGTGTTTATGTTCATTTTATGTTACTAAGAACATTGCTATAAGCATTATACTTTAAGTATTTTTTTAACAAGAAACAAAACGATAGCAAAAAAAATCAGCTCATATTGATAAAATAAACTCACAATTACGCAATAATTTGTTACTAGAGCCCAAAGCATATTTTTAAAAATATGTGCAAAATATTAGTACAATAAATAACCATTGATAGCCCCATAACAATGGCAATTTTTGGTCGAAAATAATAAAGATTCTTATACAGATCCGAAAATTCCATTGTCTTATAATGATCGACGTTGAGCAGAGAGCACTTTGGGTTTTAATGCCAGTTTGGGAACAAATTGCAGTAGTCCCCTTGCCCTATTCAGCTCTGCCGATATGGAATATGAACATTTCCGGTAATAATTCCCACCATTCCGAATAAAATTACAATAATTGGAATACCAGAGGGACAATTTTTCGTTTTTCGTACTTCATGGATCGTTCAGCTGGAATATAAATGACACAGTTTTACACTTGTTGTTAGAATATCGATGAGCTTCATCCTTCAGATATCATTTTTACAATCGGGACCGAATATCAATCGGCGTCATTAACGAAAGTTAGAAACGAGTCGTGCTGGAAGTGAAAGAAAATTCATCAAGTAGGATCAGACAAGACCTCAGATCAAGACAGACATCTAATAATTTAAAAACTTTTTCGGTAAAAAATGTGGCAATAAAATCCCTTTAAATTTTTTAGAAATAACGTTTTTAGTCTATCAATGTACTTTCTTTCTTAGCATGCTTGTTTGATTTATAAATATTTACTATGAAGATTTTGACTTATTTTTCAATGTTACCTCCATTGTCCTAATAACATAAGTTATTTGGATTTTAAGTAGAATACGATTTGTAGACTACTTTAATTCTACGCTGTGATTTATTTTGCTGGAAAAATTAAATTAATTCGACCCTTTTGCCAAAATTAACTTTTGGCTGAAAGCCGATTTTTTAGAACGTTATTGAAGCTTATAAAAATGGATGCAGGCACCCATATCTACAATTATATTTGGAATATTTTCCTATGAATTTTACTTCATACCTTTTAAAATGCTGAAATATTCCCAATCGAGAAAACAGGAAAAAAAACAAGCAAAAGAAAATTTCATTTTATTGTAAATCTGAAGGATATCAACCCTTACAGTCGTTTTACTAAGAAAATACATTATTCCTGGTAATATCAACCTAACGCGTATCCAGATAGGTTCACGTCTCTGGAATGGTCATTGGATCGTAACGGACAATGCAAATGGGGAAGTGTTCTGCCCTTTATGCCAATTTTGCCACGAATTGAATTTCCCCTTTGTCTCTCTCGTTTTCCGTGATATATTGACATTTTTTTAACCATTTTATTGGAAAGGCTATTTGAAAAAACTTTTCCTACCGTTAAAGGGAATATTTATGAGTGATAGCTCCGAATGAATATAAATGAAATAGTCGGACGTAGTTGTTAGGCATACCAATTTGAATAAAACATTCGATTAAAAGTACAGTCGAACAAAACCAATCGGATGAAATGGGAAATGTATGTTTTTGGATTTTGTAAGTTGCAGCTACTTATTTCCGTAAATTTCTCGCAAAACTATTTCAGTAAACTCTGAGGAAAGCTGTTACATTTAATTTCGTCGCAAAGTTTTCAAAGAAAGCTACACCTTGTCTAGCCCATTTGAAATTGAATATCCATAGGGGTTTAATTTCACTCTTTCAATATTCAGTTTACGAAGTTTCAGACGACTTTTTCTACTTTGTTTAGTTAATTTACCTAAATTAATAACATCTACTACATTTATTTTAAGTTTAAGTTTTAGTCTATTTTAAAATCTACATAAGTATGTGTGTGTAAATTTACCGTTGTTTTTATCAGAATACCCAGTTAGCACGGAAATAATGATTTGATATAACAATTTAGTCTGACTTTTAAATGCTTTGGCATGAAATTATTTGAGACATTTTTGTCTTCGAATTTATTCACTATTTCAGGCAATTGTTCATCTGAGAAACCCTTTTATTGAATCAGCCAAGAAAATACAGCCAACATTAATAAGAAATAAATCATGTATTCCATTGTTTGCGAGCACGAAACAGCACAAAATAAACCAGGAGCAAACATATTTTAATAAAGCCAAATGAACTGTTAGACAATATATTGTATCAAATAAAGGTATTTTGCAACGTTCCATATTTGCCTTTGGCTGATAAAACTTCCCATATATCCCTGAAAATTTATATACCGAACTTTTAATAATACACATCCACAAATAAAAAGGGAAATATGAACAGAATGCGGCTTTCTTCGTACTTTCAGCAACGAAGCAGCAACCCATGTTAGTATAATTTATTATTTAAAATCAGAAAGTTTGCATTTCATTTTCTAAGCGAGTGCCTACACTTTTTCGCAGCGGAATACATTTTTTATTAAGCACTGCGGTACAAGTCGTGGGTTCTATTGATTTTTCTAGTTATTTGGACAACTTTTTAACTTATTTCTTCTTACAATACCATCTCAAACTTTTCTTTCTTTATATATCTACTTTTGACATAAAGCAATTCAATTTTATAATCAACTTATTCCAAATTAAATAAATTTGCTAGCCAATATATTTATCTTAAAGTTTATTACACATCACCGTTAAGTTAATTATTTGCTATTTAAATCACTGCTAAAAAGACTAATGTGCTTCTACACTGCATATTTATGAACGTTTTAAATTACTTGCACTGCGTATAAAGCTCCCCTTAAAATTGCAAATTTTATTATGCAAATTAACTTAATTTTAATATTGTAATTCAAAATTTAAAGCTACCGATAAATTATAACTCCAAAATATCACCTGCTAAATAGAAAAATAAAACACTTAATCTAAACCGCGGTTTATTTCTTTTATCGGGAATGACAAATGCCTAGAAGTTACGCCATTGTTATACTGTAATGATATTTAATAAAGTAAATTGATACTGGTCTGGTAAAAATGTGCGGAAATGCTTTAAAGAGCTCTCAGAGCGAAAAAACAAGTATCTTGTGCTGAAAAGAGTGTTAATATTCGGCCGGAGATGGATGCCTGCTACATTTTATATTTTTTCTTTTCTCATTTCCTGAAATCTATTGCCTCAATAACTTTTCTGGGTATATTTTTACGACACATCGAAATATTTCAAATAACGTATTTTAAAATGTTTCAGTAGGTACTAAGTACTTTCTTAGACGTTTAATGGAACCGACTGAAGATTAATAGAAAATTTTTTAACTAGACAAAAAAACATAAACAAGAATAATTATTTCATGAAGGAAAAGTATAATTTAAAAATGAATCAATTCACGGAATAAAGGTCATCCTTTTAAAAAATTTTAAGCTTTATTTAAATTTAAACATTAATTTAATTTTTAAGCAAATCTGTAGGAAAACGATTTTCACCTTTGAAAACCCAAAAATATGAGAATATTTCCGTTGCAAATTCTATATGTCAATTGTAAACTATTTCTCCTCTTAAAATAGGAAAAAGCATTTTTTTATAAACAAAACATTTATTTAAGTAATTTTTTTAGCTGAATTCACAGTAAATCGTTTCAAACACAACCTGCATGGCAATAAATTGACTGAAACGAGATTTTCAAATAAAAGCTTCTCAAAAACGAAAAATATACGACCTAATATTCGGAATTGTTATTCTGCTTTAAAGCACAAAATCTCCCTTGATTCAGGAAGATATCTGAGAAATCGAAATTATTTTATCTTGATAATAAATCCTTCCGCATAATTCATGCAATATTCTTTTTCGAGGGTGCGGTGATTTTATTACATCTACATTTTTTTGGAAATTGTCTTAAGCCCAAGGCAGAAACCGGTTGGTGAGACGGTCGATTTGGCCAAGAATGCAACTTATTAACATTTTACTACTTTACATAAATTAATAAGGCTTAATTAAACTTTTGTTAAATATGAAATAATAAAGCAATAAAACAAAAAACTATTATCCTGAGTGAATAAACCTCTACCCGGGTCTAGAAAGTTAAAATTGTGTTACCAATTAAATTTGTGCCACTAATGTTAGGAAATATTTTATATTTAATACGATCATTAAAGTAAACTTCGATTATCCACAGTTTCATGGAAAAACGGACCACAAATAGCTAAAATTACTTAGTTGTAACGTTAGTTTAACATAAATTTCGAAATAAAGCTGAATCTTTCTAACGAAAATTTTGAACGTATTTGGTTGAACATTTTCAACGCCGGAACAATAAGTGTAAACCACAACCAGCTGAAAGTCAATAAGAAAAGCTGAAGTAAGTTAATTCCCAATAATTGAGTTCTCAGCGTTTAATTCAGCGAAAAAAAATTGAAAAAAAATTGTTTGTAGAATACAAAGGAAGGATAAAAATTTTTCGATAAAACCATTTGCTTGCTGGAGACAGGACTTTGTAACGCCTCCAAACTCAAAAGATTTACAGTTGAATAGCGAATATAAATTGAATTTATTTCTTCAAAAATGCGCTCTTCTGATGCGGAGATTTGCCGTCGAGTTTCAACTTTGTAGCTCTTATACTTAGACTAGATACTAGAACTAACTAGAGAATGATTAGTTTCGACTAAGCAAAAATGTTGTTTTAGTGCAAATAACTATTAAGGATTATCTTTTCCAACTTATTATGATCTAAAATCTAATAGACTACATGCACATCTACTCTTGTACCAGAAAGAAAATGCAACTAGAAATACAAAATTTATATGCTTATATCCATATTACAACGGATTTGCAAACTCATTCTTCGAACAGGTTTCGTCTACAACAACAGTATTTTTCTCCCAAATACAATTGGGAAAGTGATCTAAACGAGCGCATAATTTCGTTTTATTCATTGCCATTCATAAATGTTATACATAGTTTTGCCACTCGCTTAAAAGGAAATTCATGCAAAAATAACATCATAACTAAACTTCCAATTTACAGTGGTTGACTTATTTGCCTCATTTTCTTCAAATCGGCTCGCCTGGCATATCTCCAAACTCGTTAAATTCAGCGATAATAATTCATTGGAGACAATGAATTAGTTGAAAATTAATCTGGTAGAACTGTTTGATATCTAATTTAATTTGGAACGTGGCCAAACGCTTCACACATGTTACGCTCTATGGAAATTAATTAAAATAATACAATGCTCTATTTTCGCAATAAGAGAGTAATGGAAACTATCCTATTGTTTTATTGAAATAATACTGGACACGAATTAATTGTTTTTTAATGTCAACATTGTACTGCAGGGTTAAATCCATTTTAAAATTTCGATAAAGTTTTCCAAATTAATTCCTGATACTTGCTGATATTTTTCTCAACTCCATCTGGATTTATTGGAAACAATTTAATTGTCCACTCTAAACCTTCAATTCTGTTATTTCTTCGTATTCCTCCAGCAACTGAAATTAAATTGCACAATTTTGCAAGTTTTTACTAACTGCATAATGATTATCTTTACTTAAACAGAACGCTAAACTTCCCATTTCTCACACCAAATGTAATGAACGCAAATGAAGTTTAAATACTGTTAGTGTAAAGTTAACAAAAACATTAACTCCGGAAACGTTTTCTAAACCTAATTTGCAACTCGCAACTAACAACTAAATTTGCCAGAACTTTGCGTGCCATTTCTTAATGCATCTTTAGCGGCTAGAATGACACTGATGCTGAAAGTTAATGGCTGTATATAATTTTGAATTATTGCTATACTCAACGCAACAGTCGTTTGATGTACATTAAAGTTTTTTTTGGGGAGAACTTTGCGTGTGGATAAACTTTCGTTTACGAATATTTGAAAGCGTTGTTTAACACATTTTGAAATCAATAAAACACGCTTTTGATCTGAAAAAATTGTGCAGTCAAGTCATCAGTACAAGTGTGTCGCTAGTCGCTAAAGTAAATAAAATCAATAATATGGTTTCTTCTGTGTTTTTCTGAATGAGTTAGTCTCCATGCGAGCAGATTTTGTTCATCGATGGTCAAAAAATTTAAAAAATAACACTGATTTTATTTTTATTCAAAACTCATTATATTTACTATTATTTCTCTGAAATAAAGTTTGCTCAATTCAACTTAAGATTGATTGGATCTAAAGCAAAACCTTGTGCTTTATAAGTATTTTTCAGATAAATTAATTATTGTGTATTCTTTAATAATTTTTAAGTCTTCTTTAGCTTTTACCATCACCCATACTCGGATATTTGTAATCTTCTTTTGTAGCTCTTAAATTACATGTTTAAATATAAATATTTTTTTAAATAACGTTTTCAGATTATGTTAAATCATTAAAATAAATAAAATAAATATGAGCTTTCCAACCCTAGTATTTAAACTTCATAGATTGATGTAATAAATATGTGATGTTTACAAATACAAGTAAAGTGTGATTATAGTTTTAATTTTTCAATTCCATTTTACAGCCACTAGCTTTGTCTGCTTGGTTCCACTGTTTTTATCGGCTTTTCCTAAATATTGCACTGCTTTTAAAAAACTATTTACTATGATTTGACTAAAATATAACCGGTAAATCTCCGATAGTCTGAAAAACGTATGAAACAAGCATGAGTGCACTTCAATGTACTAGGTTTATTAGGATAATCGGCTTTATCACATTATAATTTTATAACAAACAACATCCAGTTTAGTTTGTTGTGCTGATAAAAAAAGAGATTTAAATAAAGTTCGAATCCATTAAAGGACCGCTACTGGTAAGAGTGGTAAGCCAGCCGTCGCTTTCCTTCTCGGACAACTCGTAAATAAATTCACTGGACATGTTTACTCTGATATATTCGCAAACTTTACTGCAGCCCTGTCAAGGTAATAAAGAGAAAGTTTTGCTGCAATCCGATGGCAATTCCCCTTGTAGTTCACTACGAATTGTTAAATGGGGCGTTTAAATTGTCTACAACTGCACGCCAGCTTCTTACTTGCTGTTTTACTACTTGAAACGTATTACAAAAACTTATATGAAAATACTATCGTGTAAGCGGAGTCAAGAACAGCTAATAAAAAATAACAAAATGAACTCTCGCGAGTACTTCGTTTAATTTAATGCACCTCACAAGCTTGAAATACGTATTTAGGATTTATACACGCATTGGAAAAGATACTGAAAACGTACGTTCCCAAAAAAAATTATGCGCTTTTTCGTTATGCCGTTTTTAAGGCCAATTCCAAAATTAGGATTAAAGTCGTCGCAACTCTCTAGACGAGTTTTCCTGAGTGTAATAAATGTGCATCAAACTAAAGAGTTTCTCTATAGACCGGGATGGCCCGTTGAGACTAAGTATCTAAACTTCTGAAGCCTGATATGTGCTTTTTGATGCTTTGAATGGATTCGGAAATATATATTGCACAACGTACTACTTCAAGTAGTTTTATGTATAAAGAGAAATGAGCTATTGAAAGCACATTTCTATAAATAAAAAACTTGCTATTTTTTGCTGAACTAGACTCTCTTATAATGTTGCCGACAAAATCTTACGAATTTCCTACCAGAAAATATTCAAATCCAACGGTTGCAGCAAAATAGAATGAATACTTATTCTCAAATCCAATTAGCCATTTCATTGAAGTGAAAATGCTTGTTTTGACGGAACAATCGAAACTTCTCCTTAAATAAAATCTGCAGTAAATTTACATGGTGTGTTATTCCGACATCGAACTAAATAATTCAGTTCCGGGTTTTTAGATTGATTTACTTCGATAAATTCAGAACTTTCTGGCATCCGAAAAGAGACGAACTAATTAAACTTTTAGGTTAGTTGGAATTTCGTTTCAGATAGTCTCTATAAATGTAGAGTAAATTGGACTTTAGTTTGAAATTACACAACTTTCCTGCTTAAAAAGAGGGCAAATGCGTTTGTTTTGTTAAAAGGTTAGAGTCAGCGTAGTTTGTAATTAAAATGCGTTACATACTAACTCATTGAAATTTTTTTTATTTAAATAAATAGTCAATATAAATAAGTAACAACTAAAAACTATTTAGACAATTCTAGTGTTATTTGCGTCTTTTAGCTCCAATTTTGTGCAAAAATTTATAGAAAACGAGGACAAAAAAACCGCCTATAGGTAAGCAAAGTGTACAAAGCAAAGAAGTTCTGTTTATCACGTACTAAATATTCCCATATAGAGCATAAAATTCATTATTGCAAAAAGTATATCATAAGTTCGAAAATTAATGTTTGAGGGGACTATTAGAGTATTTAAAATTAAATATAAGACCTGAGGTTTCTACTGTCCATTCCACGTCCTATTAAAAAGTTTTATAAAGTTAAGGTATTTCAAATAAACTAACAGGGATGTTTTACCCTCAAAATATCTAAACTGATATTTTTACGAGATAAGTAAAAAGTTAATGTCAACT
>NW_026018611.1:8256012-8268398 GCF_020466585.1 Dendroctonus ponderosae
AAACGGTTGAAACAAACATAAATTAAAATTGAACGGCCAATCTGAAAATAACAAAAAAAAGGGGGGGTTTCATTTAAAAAACCAGAGTTGGTAACTACCACACGTTTATGATGCACCCTGTATATTGGAAAGTAATTTTAGAATGTGGACCTTTTAAACGTGAAAAACTTTCGTTGGACGAATTTTCTTGTAAACTTCATATTTACTGAGATTTCGCACTTTGACGCACTAATGAGCAACCCTGTATATAACAAAAAGAGGGGAGCTTTTGCGATTTTTGACTGTTGAATGATTCGAGGAAAATGTTTAAGGTGAAAATTGAAAACATATGAACGTTAATAACAATTAGTTAATTAGAACGATTGGAAAGTAAATAGAAACAAACTTAACATAAATTGACGATTCAGATCAAATTAACTCCAATTAACCAGCAAACGCTAATCAACCCTTAAGAAACTTACACAAAATGAACGAAACACAGTTTCGCCACAAAAAAAATACTAATAAACCCAATCCAGTAAAATAATGCAATTTAATTTTAAGATAAATTGATATATTTTAAAACTAGACTAAACAGATTTAAACTCAGGGCTAGAATTTCTGCATATAATTTTTTTTAATCAGAACGATTAATCGGTAACTCTTGTATCGCGTCTCTTGGAAAAATTGACTTGTAGGTTTTAGCACAGTTAAACACGCGATTGAAATTTAAAAAACATTTTTTGAAAATAAATAAACGAAAAAAAAATGAAAAAATTAATTTTGAAAAAAGAATATTGTAAAGGTCAAAGTGTTGATACTCATTTAGTTATTTCTCCTTAAAGCTATCTAGCCAAAGCATTTCTGTTTCAATTTCAATCAACTTTATTTGCGTGTGCTTTTGTATGGAGATGAGGTAGATACCTAGATAATAAATTTTATGCGCGCTCGAATTTTATGGCAACTATTGCAATATTTTGACTGGTTTCTTGGGGAAGCGGAATGTATTCATTTTATTTCCCCAAGGATGAAATAGGACGCAATTTTTCATATATGTTTCTATGCTGCTCATATAAAATGGATTACTATTTAAATTTTAATGTTTCTGTTCACCATTAGTAACAGTACAAACACAAAGCTTGCATTTATCGAAAATCACAAGCATAGATATGGCCGTTAAATTTCGGTCCGTCAACATTAAGCACAACAATGTAACTACAATAATCAATAATTTAAAAACAGAACGAATGTCAAATAAGATTAAATATCTGAAAAACAGCGTTGTTTGAAGTATGTTTTTAAAATGATTAATTAGATTTTAGCGCAAACACTTTTCTGGTGGGTTCAAATGTTCCATATATTTTAAATAATTAGAATACATTTAATTGGCATCAGATCATAGCGTACACATTGTACTATTTATGAAAGAGCGATTTCAATTTTAAAATGTTACTTGAATGATAAACACATTTTCATGATTACTTTCAAATATTTTTCTTTATTATTATAATGAAATTTATGATAATGAAATATTAAGATCGAGTTTGCAAACAATAAGAGGACTAAATACACGTGCAATGTATTAAATGATTGAGCATTAACTGAAAAAAGCAACGGAGTGTCGAATTAATAATGATAAATAAGTATTGGATTTCACAACTTCAGCATCGACTCAGTGCAAGTAGTTTAGTGCAAAATTATTTACATCACAATTTACAAATTCTTTCATACATTTCAATCAGTATGTSCTACAAGCGAAAGCAGAAAAATGTTGTATTTCATCACAGGAATATTTCAGTTTCCAGGATTTTCTAATACCGAAATTGTTCCTCAAATATTTGCCAAACCTGCTGAAGTTCGATTTWCATAAAACARATACGTTTTTTCTGTACGCCAAAAGTTTCACAGACAAATAAAAGTTGGCAAATCATAAAATCTGCCACTATTTGAGATTACGTTTCTTTCCAGATGCGCAATTTCCACTTGGCGTTTGTGTTTTCGATTAAACATTTGGGCTGTAAAGTTGGGAATCCCCAGCATACTCCGCGAAGAATCCGGATTATGAAAAATTATTCAGATATTCGAGAATAATGTTTGTTCGCAAAGGACCAGCGGCTAGACCGCTACCGTTTTGCGGAACGCATTAAAATCCAGAAAAAGTTGGTAGCGAAGTTAGCAGATTTATTCGCTTGGCTTATACAACTTGTAAATATATTGTATCAGTTTTATTACTCTCTGCAAAATGCCGTACTTCGTTAGATCGCAGAGTTAGTTGGAAGTTTTGGCACAGCGGTTGATAATAACTCTAGACCTGATTGAAATATGACAACAACTAGCATAAAATTATTTATTTTGTATTGTCTGCAATCATTAAAGAAAAAAAATCATAGCTCGATAACTATGTCTGATACAAGTAGAATACATTTTTATATAAATTATACAGACGATAATTAAATGTGAATTTAAATCATAAAGCAGTAAATAATTGTTGGTGGATAATAAGATATATTTTTTTGTTTGACTCAATGTGCATAAGCTTCGAGTATATATTGATCCCAAACCTGGCTGAACTTAGAAGTATGAACATGACATTTGCTGAAAATATTTAGATAATGATTTCGAGGAAAAAACGTAGTTAAGAATTGTTACCTTTTGTGGTTAATAGGTTACATTTTTACTAAATATTTCGACAGTTACTAATATACGCTAACTACTAGATATCACGTTGTTCATTCCAATATATTACCTAACTTCCCAAGTAAGTTATTCAGCTTTGATCTGTTGCGAAGCTCCGAGTGCGGAAACTATTTTTTATGAGCAAAGCTTTGTGAAGGGCTTTAACACAACGATGCACAAGATCAAGAGCATAAATTCAGACATACAGGCTTCTGTCTTTGCTTAAGGAGTTCCAGGATGACAGCCCTAAAGGGGCTTATGCCGCCAGGAAGGAAACTAGTAGAATCAGGAATTTAAGGCTCTTTTACTTTCCTTGTCTTATTACATAAATTTTTTTAAATGTTCAAGTCTAAACAGACCTTTAGCTTAGAGCTTTTAAATCCTTATTTTGCAAGCGATGGCATAGTATTTGTTAAAAGGGAAATAATACCGAGAGCATTTCATATCTAATAACACCCTGACGCAAAATCTGTGAAAATGTTAGTGGAAACGATATAAAATCGCTGACTCGAGTCAAAATTGAATCACTTATTATCTGTAGACCAGACATTCAATATATAGAAACGCCATTGTTTCCTTAGTACAGAAATATTGCCGCAATATATTTTCACAGGAAATATCCAGGAATTCGAGGGATCGAACGTTATCTGCTCCGTAATAATAAAGAATTTTACAACGAATACGTGTGGTGGTTGCTAGCTGATTTCAACATTAAATTGCTTTCGTATTAGCAGTAGTTAGTACTTAAAGCATACCAGTTGAGATAATGTATACGTTATGTATATTAGCTTGCTTCATAAAACTAATCTGCATTAAAAAGAACCGGGACTAATACAATATTTCCAATTTTCGCCTTTGAACAAAATTATGATTTTAAAACGAGAATCCAATTCCCCTACCATAATGCTAAATCCAGCAGCGTTAATATCTACCTGGGAATAACAAAAGCAAAATTGTTTTAAAGCAAATCCCCTCGTCAAAACATAACTCATTGCTATTCAGATTTAATTTAGCTCTGCCTACAACGTATAACATATTCCTTTCTAGTTAGCATCCTGTGTACGAATTGAATACAGAATTTCGCTTTGATCTGGCAAGTCAAGATAACAAAGCCAGATTTCGGCGCCTTGTAACGATATAATACTATTAATGCTGACCAGATTAACTAATTATCAATCCTCGAAGAATTTATTATATATGTTCATTCTTACTTTGATATAAATTACTATATGTATATGACAATTGTTAATATTCAGGCGATACACAGTATAAATGGAATCAAAGTTTTAATTTTTCAAATGGAATATTTTCTATATTTCAATGTGTTTTGTAGTTCATGATATAATTCATTGATCTGCACCTAAGGGCTTTTCGGATAATTAATATTTTTAATTAATATAATAATATATTTAATTTTTGATAGCAAATATTTTCCATAGACAGGTATCTCTGTTATAGCATTTAACGTGGATTCAATTTAATTTCTACTGCTTCAATATTACATTTATGGCAATGTGTTTCCTATGGAAACTACACTACACTACTCTGGAAATTGACTGAAAGTGTTTAAGAGCGTAAAATAAGGAGAACAATTAAGTAGGAAGGAAGTCAAAAGGTCAACAGCTCGCAAAAAAATATAAATATATTCATAAACTCTAATGGTAACGACAATTTATATAATTCCATAAAATATTTAATATAGCTAATCAAATAATTGTAAACTTTTATTGCTTTATAATATACTTATATAAAAAATAAATACACAGTAGTAGCTTTTTAAGTTTAAGCTTATTTTTTAATCAGTATACATGAAATAAGCACCACATCAAAAAAAATACACATACTTACGATATGTTTTTTTAACTTGCTAAGTCGTAAAAATACTACATGGCGTTAAAGTCAAGGGAGCTTTTATTTACCCGATTTTCCCACAATATAAATTCCTTCCGGTAAATTATTTTCCTGCTCTAAAGTCTGTCGATATTGTTCATTTTGGTTATTAGCTGGAGCTAATGTGTTGATAACCTGGAAGTATGAAAATTTCTACCAACTGAACAGGATGTGCTATTTAAATTATAAAAAATTATGGATTTGCCCATTTGCGAAACCGATAATTATTGATCAAGTAAAATAAATATTTCCTACTTACATTTTTATGGCCAGGAGGTGCAGCACTTTGAGGAGAAGCAGTACTACCTAAACTAGGATTGTACAATCCATTGTCACCATTGTGAATAAGATGAGCCTGTACTGTTGGAGGAAGTGGTGTAGAAACGTACCTCACAAGCTGTTTTTCATATTGAGGCGTTGCTGAGGTAGTGGGAATGTAACTACCTTGAAGATGATCACGAGCATTCGTGGTATAAAGCTGCACATTTGGATGATGCTCATGCTAAGAAAAAGGTTGAGGTTGGCTAGCGTTGATGATGTTTCAAGATTAATGAACATTTACCTGCACTTCATTGCTGGGAATATTTTGAATATAATAAGCAGATTTTGGGGTGGATTGGGGTTCAATATTTGCATAACTAACAGGAACCTGAGTGGGCCTATACTGGTCCAGAATAACGAGATGGGGATCTTCCTGTGGCTGAACCACATTCTGCGATAGAAAATTTTTGCTTAAAGTTTATCAGCTATTGTTACAACTCAAATGAGTTAAAGCTGGGAAGCTGGGACAGAACTCCAAAAGCGGGTTAGGTTTTGCAATGTATATGCAAGCAAGTTGCGGCAAAGTGCATAGGAAAGGTGACAAGTAAAATGGTACACCTTTTCATGCAATCGAATTTAGCAGAAGATTTAGAAGCTGTACAATTGAAGGAAGAAAAGAGGAAAAGTGAGAAGAGTTAGAAATACGTGCAGACAAAGTAGAACAACAGCAGAAACTTGAAAAATTATACACCTAAATGCAAGTTTTTACAGAAAGTATTCACTAACACCAGGCAGCAAAGACCATTTTCCCAACCAAACCAGCAGTGCTACTACATTGCGAAATATTCAATATATTAGCAGATAAAAATGAAACATGTCAAAGCATTTCTACATCTTTTCCTTCTATTTAACCAATAATTTCAGCCGGATCCGTCCGTCTTTCAATTCAAGTTCGATTATGCTAGCGTACATTTCAGATAAGGATTGTCATATAACATCAAATAATCACTTTTCTGAGCTTTTGAACCAGATGTTCATACCTTCAAACTAGTTCAAGTTACGCCAACGTATCAGAAATTATTTATTTGAGTAAACTGGATGAAAATCCAAACAAATCAATCGCTCAAGCATCAATTAAAAAGCACTAAAACCGGACTCGTAAAACTTCTAAAAGACATCAGGTCCTCACTAAACAGGCAACCGTAAATAGACGCTTCACTTATCCGACAAATAAATTTATACGACACATAAAAACACTAATCGGAGATGAAAATACCGCTCACCGGCGAATTACACTCGTCAAGTGAAGCTGAAATTATAAGCAATAATGGCGTTCGGGCTCGGACCGAAAAACAGGCAATTTTACGCTAAATAAAACTTTATGTTCTCTTTTATAAGGACGATACCTTCAAAAATCAACAGCAGCTTCAAATGTAAAAGTGAAAAGAGTTATATAAATGAACAAGCTGTAGTGCTATGTTAAATCATTAAGGCGAAAACTAGGGTTCTTCAAATGTTAAAACTTACATGATCGCTTTCGTCAGTTATATAATCATAACTAGTGGCAGCTTTAACTCTTCCTCTGGCCCCGAATTGCCTTACTGGAACTGAGCTAACCTGGACCTTTTGGGGCACATAAACTGGCCGGGAAATTCGGGGTGTTTGCACGATCTGATGTCCTACAGCTTCCGGGTCATTTTCGTATTTTACATCAGCTTTATACCTGCACAGATAAGAATTTCCTATGCAACATAAGTCGATCGACAGAATATTATTAGATGTGAAAACTCCTAAGGATCAAAATTAGAGACATCAAACAAAACTGGTAAAATATCACAAAAGCTGGTGTAAACTGTCGTAATTAGAGAATATAAATCATTTAGTTGAAAGTCGGTAAATTTTATTACCGTTTAATGTTCGGCTTCAGTTTTAATTATTTTGTTCGCTAGTGAAACTTGAAAATATTACACTGGAATTACAAATTCTTACCCATCTTTGTCCGCTTTATACGACACAATTTGAAGCCGTCCATCAGGCAGTTTCACTCTGTACTCTCCGTTAGTTGCTTTTGAACTTCTAATTTGCTGATGCGAAAAGTCATCGCCAGTCGCCTTATCTAGAACTTTGTAGGCAAAAGCGTAGTTTTTCTTTTGCTGCAAAAAAACGGAAGTCCAACAGCTGAGCAAAAAATGTAACAAGTTTGCGAAAGTTAAATGCGAAAACATTAAATTGATGTATGGAGAATGTTAAATGCTGAGTTCTATAGTTCTACTCCACAATAAAAGCTGAGAAAGGTGAAGTTTACTTTTGCAGTTCAGCGAACTGTTTTAATTTCGCTTTCAGACTGCATTTTTGCTTTCGCTTTTTTATTTTTAGATTAGTTTTTATTATTAGTTTCATAGTCGCTTGCTTGAGACTTCTGATTTTACAACAGCCTTCGCATAATATTTTTATATACAGGGTGGCCCACGGTTGATGGCACGTTAGACGTATAAAGAAAACGCAACTTTAGATTGTTCTGAAAATTTGGCTGCTTCTGTAATCAAGCGTGATCGAACGATTTAAAATATGAAAATATTTTTATCAATTTTGCGATTTCAAGGGAAGAATTATAATACTGTTTTTTCATTCCAAATTACCTTAAACTACTCTTAAAGTTTTTCTCGAATTGTTTCCTTTACTTATCTCTAACGGTTTTCTACTACTTTCCTAATTTTTGGTTTAAAACTTAGATCTAATAAAATTTTTATAATTTATATGCAGAAAGTTCAATAAAAATTTTTCAAATGGAAAGAAGTTATTCACAAATTCATCCGAACTTTTGAAGAAATTTCCATTCTCTATGGACAATATGTATAATCAAATAATAATACAGGAACATGAAGAACGTTCAATGAAATGTTGTCCGATCAACAGCCAATCAATCCGAAAAAATTTATAAATTTTCAAAATAATTATGAGTCAAAACTGAAATCTGAAAACGTTTACCAGCGGTAACATTGTTTAACACAATGTACCTATCTAAAAGAGAGATAGACTCATACTAATCTCATTAAATAATGAATTTACTATTCGGCAAAAGCCGAACAATAAAAAAATCACTTAAGCTAAATAAGTTATTCAAGACAATTTTAGCTTCGCCACGATTTAGCAATTTGGATATCAAATGTAACGAGCCAGGCGGAGCACTTTTGGCATGAAAGTTTTATAAACAGCCTTTTATCTTCCCTCCGCCTGGCAAATGATGTTCCTCGTTAGGTCAATGATAGAACTGGGGTCATCCATTGCAGCTCGGATGTCGATAAATTTTATATTGGGGCAATTAACTTTCTTTGTTCGCATGTCAAAGAACCAAAAAGTAAAATAAAATGAAAGGAAATCAATTAAGACCGACAAACATGTTAGCTGTTTGAGCTGCTACGAAAACACGCAAAATGTGTAATTAATTTAATAAAGAAAATTAAACAAGATTTAAAAGTGACCACCATCGCTGTTTTCAAAGGTCTTGTTTGATAAGTTTGCTTTCAAAACTCTCACTCTCAGAAGCTTAGATTAGTCTCTGAAAAGCTCACTTTTTTTCACAAAATTCTTCAGTTTCACAGGGGATATGCCGGGGCGTTGGTTTCATTCATTTTCCTGTGAGGAAACGCCGCACCAAATATTAATAAGTAAACAAGAATGCAAACAAACGTCTAGTCGAGGACGAAAGAGCAGGAGCTATTTGCATACTGAATGAACGACAGCGACCCTTTAAAACTTTGAAAGGGGTTATTGAACTGATATGAATCCGAATATTTCTTGCTTCGATCTTCGAACAAACCTATCCGGACTTTGATTTAGATCAATCCCACTCTACGTAAATAAACTTGGTTCCAGCTGAGCTAATTAACGTTTTGTGAATTTGCTTTCTCTCGGCCTTCCATTCATAATAAATCAAAGAGAAAGCTTAAACAAAGCTCTACCAACTAACTGAGTTAAAACCAAACTGTCTGGATTGCAACGAAATTGCATAGGAAATGCATCCTACAAATTTGCAATATTTTGTCGAAGTTTTTATACGTCCTGTTGCCAATGCTTCCATTGCACTGGTGCTCATTATAATATCGGAGCCAAGTGGAGGGAGGCATAGAGGCTCTATTTTATGGCATTAAGGACTAAGAGCCGCATGATATTTCCACTATCTGAATATCCCATTAGTTGGTGAGAACATAAACACGCATTTTAGTGTACGGTGGCCAATGATTGGGGGTCTGATAATAAATAAACAATGATTAATATATTATTTGCAATAACTAATTAAATAAATCAGGCAACAGTTATGAAGAGTTGGCATTTTACATAGTCTGGAAATATGGCAAAAGCCCTGAAAACTAATTAGGAACGTAATATATGGGTGCATGCAATACATTCATGTTAGGTTAGTAATTTAAATTTGAAGCAAATGCGGATATCAGTTAATTAAAACTTGTTTGAATTACGTAATTAGTTAGGCAAAATAACAATTTTCTGTTAAAGTTTTACTGCAAATTAACATGTTACAGACAATTACGTATTATTAAACTATTAATGGGTATGTACAATATGTTCAAATTGAAACCATTCCATCTTAGAAGTAAAAATTTCAAAAATTAGTGGTTTTACTTATATCTCAGTTGACAATATAAACTAAATAAAACACGTAAACACTCGCAAAGCCTTGCCAGTATTCTATTTGATTATTTAATTACGACCAGTAATAGAAAAATTCATGAGTAATTGTGCAAGTGCAACTGTAATTATTTTAAAATGATTTTATTATTCTGCTCAACAACATCCTCGGATTTTACAGTGAACGCTGTTGCATTAATCTTTTTCAGCCCTTTTAATTTCAACTTTGCTCCAAAACGGCTAAATGCATACAAGAAAATATTATTCGCAAAAGTAAAACCTTGCACAGATTAAAAAAGTTGCCCGTGAATTATGGCTGGGAAGCAGCAGATTTTTGTTTTGCTTATATGCGTTAAATATTACGTTGTTTGCTGTTCGAGGCTTAATCTTGGGGATCGTTCTGTAGACAACTTAAAACAGTTTTGTATTAGCTTTATATAATTATAAGCCTAGGGTTATTAAATTTGCCAGTTAATATAAGTAAGCTACTGGTCTGTATTAGTATTTGATACATTGGGATTCACTTTAATTCCGTCGGGTTGAGTTGTTAGTAAGGAAACGAATGTGAAATATTTCCTCCTTTTTTTATTTCACTCGGAAACATGCAGCAATAATAGAATAGCACTTATATAATTGAACTTCAGATATGAAATTTGAACACATTTTTTTATTAAACAGTTTTGTATCAATTAGAAACAAAATGTAAATACCGCCTTTTGTTTAAAATCCTATACACGTTTTGAACAGCAATTATTGAGTGCTTGTGATATTAGCTCAACGTGAAAACTATCCAAAATAAACAATAATAAATCTTTATTGCCATGCGAAGCTGGAATCTATGTTAATTAGCTTAAGATACGAAAAGCCTATTATGCTTCATTATAATGCCCGGGCAAACCTAAACGCAGTCACTTCATGCAGTAAATTATTGGCCGTCTATTCAAAATAGGAAATCAAAACAGTGCCTGCAAAACGCAAAATGCAAAAGAGGGATTTCATCCATTGTTTGCCGAATACAGATAGTTTTCCCTACAAATTGAAGTCATTTTCCAATTCTAAAGGTATAGAGTTCGGAACCTATTTTACTTTTATAAAATAATGCCGGATAAAGAACGTCGTTTCTGCGAGACTGAATTTTCTTACGAGGATTTTACAACTCTCGTTTTGCAGAAAGTTCATAAAAGCGGTGTAAAATTCGACAATAAAATGGTTAATATTTTAGAAAACAGAGACGATATTTGGCGATATAAGTCTAGATTTAGATATTATTTTGAAAACGGAAAACTTACCAAGTTAGTGCCATAGTTGTCGAGCTGCTGAGTAGGGTAGCTTATCAATTTAGCCTCTTGTTGATACAGATCATTATAAATGGCCGGATCAACTTGGCTCACCTGAAATCAATTAATCCATGTTAAGTCATGTGAGAGTTAAGAGAAACGTCCTTAAAAGTTTTATGTGCTGAACATTTTTTTTTAAAAAGAAATGACATTTTGATATGGCTCATAAAATATAACACATAAAGCTCATCATGTAAGCAAGCTCAAGCAAGAAATAATATTTTTAGCAACCTCATCAATATTCTGCATCAAAAATGAAAATCTATCTTAAAAAATACAATACGTTCGCCATATAACCCGCATGCATGCAAGCTGGATATAAAATATTCCTCTATTATATTTCCAACGTCATTGCAAGGTAAAGAAAATTGATAGTTTTAGAGAACGGAGAGCTAAAATGGAAAAGCTGAAACAGAATGTATTCTTTACGCCGCAAGCAGCTCATTTTTCGGTTGCATAAACCAGAATTACTAGTTTATTTTACTTCACTATGCAGGTTATGCATATTGAAGTCGGGCTATTTCTCTTCGGCAACTAAATTTAAATTGAATATTTTACAGCTGATCATCGAAGAGCTCGCGCAATATTCCCAACGTCGAGAATGCTACTTTATACAAGATATATATAATGTAAAAATGTAACAAAGTGATAAAGTCAATTTTGATGTTGGTTGAAAAGGCAAACATACAACATACAACAATCCAAATATTCAATTAAATAAGTTGAATTGAGTTTTTCTTCTTTGGCTATTAGTATATTTGAAAAACTAATCATACAAACCGCACATTTATATTAAATAAAAACAGGTTTAAAAAGCTTATTGATCTTTAGATTCATAATATTCCAATGTACGATGGACACAAACTTTGCGCGAATAATTAAAGATATTCGCAGTTGCTACATTCATGAAAGTAATCATATTCATGATTTTTTTCTTATTACCTACATTGAAAAATTCTAAACTTAACAAAACAACAATTAATTTGTTCCAATTTTATCTAGTAAGAACGTTACGCCAGCTCTTTCGCTCGTAGAATTCAATAGTTTTTCCTGTGAAAATTTCCAATTACTGCAGCTTTTCCAATTTGCAAAACTGGCTTTTATAAAAATAATGAAAATTTAGCACCACTTCGGAAAAGACCTAAACGGAAATGTGCATAGCGGAGCGTTCGTACTGCAGTCGGCTGGCAGTCCGAAATAACGCCAAACAGGAAAACCATTTCGGGAAACGTGCTTTGGCCAAGTGGATTCTTAGTTTGTTATAATGCTGTCATCTTTAATATACGACTATGTATTTTGTCTATTAATCTTAGTTTTGCGACACCATGTACTTGACAGTAATAAATTGAACCATGAGTAGCTACTGTATCAAATCTAGCACCAACAAATTATAATCAAACAGAAGCTTCTAACTCGTGGTATTCGCAAAAGTTAAATAATTAAAAGTAATAATTAAAAGTAAGTAAATAATTAATAAGTAAGTAAGTAAATAATTAAAAGTAGCTAGGCTAAGGCACATATATACTAAACAAGGGCAGAAAGACCGATTGGGTCGATAGCCTTTTTCTGTAGGAAATAAAGATTATTTATATATAT
>NW_026018611.1:8268508-8358913 GCF_020466585.1 Dendroctonus ponderosae
AAACCCATTAACCACATTTCTGAACTCATAAAATGAAATTAATTAGAGCATATGCGCGGTCAGCAGGCTCCTGAATTATCGCGGCCAATGGTGCTGTTGTGCTAATAGAGTTGTCCTGTTCGCAGCGAGCGATTTGAGCCCAAAGGGCCACTTAGGGTCTTATCTGTGTTTGCACTCAGCACCGGCTGCGTCCCTCCTGCCACATCGCTACTGTAGTCTTGAGATAACAAGGGTAAACGAGAGCATATACACACAACCCCCCATACAATTTTCTGGCCCTCAATTTGTTTTTGTTGCGGCTTCAAGGGCGTGAAACCCTGTTGTGTTTTCTCGCGGTGATATTTTAACTGTGCTGAAGAATTCAGGGACCATCCTGCTAAATTCGAAATTAAAAAACTGGCTAGGATTTACGGATAATGGCCAATCAATGAACTGACTTTCCAATGCTGCTTATTGTTTTCAGAATTTGTTTCCTTGTCAGTTGATGGTTTGGAAGGTTTTTATACTGCAGCAGGATTTCACCATTCTTCGAGATCTGAGAAACTTACTTCTTGATGGAGGGTGATATAAAGCTATGAAATAATTAAAATATCTCGTAAACCCATCACCCGGTTTGTATGAAATTTTGTGCACGTAGGTACCAAATTTCGTACATTTTAAGCGTCGATATAACATTGTTTCAGATTACTCCTTTTTCTGCAATTAACAGAAATGTGTTTCTCTTTACTGGAACCCGATAAATTTTATACTTGAAGTTATTGGAATGGAGGTCCTATATAAATAATTTTAGTTTATATCACCTCTAGGAGAAAGCTTACCTCCCCTTTCTGGCACATTATCAGTTTCATTTATTTAAAAAATGGTTCATCAACTCAACTGACCATCTGACAGATAGGTTTATTACCTAACTAACAATGAGATATTTATAGTTAGATCGGGCGTAATTTCKGCCTTATGGGTGMATTCTTTTGATACAAACTTTGATATAAATTTGGTTTGCCGTCGCGGATTCCAAGATATTTTGATTAGGACTCCATAATTTTGCACAAAACCATATAACTTCTCAGTAAATTCTTSTCAGGGTCTAAAGATCGACATTGAGAGYAAYAGTGTTACATTAAAAAGTAAGATAMAGTTTACTCGTTCGTARGTGCTGCGTTTATGTGTACACGGTGTCCCGTWAGCTCACGATCAAAMGCGCACTGCGTCGCTATTCTTTGGCTCAAAAGATGAAGATCTGATTCATGGTCAAAGTTCTAAAAAAAGTATGCTTTTTCAAATGATAGGACGGATGTAAATAAAACTCGCCGTGAATTTGCTCCTATATAAGWYTCAAATTTTGAAAAAGCAACCGAGTTGATCCGCTTTGGGAAGSAAATGAATTCTTGATCGTCTTAGTACCAAAACTAACAGAACTTTTTTCTTAGACAGCTGAAATCAGCTAGTTTTTTGAGTTGATGCACTAACAATTTATTTGAATTTTTGTGCTTTTCGAAAAATGTTGTAATATTCAATTTTTTTGCGCAAAAAAATATTTCTGTGTCTTTGCTATTTAACAATTGCCGACGTTAAATGCAAATGTCGTGGAAGCGACAATGCTCTTTTATAATGAATTAATTGTCAAGCGTTTTCTATTTATGAAATGACCCACATAGTCATAGTCTGTGTCATGTCAGAGATTTTGGAAGCGTTTTCGGCCGAATTGCGTTTTTCGTAAATTGGATGGAAGAAGCGAAATTTTTGCCGGAGCGAAATAGTTTCCTCAAAATAAGGCTCAGTTGCAAGCAGAAATCCACGGCAAGTTTTTTTTTAATTTTTCTGAGCACTCCCCCGATATTAAAGAACACTTAGGTAAATGCAGTTTTATAAATATATAAAATTAATGAAATAAATCTGCCATTTTAAATAATACCTAACAAAACAAACTTAGAAACCACAGGCAAATGTAGACTAGGCACGAATCTTTAAGAATTGAGTTACACATAGAAAAAAACAAATTTTATTTCTAATTTTTGCTCAGCCATTTTAAAATAAAATAGAGTTTTCAAACTTTGCGGATATCCATTTTGGTATGTTTCATGAGTTTCAATTAATACATTTAACACGCTTTCGGGTTTATTTTCCMCCATGACTAGATAAATTGATAAAATATGTGTACTGTAAGCTAATAGTAGGTACTACGGTTGAAAAAATCRAAAACACAGAAGAAAACTTTGTTGAAACAATATGTGGTAAAATAACYTCAACAAAAAGCTAGAAAAATGTTGAGTTATTAAAATATTAATAATAAAGTGGACAAAGGAAAAGCTCAAGTCAAGTAATCCCTAATTATATGAGCTCCAAACAGCTGTTGTTATAGCGAAACTAAAATGGGTTTTAAAAAAGAGCAGTAAATAGAAAATGAATGAGCGACTAGAGCAAAATTGTATTCGTCAACATCAATTACCTAATTGGACATCATGGAAGATCAGCAAACAATTATTTCAACGACTTTGCTTAAGCCATTAAGCGTATCATCGAAAACCATCAACTCAAACATGTGCACGTGTCCATACTTTATTTTGATTTATCCATTTATACCAGTTGATTAGTGCGGGTCTCTTCAGCTAGGCCAAATGGACTGTTAATACCCGCCGGTAACTAGGAAACACCCTTTTTCTTCTTAGCGTTTGAACTCCCCCGTTGAAAGCAAAGGAAAAACGTTAGAAATGTAAATCGGCTTAAATGTGGCTCTGTTTGCGTAGGGGACCCATTGATGCAAATCCATCCAATAGTTAAACCTATATTGAGCCTATAGCAAAATGCTTCCTAATTAGGCAAGAATGGACTCAATTGTTGACTCTTCAGCAATATTTGATGCGACCAAATAAACAAATTTAGGAATAACGTTATTACATTTGTATGACTTATCCATCATCAGTTCTGAGGTATTTCAAAAAACTTTGCTTAACTTGGTATGCCTTAAAGGTCAGATGCAGTGAAGTGACTTTAAACATTTTATTTTGAATAATTTTTATTACCTACCTATCTTTATAGATTCTGTAATGCTTAAAATTAAATTGTTTTAGATTAAATCTTCGTAAATTACATATAAATGTATGCAATATGATGAATTATATTGCATTCGAAATCACACTAATCCTGGTTCTTAATTTTTCCATCACATGATTCGCGTTCTGCTTACAGTCGCTGTTCCATYAGTTCCTTGTTTCATATGATACAGCTTTCTAACTCACAAAGTCGTCAGATGAAATATTCCGTTATCATTCAAATTTGAGCTTCGTCAAACTCACAWAATGCAGTCAAAAGAAAACATGATGGCTTTTAATTCTTTCCATCCTTGGAACAGCGGTTCTGTTCTGTAGAACGGACAATTTTAGACTGTGACAAAACAATTGGAATTTTTGAATAGATTCGTTCTAACGGAACTTTGAGGATTTAGTGAGATTGTTGGTTGAATCCTTTCAGTCTACTGTCATCACAATTCGTTGAGCAAATAATTTGCAAAGGGTTCCGAAAAAGTTTCTCGGAAGGAGAGAGTACAGACAGCATGGTGTCAAGTTAAGCCTCTTGTTTGCATGAAATTCACTATTTGTGTGCGTGAGTATGAAGATTTTGCGGCGAAATCCGGCATATTCAGCTAAACAAAAACAGTTGTGCGTCGGAATGATCAAAGTCTAGAGCGGACATTTAATTAAAATTGAGAAACTTCTTGAGAGGAAGCGTAAAACGTCACTTACGAAAATTGGCAATTTTTGTTAGTCGTTTTGTTGAATTATATGAAAAATATGAATATCCCTACTTACCCAGCTGTAAGGCTGTTTGGCCACATTTATTTAGATGGCTGAAACAAAAATAAACATTAGCACAAGTCGGTTCCATAACAGAACAGAATGATCAAAGCAAACAAATGTTGTTAAATGTGTGCGAAGATTCAACTGCAGGACAATACTGCTGTTATTTGGCGACAAACAAACCAACTCTGACTTTGATTCTGCCTGTATATCAATCTTAAGTATAATAATTGCACCTTTCTGAAACAACCCCTAACCAACATTATAGTATTTTAAATAGAATCTCTTCTTCAAACGACTGTTTCCGAAATTACATTCTGCTCTGTCCAATCATTCCCTCTAAAGAAGTTGCAATAACAATTAGGATTTCTTACATACAATGGTTTATTTCATCCATAAAAATCAAGAGATCTTTCAATTTCCATTTGACTAGGTTTTCAATGCAATATCTATTAAACGGAAAGAAATTTTCGATCCGATTAGCCGAAGCAATATAGCGTAAAAGCCAAGAAGTGTACACACCCTTGCAGATACTTCAGTTTGGGGCGGAAGTTCTATTTATTGGATGAGTTCACATTTACTCAAAAATTGTATTACTGAATAAGCCATTGAGAATTGGAATAAATTAACATGGATGAAAAAGTATGCATTGAAAGAAAAAATAAGTTTATAGTGTAATAAACACAAGATATCAAACACAATATTTAGAAATAATTTAATACAGTCAATTTTTTTCACGTCAGCAAGCAGATTTCTGGTTAGTCTTATTTTTAATTATCGTATAGCATTTATTCAAATATTGACTGCTTAAGTAAGAAAGGAAGAATGACAAGATTTATTATAATTTTTATAAAGATCAGCTTGATTTTAACTCACGGAAATTCGCACGACTTTTAATTCGAAAATTTGATCCTTCATTCTTTCGTAGGAAGCAGAAAATTTGAGTTAAATTAAATTCCTTATTTTTTGTTCTTTTTTGATTTACGTTTTTTGCTATTTTGTGTCTTAAGATTCATTATAATTTTTATATGGAGAACGTTAATTTTAACCTAAGGGAATTAGCAAGCTTTTTAATTACAAAAGCAATTATTGTGATCCATTTTACTTAACCAGATCACTGAAAGATCATTCTCAATTTATTTTCTATTTTCTGTGCTTTTTTGATTTACATTTCTGCTGTTTTGTGTGATAATATTGATTAGAATTTTATAATGATCAGATAGATTTTCATCTAAGCAAATTTGCACGGTTTCTAGTTCCAAATAAAAATATTGTGATCCATCTTACTTATTTTCTGCCTTCTTTTTATGTTCGTTTTTGTTACTTTGTTCAGAAGATTCATTATAATGTTTATAGAAATAAAATTGATTTTATCCGAAATAAATTTTCACGGCTTTTAATTCCAAGAGAAAATATTATGATCCTTTATATTTCACCAGGGACCAGCAAATTTGTTTTAAATTTCTTTGCTTATTTTCTTCCCTTTTTTATGTACGTTTTTGCTATTTTGTCTGCTACGATTCATTATAATTTTTAAAGATTTAATAATGATTTTAACTTAAAGAAATTTAAACGGTTTTTAATTCTACAACAAAATATTGTGATCATCCTTACTTCAGCAGGGCGCAGAAGATTTATTTTGAATTCCTTTTCTAATTTTCTGCCCTTATTTATATACATTTTTGCTACTTTGTGTGTGAAGATTTATTATAATTTTTATAGAGAAATGATTGATTTTAACCTAAAAAATTTTGTTCGGCTCGTATTTCCAAAAGAAAATACTATCCTTCGTACTTCAGCAGGCATCAGAAATTTATTAAAATATCTCCTTATTAATTATACTACATTGGTACGGATTAAATAAAATAATATATTTCTTGCAGAGCGATTAGCTACAGTTCCGTTTAATTTGTTAAGTTTGTACAGTTCGAGTAAGATACAATTAATTTAACTATACGTTATTTTAGAAYTCGACAACAACTGTATGCGAAAAATGGTATTCCCTAATAATGCAGCAACTTTACTAAGTATTAATTATTAACATAATACTTGGCATTACACGAAAKAACAAGGTATTACTCTGCGGGCGTCCGCACAAACTGGAAAAACATTCGTTTAGTTAAGTAATTAGCGCACAGACGTAGAAATGTTTCATATCGGGTTTTGCTTCAGTTTATTAATTTAATCTGCTAAACCTCACATTTGTTATTGTTGTTTCCGTTATTCCACTTTAGCCGATTCTCATTAGCGCATAATCTAGTTAACTAAACCCATATTTCCTGCTTGTTTAGGAAATATTTACATACTATTTTATAATGTGATTATTTTTCTTCCAAATTAAAATCAAATCCTGGGTTCTTCAGTCATTTATTGTCTATTTATCAATTAAAAAAACGTTTCGGTGTTTTCCACCATCATCAGTTTCAATGTGTAGCGTTGTTGCTACTTTACGCCTTGGCATGTATGTACATTATTTTTCTTCTATTGTCCAAGAAATCAGTTGCATTCGCGCGGCTCTGTCACCTTATCTAACATGTGTAATAGCAGAAGGTCCAGCTTGCCCAATAGAAAACATTTCAACCAACATTTGATAACCAATCTGGGTTGCTTTTAAGATATCTGATTTCAGGTAAGTTTCCAGGCGCCCATTTCAGATGTTATCGGTGTTGCTCAAGTTGTGTAAAGTCCCGCGAAGGCTGCAAGTTTACACCAATTTTCTGGTGGTTTGAACTCGCCTACGAAACCGACCAACCGAAATTTGCCGGGTAATTTGGAAAGGCGGCTTCACAAATAGACCTACTTAAATTCTCATTCTTTGGCCTGCCCAGAAAAAGCTTTATTCACGCTAAAACGGATCCATTCGTGAAAGCTTACTTGATGTTACCACCATCAGCAGTGTTTGATGTAAATGGTCGTCAATATAACGTAAACTCTGGGGTTTTTCAACCAGTTTTTTTAATTTTATTCCGTTGCCGTCGGTTAAGATCGGGTTTTGATTATCAGCTCCATTCAAATCAAACTTGCAGAAAATCAAAGAACCTTTGCTGATATCTAAAACTTCATGTTTATCGGAAAGAAAGGATCAAGAAAAAAAGAAAATAGTATCTTCCAAAAGACGCAGATTGTCGCAGACAGTTTTTAGTGATAATGATCAAAAGGATCCAAGGAATGCATTTTAACAAAAACAACCATACGGAAGGATCCGATGGAACTTGTAAATTCCAACGATTTTGAACCAAAGTGATTCAATCGAACGAACGCATTTATATGACTCAGAACTATCCAAATATTCCAAATCGCGTTAAGAACTGTAGACGCAAGAATCGACTGATTGTACCAAAAGTTGACTCAGAAGATTGACAAAATTTTCAGAATTATAAAACCGACTTAGACTTATGAAAATCGAGATAAATAAACCTTTTTCCATGTTCCCATATATTTCCATGACAAAAACGACGAGTTGTGTATTCATATTTCATATTTGCTTGTAACATGTGCACTTTCGGTTTGCTTCAACTCTGAAGAATTTCATTTGAAATTTTGGTCAAACCTCAGGTAGAAATACCAATGGAGGATGAGCCCTTTGATCGAGAAGTTCGGCACCAAAGTTTACTTAAGAAAACGCAATTTCTTGGAAGATAGGAAATATTGAAATAATCACTGGAGTCTCTAACAGCTGACGAAAATCGCCCACCAGGCGCCTATGTTTGGTGTAAGTGGCCATAGATGGCTTTTGACCACCTTAGAACTCTTCTCCCAATCCATTATAATCTAAAACAAGTTATTTGGTTGTGGTTTTAAATTTGACTGTAGAGTGTTGATCCGGAAATGAAAATTCACTGTCACTCCGCATTAGAAATTTGTTAAACTATTCAATAAAAACAATATTATAATAATGCATTCTTAGTATGTTCGTCTCAGTGCTAACATCAAGGGCGTGCTAAAACTTCCGCATTATTCGCTATTCATGCCCATCCTGGCGACACATAACGAGAGCTCTGCGGCTATTTTTAATTTAAAATCCAATAAAGATTTTTTACACTTGTGTGGGTTTTCAAGGATACGGTCTCGGTACGGACTTCTGTTCACTTTCTGCACCGATATTATATGGTTTGGGAATTCACACATGTTGAAGTAGGTCCTCGAAAATTCACTCATGATCTGAAAGTGCCCTGATTATGGCTCGAGTGAACCTTTAAGAATTAAGCGTAGTTCTTTACACCTGTATCAAGTAAAATGGGGGTTGATGTGTGGAAAGAGGGTGTTTTGGTAAAAGTTCCTCAAAGTAACTAATACAATGGATGGTAATAGTTTGGTGCGGAACAACTTTAACCAAAGAATTTAATACTGTACATAAAACTTTTCGACTCCCGTTATTTCATAATTTTTTTAATTTTACCTCTTGATTTTCTCCAATCGTTTTAACAAACTTAAAGTATCTTTTTTTTTGGCTCAAATAATTATTTTGACTTTTTCCCTAAATGCGAAAATAACGAGTTTCCGTTTCCTTCAATGGCGGAAAGTACTGTGTTCCTTCAGAGTTATTTAATCTTATCAATGATTTATGCCTGCAAAGAGATCGATTGAGCCGCGACAAAATTTAAACAGTTTGAGAATTCAAACTGGATCTTTCCAAAGATTTTCTTGCACAAATCTACCTATAAATATCGTCCCAAGGTTGATACTCGAAAACAAGTAAAATATTTCCCAAAACCATCAAAAGCAATGTGTTTTGAACGATGATAATTCGTTGGAAAACAATATAAAACTTGTACCATATCACTTTCATTTCGCCTGCTCTTAACGAGTCACAGTCACGAAATAGCACAGAATTAAACACTTTCCTGAAACCATGAACCGATTTCCGTAAAAGTAGAACTCGATCTCCCAGAAAAGGCATCCGAACTCGATGAAATACAGTCGCAAACTAAGTTACGAGAGCCAAACGGCACTAGTAAATCCAATATAATCATAATATAATGATAATAGTCTTTGCGAGAAATCCCGGGATTTACTAGCATTCCATTTAATCTTCTTAACGTGTGAATTCGCTTCTTTTTCTAATCGGATTTTGGATTAAAATTGAACCGTTTTCAGCTCCATTTAAATGCGGTTAAGTCCGTCGATAATACTGCGGTAGATCCGTTACCAAGATGGAATATGGGAAATAAATTATTGAAAGCCAATGTGCTCTATATTGAGGGTATTATCGATTAATTAATTCAGCCACAAGCCGCGATCATAGAAAATTGACTAATTAAGTATCTGCGTTAAGGTGTTAACAGCTCTTTAATATAATTTCGAAGTGCGAATGATTTTGAAATAATGACAGTTTTTTTATTTCTAGGAGAGCTTTGATTAAGAGCGAAATGACTCCTCTTCCAGATTGGCTGTAAGTAATAACTTAATAATATTATATGCTGATTTAGAAATTATATTTACCCACAAAGATCCGGAATTTTAAAAGTAATTTAACATGCGGAATGGATCATAATTATAAAAGATACTATTTAGCTGATTCTACACGTAAGATAAATGTTAGCGCTATGGTAATGAAGCGAACTTCTTTTCTAATCAGAAAGTTTGTCAATGCGGACATTGACTTTCATTTTTTATTTCCTAATCGGAAAATGAGACTGACAATTTTCGAGTTTTTTTTCTAAATAAATCAACCCTTCAAAGTCATTCTTGTACCACGTTGTATTCCATATATGTTAAATTGTAAAAATTTTAACTTTTCCTATTTATTATCTTAGTAAATTGGTTGGCCTCCAAACCACGCAAAAGGAATTTTTGTCCAGGTATGACCCAGACGAATTTTCACTAGTCTCAGACATTTTAATGATTTGTTTGATGTTAACATTACCATAATATTTTATTTCATATTGTTACAACCTTTTGTTATTCTGGTTGGTGGGAACTGGTTTCTGCCGGTTTTCTTTAAATTGAAAAAAAAAACAGAATGCAGAGAGCTCTGTTAAACTGAACCTCAGGAAATATCGCGGCAACCTTCTATAGAACGTAACGCTTTCTTTACAGTGTTGTAAACTAAATTTATATACAAAAAATGTATTTTTGAATAAACAGCTCAATTGCTCATCATGAAGTCAAAGAAACAAAGCCAAAGTTTGTTTGAAGGTGGAAATTTCATATAGAAATACGTAGATAACATTGGCAGACATACGGCTCGTCTAAAGTATTCTTTGACCATTTGTAGAATTCAATACGATAGAACGTATTTAAGAACCAGAAAACATTTCTGATGACCTGGCGGCAATTTTGGCCTTCAAAGCCAAAACTTTAGTCAACCGAAATACATCGAATTAGTGAACTTTCCACAACACCACCATTTGCTCACGTTGTTTAAGTCTAATTGAATAAGCATCGAATTGTTACAGATGAATATCAAACAAAACAACATTTTATTCAAAAAGAGCGGTTTAGCTTGCTAATTCTGGTTGTAAGTTTAAATTTACGATCACGAATTCTGAATTGAGAAAAATATATTTTTTATTTCCAAAGGGGAATTTATTTATAAGCTATTTCAACTGCTGGAAGGGTCTCTGGTGCTGTTTTTCCATCTTTTAAACGTTTTCTATAATGTGTTCTAACCCTTCTAGAATTTTGATTTACCTTCGCATTGCACAAAAAGCGAAAATATTTCAGCAATGATTTCCAGATGTTTCCGTACTCGAAAGGCCTGCAGGCCTGAATATCTTGCAGAACGCCAGCTTAGACAGATTTACATCCCGAAAATCAAGCCTCAATATATCATTGAATTTCTTGCAAATTGCTACTGTCTCTTATGCAGGAAACTTTCTCAAACAACAAAAATGGTTCAAAATTTCCGTCTCTACGGTCAGCAATTGTATGCCACCTTTAAATAAAGGAACCCCAAACTGTGATAATTTTTGGAAAGCAATAAAATTATACTTGCAAATGTGATAAACTATTATTTTGAAAGACGCATTGCAGTCACTACGTCCTTTTAAGGGAACAGACATCCATCCACATACTTCTTACAATTGCGGCTTAAATAGAAAATATTTTGGGTCACGTAATGTTGTGAAGATCTAAACAAGGCTGGATTTTATTGCATATGATATATTGGCGATTTTTATAAATAACAATCTTTGGTACAATATCACTAATCAAATCAGGGATTAAATATCAAACCGCAGAAAATCGTTTTTTAATCCCTCAAAACTGGTGATTCATTAATTTACATTGCATGATTAATAAAATAAATAAATGCTGAAAAAATTCAATTTTACACATACCTACACGCAATTTATTTCGCCAATATTTTACTAAATAAAAAACCGCTTTCTGTTCGAAATACTACATATAAACCCAATCGATACACCAACAGATAATGCTTTTACACTCTTTATTGTTTCATAAATAATTTAGAATATATGAAGCGATATTAATTTTTATTACGTTAAGCTTTAGCCCCAAATAAAATAACATACATAAAATTGTTTATTATTATTAGCGATTAGCGTAGTAGTTATTGTATGGGCAAATTCATATTTTCGAAAAACATTTTCCTTATTATTTATTCATTTTCAATGCAGGTGTGCACTTTTAATTTATAATTTCATTTTTGCGATCATATATTGGCACAGTGACCAGAGTATTTGGATTTCCATAGGCATAAAATAAAATAATTTTATTGCTTATGGTGAACATTGAGTTATGACTTGATTTATTGCCACTTCATATTGGACTATTGGTTTTCAGTTATTTTAAAATACTATGACTGATATTGCAAAGCTGTATATTCGATTTATTTGTATTTGGTAGATGAATATTTTTAAAGGACCCGTTTAAGCGATTTAATTAATTTATTGCGCCATCATTCAATCATTTTGAATCGAATCAGAAAATGTTGGTTATAAATCGGTAAAGATTTTCACTGCATCTTTAAATTGAAATTTATGATTAAAAAATTTAAGCACAGACAACGCGAACGACGCTTTGAACAATGCATATTTATGTATTTAAGTCTATTAAACCATAAACTAAGTATACCTACTGCAGTTAAAATCATTTAAAAAAGAATGCAAGACACATCTAGTTCAGATGACTACAATTTTCCGTAACCTGCTTTGCTGTACTTATAACATCTATTTATTGTTCATTCAATTTTCGTAATACAAGTGATCAATATTTTTCTTTACTTAATCAAGTATTTACACTTATGAGGAGCTTTCGGTTCAAGTTGGTTCAACTTTTAATTTAACCAAATAGAAATGAAATGTATAGGAATACAGACTGAAACAAATTACAATTTTTGCATAATTTTTTTCTTATTGAATTATAGTTATGAACAGGAGTTGTCTACAAAAATTCGAGTACATTGTAAGATGCGTAGAAACTTTAATTGATTTTAAAAGTAAGAACATTGAAAACAAATTATAAATTTACGAAGAATTAAACATTATTTGAACTGATAATTAGCGAATTAGTGATGACCGCGTTTTAAGCTCGAATGCATGTTGAGAGCTTTACATGAATGCAACAAAATGAGAAATAATTGTTTGAGCAAATTATCAGATCCATTCCTGGTTAAAGACCAAACTACACACTTGATAAATTTCTAAAATCTATCCATTTCCAATATTTTAAAAGACGTATAATATTCAAAATACCTATTAATTAAGTCATATTTACGGGTAATTGGGTTCACGTGATAAGTCGGGATGACTAATATTCATTCTATTAATTAGATAATGGCGATCTTCGATACGGTTCGGTTTAGAAATCGTTTTATTTTGAATTGTTCGCTTTAAATAAAGAAACTATTTATATTTGCAAATAGGACAGTGTGGCAATTTTTATTTTTTTATTTTGTTTTTGTTTATCAGTAATATTCGATTGAAATGACTAAGTTTTCACCTTTTGCGAGAATACATTCCTTTCCATGTAAAGCTGTCTATTCGACAATTTTCAAAAATAAATTGCGTCCTGTTTAGTCTGCTAAGAAGAACAGGAACAATATAGGCATTTTAATGAAGTTTCATTAAAATCTATTCATGACCCTAATTCTCTTATTTGAAATGACCATTAGTAGTTGAACACGAAACATTAGCTTTCAGGCAGAAAACAATTATTTTCCAATTATTCGTTCCCAGACATTTTTTGGTTGATTTGCGACTTCAAGTTAAAATGGAAATTTTGATATAAAATCGAGAAGATCTGAATTATCGGAGAACTGGAATTTAGTACGAAAACAACCGAGAAGAAAATTCCTCAACTTTGCTAACAATTATTGAATGAAAACAGTTTATACCTCGACACCATACTAGAGGTAGATATTAGAGGAAACTGATCATCCTCAACTTGTATTTTCCAATATCTATTTGTTGTTATTAATGTATGCTTAGTTTCATTGCCGGCAAAATTAGGGGAATTCTTTTCGCTTAGATGCAAATTGCTACAAAAAATATATTTAAATTTTGTTTATTTTATATTAACTTCCAGGCTATGAGTTAATCACCTTCTCGCACTGTTTATCTTATCACATAGACAACAGAAGCCGAATAGGCGCTTAGCATAGTTTAGATTTCGCACATGTTTGAAATTTTTAGACAAATTTTAATTAGTTTTGTTATGAAACATTAAGTTAAATTTTTGCCGGTGCGTGCACTCAGCAACTGCACCATTTTCCATCTAGTTGTGCTATTTTACACATCTGAGAAAACGTACCTTGAAGTTCCATTTTAGCGGTTAAATGTTTAGTTTGTGTAGTAATATGGTTAAGTTGATTCGACTTATCTTTCTTGGTATTAATTAGCACGTTTCTTAAAGTTCCTTAAATTTTTGTGCCGCAATATACACGGAAGCAATCAAAGACGAAATGATAATCACTAATAATTTGCGTCCAAAGAGGCAATAAATATTACTAGAACCATTATTGAAATTGGAAAATAGATTGTATATCAATTTAGATCTTTCTTATTTTGTGCTGTTGCCTTTCGCTTATTATCCGAGTACAGCCTATGTTATTTCGCTCTAAACCTAAAGTGACTTTAATCCACTTCCGGCTCAATCCGCCTCATCAAGTTAATTAATTTACCCAATTGAAATTGGGTGAAGTTTAGCACTTTTTGCACCGCCAAAGTCACCAAAATACCTAATATTCTTCTAGTTAAATTGTTTGCATTTTGTTGCGTATTTTACACATTAATCTAATAGAAGTCGAGCTTTGGACATTCAATTGTACATTTTTTTTAAACGTTTCATTAAGGACCCACTTTTATTGACTAGATCCTGATTTATTTTTATTAGAATTCGCAATAGAATAAAAAACATACATTCCGTTTACAGTACTTAATTGATTACAACTAATTATAGCCACCAGTATTGATATGAATAGTCAATATAATCTACGTGGTTTTTTGTACATTTTCAGATAGCAAGTTAGCAAACCACTTTGGGCAAATCGCAAAATGGGAGGAGCTTAGCGCCTTTTAAATTCCAAGCGGATTTCCATTTTATTGTTATTTCGGACTATTATACTCATTATCAATTTATGCGGTTATAACGCACGTTTCGCTTGATTAATTGATTGCTTCAAGCACAGTAGACTTGACATATAGTAATAGATATATACAGCATTGTTTTGTATTTCCATTCATAAAATATATAATATTTTCTTCCATTCAATGGAATGCGTGTTGTGCAAAGATTGCCAATTTAATAATTGAAAGCTTTATTGTATTGTGGCTCCATAACAAGTTATGGTATCTGGTCATCCACCCACTGAAGGATTGTTGTTAAAATGAAACAATAGTACATGCCCAAAGCGTCTAAACATTTGCATGAGAATTGCGCCATACGTGCATATTTTTTTTGTCTTCCGTGATATTCGTGAGACTTCCATTTTGTTTCCATAGATAGTTTGGTTGGCGATTGTGTACAATGGTAAGAAGTAGTGTTTTTATTATAAATGAGATGGTTTGGTACCCCGATAAAAGATGGCGTCGGGCGTGAGGTGAATAGCACCTAATGAAAACAAACTTACCTTGTTAAAATGAAACCAGAAACCACCTGATAAACAATAAGAAGATAATCGCCTGGTGGCACAGTAACGAAAGTCAATATATATCACTGCTCACATCTATTTGTTCACTTAGTCAAACAGCACAATACCGAGTTAAGCCGGGGTACTTAAAGCGAGATAAAACCGAGAGTTTAAACGTAAATCGGTTTAGCGTGGATTCCTAACTATATACACGGCTGCTAATACGAAAGCTCAAAGCGGTATTAAATAAGTAGAATCGATTCTCAGCTTTTCGAAGGTCTGGACATGCCCAGGCCACGCCCCTCGAAGAGGGAAGGGCGGAGAGGGCAGCAAAAGCACAGACAGAACGCGCTACTGTAGGGGCTGCCGTCCGGACCATCAACAGCGTCATCGCTCTGACGCAGAGCCGAAGTGCCATCTCGCCATTCTCAACACAAAACTATACATTCCGATTTATCTCCTGAGATAAAACGAAATTTCCTCAGACCTATTTTTACCTGTTTCATGATTAGCAACAGTTTCAATATGCTTGCAAAGATCAACAACAAACGCAATGAGTTTCAGTGCTTCAAATCYGAGCTTTCGAYCATTAGTAAATASGGGTTTTTCACAGAAACMGACATGCTGTTAAATCTTATAGACTTTGGAGGGACATTGTCTGTTGGCTCTGTTTCAATAAAGGAAAKATTTAAGCAAAAGTGGCTAACTAAAGAAGCCCCTTTTTGCATAGGTARATCGTTTTGTGCATGGTGCTTGACATAGTGATGGAGCTCTTCAGACTTCCCWTAAAAKRATTTTTTTATTAACGGCTGTTGYTATTACGTTTCAGTCTCCAATGTGCCGTATACGCCATGTTTTATAATTTAGATATGAGTTAATAATTCGAAGACATCTGCCATAAACAAAATTCTATTTTTTTAGAAAATCGGAAAATTCTGCCAAAGAACAAMACAKRCAATTTTCTCGWMTAAGTACCATTTTTMAAAAGRCAAACTTACTAGCGGTATTAGTTGATTAGGCAATGAAGAAATTGGTTTAAAGTTCGTTTCCACCTCGATTTGATCCAGGCATCCCTAAAARTTGTAACAAGCTTCTTGTTTGATTAACTAAGTGGATCTGAGAATGCACTAATTGCTCTTTATCAGSAATCATCTACGGCAGTTCCTCAATGCAGTGTAACAAAATTAGACATCATTCCAAATTGATCAGTTGTATTTTGACAATATTCTCCTTAGTTGGGGTTCTGCTTTTTTATGCTATGTACATAAGAATGCTCATCAATTGACCATTGACCTTTTGCTAAATGGTTTGAAGATAGTACGGCGGCTAGTTTCCCAATTTTTATCTGTTTTCATAAATTGTGCCAAACAAAAATTTACCAGCATCTGAAAGTCAATTTAGGTAAAAGCGGCTTTACAACTACCTACTTAGAAATAATTTATAGGAAGTGATTCAATTTAAAAATCGTTTTTTAAAAAAAGTTTCAAATTTCTCATGTTTCAAGTTTCCAGTGTTCTAATCGGAGTTTCGGACTGTTGCTTTCACAACTTTTAGCATACTTATGTGTGTAATGTTTTCTAGAAACCTGAGCTTTGAAAAAGCTGTTTTTGTTAAGTACTTATTTATTTTCATCATTTTGTTTATTTAGTATTTCGCAGATGGTCATGTTAGAAATCAAAGGATAGTGACCTGAAATAACGATACTGTAACAGATTTTAACAAGTTTTTGGATGCAAAAGAAGATTGACTTATATCTTACGATGATGAAATCGCTAAGGAAGACTAAAGTTTGCCATACATCTGATTTTCTTTGTCAATATTTTGCAGCCTGAATTTTGACCGGTTATTACTATGAAACTCTCAAATTCCCAAATTTTTATTAATCTGTTTAATTCCGCTTTTCAATCAATATTTTTGTAACACCACTACCAATCGAATGGTTAGAAAATTATTATTTTAGCCCTCATTTTCATACTCTGCTATTAAAATTTACTAAAAGTAGCTGTTTTTTTTAAATTCAAATAAAAAAAGGTTTTTTATCTCGTGTTTCGATCTATTCGCTTCAGCATATAAAAGTATTATAGAATGCATTTTCCAGAATTAAACTCAGAAAAAAGCTTTAAACTTTTAAATTGTATTATGTCTTGTCTATTTAGTATTTAGTAGATGTTCAAATTCAGAGATTTCTGATTTAACGTTACGAAGGTGTTAAGGATTTGAAAATTGTTTCAAATTCCAAAGATATTTGCTTTAGGTATATTTCATGGTGAAAACTCTTATATACTTTGTCAGTATTTTACAGTCTATGTTTTGACCCGTCAGTCACTACCATCAAGCTCTAAAATTGCGTATTTTAATTGCGCCAGAAGGTTCATCCAAATATGACAGAAAATTGAAATCGGCATTTATTTACTGTAGTTAATCAGACATCAGAAAAATTCTGATCGTTTCTGTCTATTTGCTTGACTTTCATCATACATATGCGAATATAGAATTGTCATCTCAGAAAAACGTTGCTTTTTTATTTATTTATAATATATTGTTTATCATGTTAGAAGTAACAGGTTTTACTTGAAGATACCAAAATATAAAGGATTTAAGAATTTTCTGGATTTAAAAAACCTTGAGTCTTATTTTATAATGATAAAATTGTTAAGAAATAATAACATTATTTAGMAAAAAGCTGATTTACATTGTCAATATTTTCMAGCCTGTGTTTTGACCGATCATTACTATCAAACCCTCAAATTGGCTTATTTYTATTCTTTGCTGTCKGTTCAGTTCCGTTTTCTTTATGAGTTGATTTCAGTAAATAATTTTTTTAAGTGAWTGACGATAAACATAAAATACAYGTAAAACCGAATGTAATAAATCATTAAATTGTCTTTCGAAAAACAATTTTCTGGTTATCCCGAATTATTTTCTTACGATGTGTCGACTTTTTGAATAATGTACGTATAAGGTGATTTCTTGCAAACGAAAAAATGTATTCAAGCGCGACTTATATTTTATAATGATTAAATTGTTAAGAAAGAATAACATTATTTAGCAAAAAGCTGATTTACATTGTCAATAATTTCCAGCCTGGGTTTTGACCAATCATTACTATCAAACCTTCAAATTGGCTTATTTTTATTCTTTGCTATCTGTTCAGTTCCACTTTCTTTCTGAGTTGCTTTCAGTAAATAATTTTTTTAAGTGAATGACGATAAACATAAAATACACTTAAAACCGAATATAATAAATCATTAAATTGTCTTTGAAAAAACAATTTTTTGGTTATCCCAAATTTGTTCCTTACGATTCGTGGACTTTTTGAATAAAGTACGTATTAGACGATTTTTTGTAACCGAAAAATGTATTCAACCGCTTCTCTAATACATGTTTTTTTAAAAAGTTTATCACTATGAATATCGGAAAATCACGCATGAAATTAAATTTCACTTACCTATAAAGGCGAGAATTCCAAAAGTCGTGGAAGTTTTATGATCTGCAAAAAATTGTGACTTTTTAAAACCAATTGTTCAAATAAATCTAGGTAAAATCTACTACTTATAATTAACAATTTTTCCATTTCAAGGAATCTGAATATATAAAATGAAAACCTTTAAGTACCAAATCCATATTTTTGTATAAAAATGTACGAGTCAAGGCGCGAAATATTGGATTCTGTAGCCAATATGTACCTACATAATATGCTTCTATGAAAGAAGAATATTAGGTTGCTGTGAATGTACTCTCCAAAGAATAATTAATAAAAACGCCTCAATTCTTATTAAACCCAAGATGTTTACCGAGAACGAAATAAAATAAAACAAAATAAAAATAAATTGTTTGCCGAATGCTTATTAAAGTTGCAAGTAAAAAACAAGTTATGAAACAAAGCATCAGGATAAACATAGTCTTATTGTTAATGTCATAAATTTGGATTTCATTAGACTTTTGTCTCGCCTAGTCGTAAAGAATATATACAATTTAATCGCTCATTTTTAATGATCTAAATTCAAGAATTATGTAAATCACATTTTACTAGAAATATGATATTACAAAACTCATCCATTCAGTTTCTCAATAATTAGTATCTAATTTTGGAATAATAAAAATTTTTATCAAAATACAGTTTTGCAGGTTTTTCGCAATTGTTGCTATTTGTACTTCCTTTTTCTATTGCCCTTTCTTTTATTTAATCATGCAGATTTCGAATTTTATGGCGACAGAAAATAAATGTGCACATCGCTTATATTATATTCATAAACGGTTACTTTCTAAGATAAGTACCATAAACAATGAAACTTTCAATCAGCTTTATTTAGCATGAAAAACTTAGCTAGACTGCAAGTCGTGCAAAACTAAATTAAAGAAATACCGTTAATAGCAAAATTCTTGGAAAATGAACAGGAATTCATGTTGAATACAGATTATTGATTTAAGTGATCAAATTAATAAAATCAGCAGCTGCTTAACTAAGTAGTGCTGAAGGTGAAATATGCAAGTTAAGAGCATATGTAACAAGTTGACATTTTTTGAAACAAAGACTAGAAAACAGGATAAAATTTCATTCAAATGTGCTGAAGTTCCGCCTTTGAATACTTATTATACTTTCAGTCACACGCATACAAAAATTAGTCCTATAGGTATAAAATTAAATGGCATAATGCAAAATTAATCAACATTTAAAGTGGCAAATGATAATTAAAGACATGAGTAAAAGTAAATTGTCAAGGATTAAGTTAAGAGCAAAACAGCCCATGTTTAGAAATAGTCCAAATAAATTCGACTGCAAAATCCGAACCCTTAGTAAATTAATAGCTTTTGTTCTCCAAAGACTTTTCCACATATTTACAACCATTCTTGACGTTGGACGCCTCTGTCCATCGGCAAATCGACTCCAAACTGAAGGAAAAGTTGACAGAAATAACTACAAATTTCCAAACCTGAGACAACGGTGTGCAAATTGATTTGCAGGAGAATGGTGCGATTGGCTATCGGAAATCACGTGATAACGCTTGCGCCGCTGCAGCAGGAGGCTGAGACAATGAGAGGCGGAGCCTAGCAGGATGAGAGCTGTGGTTGTCGCAGCATCCGCGCTGCAGGAATGTTGTCAGTCAATTGCGCCAACAGCAATCTGAAGTTAAACTTACAGTTTGAAACTGCATATATGCAGGATTTATACGAGTAATTAAATGCTTGCAGTATTGGCAAACATTAGAGAAAATATTGCCAGAAAATAATGTTTTGACTAGAAACTTGAAGGGATCTTGATCTAAGAAGGAGGAGAAAAGGTCGATTTTGCAATAAAATACGCTGAACATTGATGGAAACATATCTACTGATCTCTAAATGTAAACTGATGTGGGAAAGATGTATTTAATTATACTTAACTGAAGAATAAACTAATATTTGGAAATCCATCTCCTCTACTTAGCACCCATATTTGAAGACGCCGCTAAAGCAAGCCAAATTAAGAAAGTACATACACACTAGGATGGTAATTTAAATTGAGTAATAAGTAAATTGAGTTGATAAGAGAGTAGCGTAAATGTTTACTATACAAATACAGTAAAATCTCGGTTGTTTGCAGTAAGATTTTCGCCACCTCCTTTGCACATTAAAATCATGTTAATTTGCTCTGTAAACTGTACTCCATAGTTTCCGTTTCTAAAAAGTAAGTCATCTGTTCAATTTGAAATTTTTTAGGTGTTTTAATCTACCCTAATTTAAACTTGGCTTTAAATAAATTCATCGACTTGCCTTGAAATTGCCAAAATATAGAAAGTTTCCTGAATGCACGCGGAAAAGTTCAGGCAGAAGAAATCAATGAGGATTACCGAGATTTAAGTAGGGTAGAAAATAGCAGGGAAACTTTGTCTTTCATTTTAAGTTTCGTGGGATATTAAGTTGATTATATTTGAGTTCGGAAAAGTCAATCATTTGAATAAAATCATCAAATTTAAATTTACAATTTTAATTTTTACAATTTAAGTACTTAAATTGGTATTTCTATTGCGTTGTATTTTTGCTAAAGTTTAAGTTTAGGACGAACAGCGACATCAAAAGCAAAAATATAACTTCCAACAAATGTGACAGGATTTCTAGGTGATCACGTGCAAGGAAAAAGGTTTCATTGTAAACCTGCACCGTTTCGGTGGCATTCAAAGCACACGTACGCTCATTTTTGTGGTTTCGCTTTTTATTGAAACTTGTCGAAGATTGTGAGACATCTTTCGAAAACTGCAACAGGAAATCGATTAAACTTAATGGCAAAAGCGGCGCTTTTCAAATTTTTTCCAGTTTGAAGTGAGTTTAAGGGCCAGTTTTATAGATGGAAAGTAAGAATTGGGAAAACGTGACGGATAATAATACAGAACCAACTGGCTAATCATTTGCATTGTTAAAGGATGTCTAGGGATTTGTGCAGAATATCAGACAGCGTTTTCKGTCGCGAMGGGAAATTTTATAATGTTAATAAAAAAACCCAAAGTGTTTGGGTTTTAAACAACGCAAATAATTATGATGGGCTCTGGTCTATTGGAAATTGRTTTTCAAAGAAAGTACCTRTGAGTTTTTTCTGTAAACATTTTTTGATAAAACTGTGGAATAAATGCCAGAAATACCAAARTCCTGAACATAAATYTKCAAAGTCTCTTCAAGAAGACCTKTMTYTTCATCCAAATAGTACCTAAAGGAATAATAATGCACTAGAGTTGCACTAGTGTTGCTAGATACTAAAATCGTTTTGTAAAAAACTAAAAAAGTTTTCATAATCATCTTCCACAGACAGTGGTGTAAAATAATCATGTAAAAATAGAACAATTTGTTTATGCAAATTTACCCTGCAACAGAAGTTGGAGTCATCTGAAAATMTTTCACTTCGTAAGCGGATCGAACGGATTATTGTTAATTGTCRATGAAGTTTTATCAACATTATAACGATTTGCTATGGATTTACAACTTTTATTCATTTTTTCKCGAACTTTTAATTTTGTTATAAGGAAACGAAGTAATGAACATCAGAGTTCTATCCACATTAAGAAGGTACATTTAGRGTATGTTCAATTCATATGTTAAAGTRGACAAACATTTAKATATTGAAGCTGTGTGTCCATTTCTGACAATACATTCACATTTGTTTTCACTTAGGATGATCTAGAACAAAAGGCTAAACCGTAGAAAATGTTAAAATGAATCGTAACTAATTCAGTAGAAGAATGACAAACATGTAGATATTGAAGCTGAAGTGTCCATTTCTGGAAATACATTCACATTTSTTTTTAYTTAGAATGATCTAAAAAAAAGAGACTTAACTGTAGAAAATGTTAAAATGAATAGAAACTAATTCAGTAGAAGAATGACTWAGAGGAACATTTTCTATATTTGACTGCATATGTTTYTGCTACTGCTTGGTCGTACTTGCAAACCAACTAACTGATTAAATGTTAAATGAGTGAAAGAWAGKCGATTTTTTTGACAAAARTTAACTGACCAAATTAGGGATCGGCAAAATCCTYAAAGCAGTCAAAAASAAAGTGAAAAGTGCAATTAAATGTAGGTATAGTTTATAGAAAAGGTKTTAATTTCCGTGCTCCATTAAAGGTACGCAATTTAAAGTAGGTACTTTTTTTGTCTGAGTCCAGTAGCCCTTGTTTTTGTAGTTCCTTCACGTACTACCTTCTTATACATAAAAGGGTCTAGTATTTGTAGTCTCTTAGTCTCTCTAATTTGCCATTTTAAATGGTAAGAATGGAATAGAATATAAACTATAAATAAAACAAAATTTATTACTAGAAGCTCACGTTTCAATATCTGTATTGGCCGTAGGCTTGTGGGTTAAGTGAAATCTGATACAGTTTGCATCAGGAAAATCGATAGCGTTTGTATTGTGTTAAATACTTTAATGGATAACTCGAAACTTACTCAATTCGATTCAGCAACTTCAGAAGTAGGTAAAAAAAGAAACAATATGTATGCCTTGTATTTAATGGGAAATAGACCAAGAGGTTTTAGAACTTGGTAAACTGAAGAACTTAAAGGTAAGAGTTGAGCTATTAGATTACCTATATTTTGAAATTTAGAGTTTGAAAATCACAATTATAATTAGGCGAGTGCTAAATTCCAAATATTAATTTAATTTCTCGCATAAGACGCCACAGACTATCACCATCCAACATTACGAACTGTATTTTATAAAAAAGAATGCGTTTTACCGTTTGCCTGATAATATGAGTATGGACGTTTTTTTTCCTATAATGTGCGATTAAACAGAAATATAATACGCTGCACGAAAACACCATTCAATAAAATTGTTTGCCTTTATCTTAAACAAACAGAAAGCACAATTGACAGCAAAACTGGAGTGACTTTAAACAGAAGAATATTGAGAAAAATCTGCCTTAATTTTTTAGTTTTTGCCAATCGAAAAAATCAAATCCTGTATATTCCAAACAAAGAACATTTTATTTAAAACCTGCCTTAAACATCACCTGTTTTATAACCGTTTGCTACCGGACACACTGCATAAATATCTCTCTGCACTTCATACTGAATGAATGCTGGCTACTTCTTCAGTGATACATTCGGGATAAGAACCCTGGATTAATCTTACACTTAAACTCCATGAAACAATATGGTAAAATTCCCCCAGCATTCTGCTAGTCATGGCATGCAGGGCGCTTTTAAGCCTGGTTCAACACAACAGCTCTGATTACGGTTCCTAATCCTTCTCAGCACGCTACTGGCCTCGCTAATTGTAATTCCATTGAATGTGGGCTTATGAAAATTGTTTCAAATGTTCTTATTCGAACATTCAAAGATAAGAGAGTAGAAGGGTTTGGCAACTGGTAGAGCGACGGAGGCTGGACATGAAGACATCTATTTAAGATGGGAAACAAGAACAAAAACACTTTTTTTATAGAAATTGGAGTATAAATTTGAAACTACATATTAAGATCTGGTAATAAAGATGATGATAGTACCTTCCTTTCAAACTGATTTTTACATAAGTTCAGAAGCATAAATTGTGCTCTGTGCAAATGCGTTCTACTGCAAACTATCCAACCTAACTTTCTCGCCTATTCACTTTTTCAAACAGCAAAATAATCGATTTTTTATACGCTGTTTCTTGGCGATTGATGATATTTGACAAGGACAAGGAATTAATCAATTTGTTCCCTCTTCTGGTAGTAGATTTTTCACATTTTCTGATTATAAGCCTCTGCCTATACAACTACTGTGACGTCCGAGAGTCTAACGCTTTTTTCGCAGAGTCATTCCTGGTGGTCCTACAGCGATAAGACCTTAAGAATCGGAAGGTGTGTCTTAAGAAGTCCAACATCTACATACGTATGTATGTTCTACTGGCAGTCGGCGTTTTTATTTATCCTTATTGTTCTAGAGCAACTAATATTGAAAGTGTCAGATTTCTTTCGTTTTAATGATGGATGGCCGGACTTAAGTACCTACTACTGAGCACATTTGAAAACACATATGTAGTTCCTGCCATGGTTTCGTAATATTATTAGGAGCGTTTTGTAACAGATTATGAAGCCAAGAAGCGCGACAAAATTGATAAATGAAATCCAATTGAAGCCAATATATTATATTGCATAATGAATTTCTCAGATGAAATGAAAATCACCGTCCCTATACTTATGAATGTGGGTTTTGTAAATAGAGGATAGTTCCCTTTTCATTATTTGTGTAGCAAACAAGCGCAACTTTATGTTCGTTTTGATTTAATTACGTGACAATATCGTAACCTACTCTAACAAACTTTTTACGCAGAACGAACGTGGATGATGCTTAATTAATACTTTATTTGGAAAATTGTCCTAACTTTGGAGTCTGATTTTGAGTAACAACTTAATGAGCAAGTGTATATCAAATAATGCAAAGAAGTCAAACGGATATGGAAGTATGATTATATTATTATACAAAATGTATATGTATATGTATTTTTTTTTCATTAAATAAATCTTCAGTATGGATTTTTACCGTTGACTGTCTGCTTTGGAGCCTTCGAAAGGAAATAGACTCTTTAATCATAGGAAGACAACGCTACAAAAAGAAACATATAACACGTGGATCTGTTTTTGTATACCACGAATATCTTGTGAGGTATTTTGAAATTGGAAAGTCTCAAATTCAACACTTAAACATTCAAAACTGTTAAACAAAAGTAATTAAATAGAAACGACAAACAAAACACAAAGTAGATAAATATTGTAACACAGTGTATATAATACACTAAGTTTTTAACTACCTTAAATAAATATAAGTAAAAGACAATGAAGAAAAAGACGGTCATTTCATTTCCAACAAATAAGAACATTTTTCATATCTGAAGCTATAAAAAACTTCTATGCATGGACGAAAGGGTTTTAAATGAAAGTTGTTTGGATAGAAAATCATACACCGACACTTGTCGTCACAATGTCGTTTTTGGTTGAAAGAAGTAGACCATACTTTTTTATAGATAGTTTTTTGGTAAAATCTGAAAACAAGTAAAAGTAATATATTTTAAAAATAATTACTTGCTATCGTCAATTAACGTTAGCACTTACAAAATGTAGAACTATAAATGAATATAAAAGGTTAAAAACAATAAGTTTACATTTAACTCAAACACAAATTTCTGTAAAGTGATTATGTTTGGCCTTTGATTGCGCAAAAAATAATAGTTTTTATATATATAGAATATTTTGACTTAATTGAAACCCAAAATTAATGATGTAAATAAAAATCAGATGTTTCCATATTTTGCTATATTATGGCAAAAATTAAGAATTCTATTTTTATTAAGGGTGCAAATATAAAATTTTTCTTCATGCTCGAAGGAAGCCTGAATCGAAAATTACAACTCAAGAACGCCGTATTTGAAAATACGGGATAAAACAAATAAATTAAAGAATAACGGCGCATAAAAGAGGAGGCAATAGCACAAAAGATAATCTCGATAATTAAAAAATCAAGAAAACTGTATGGAAATTGAAATTTTCTAAAATAGTCAAAAACCGACAGTTTTTTTAAAACAGTAACGTAATTTGAGATTATTTAAAAGTTGTACACATTAAGTTTGAAAAATGTTGGTTGAATTCATAAATGAAAATTTTGCCCCCAGTTTTAATGGAAATTTAATATAACCGCAACATGCCGTAAAAGTACGTAATAAGGGGGCAAAATCATCCCCAAAGACTTGCGAATCTCCAGAGACAAAGCGTATGAAATTACTTTTCACCGCATTGAAAATGATTGAAAACACCCCACTGCGGCCGGTTTATTAACTCGGGAAAATCGGGTGCAAATCGTTACTGAATGTTCTGGAGATAAAGATGATCCCTTATTTTGGCCATCTGTTCGATAATTCAATCTGGAGGTTAATGGAAATCGCAAAAAAATCAACGAAATTCTATTAACTGACAATAAAGAACAGCAAATTGGAACCAATTAAATCCTGATAAGAGTTGTCTCCGTTTAAACTGTTGTTTATTGTTTGCTTGTCTTGTATATTTTAATACTAAAACTTTTAGATGATTTTAGGAACATATTTCATGCAAATAGTCTTCAATAAAGGAAGATTCTGTATTAGTGTAAGCAACTTAGGTGCGCACTTCAGTCTCATTTTATAACTTCAGAAATCAAAGGTTTAGCACAATAGGATTGATTCTGCTGATGTAAAACATATCTCTGAATACATCTATTAATTATGACAATATTGTTCCCGTAACAAGAAGTAGTCATGTTCTGTCAAATGGCTTAACAACGTCGTCATGACTCGGCGGAATGAAACCAGCAGGTTCTTCACGTTTTGGTACGGTCACGCCGGTCCACCACCTGTGAGTCGTTTTGGGGTGACAGCTTTCGATTTTTTCGAAGTTTCGATCGAAGACAAAAAATATGATGAATTGAGTTATTGCATTAGACAGTTGTATCATATCATGGTCATTTTCAGTGTCCCATAGTTTATCAAAACTTATCGTTATCTAACACAAGAATAATACAATATTTTTGAGAAATTGTGGGCAAATGTTTTTGAGACGAATTTGAGACTTTTCGAGTTTTATTGTTGCAGCTACGCCTTAGCGACTTCTTCGAATAAAATAATAATCTCTTCGCTTGTTCGCTTTTGTTCGTAAAGGGGAAAATGCAGGTCTGAAGTTGCAAATTTGCTTTATTGGTTGTACCAGCATTACAGTATTTTCAAGTTACAACACAATCTGCTAAAGACTTGCTGGTGTTGTAGTAATAATAATTGAATGTCACCACGGTATAATTTTTACATGCGAAACCAATATTTCTGAATAACTGTCCTAAAGGCATTTTTATATTTCAGCTAATTTTCTCCTTTGCAATCACGCTGAATTAGTAACGCGAAACATGTATTCCACAGCAAAACCCTGAATATCTTCTACATTTGTGAGACGAGGCACTGACCTCGTCTATTCATATTCATTCACACAACTAAGGTAAAACTGAATCTGTCTGCTCCTAATTCTTGTACACTTTAGAAAATTCCATTGTGCCAGGAGATATTGAAAGCCAGTTTCATTCACTCCGTCAGCGAAGAGAATTACCAGCAAACCCTCAGACTAACTGTTGTTCCTCACCAGCACATAGTTAAAGGTTCCATCCATTTAAAAGGTTTAAAGATCCTGTTTCCGTTTCCGGAATATTTTAGCAGCTCATTTGTAAAGTCTACCATTTTAACTTATAAGGTTGATAAAGTTTAAAATTGTTGGACTGCAAAAGCCAATACATTTCATTAATTTTTTGGCTTATAAAATGTGATCTTCCTGGAATACTTGCAGATTAGCATTATGTTTATTAATTATCCATTAATGTCAAAAATAGCAGATATGTTTTCGTTCATTTCGAGAAACTCAATCGAAATGGTTGTTACGTACTTGACAAGTTATAAAACGTGCTGAATTTACTGTTTTTTTCCAATAAACGTAGGAGAATAGGAGAAAACTTGACTCATGATTAAGAAGTATCATTCAACGCCCATGGTTCAAGTGCTCTATTTTCCAGCAAACATTCATGGTATTAATTTTTATTTTAACGGTCACTCATGAAGCCAGAACGCTAAAACATTTAGAAAAGTGCACAATTTCTAAATTGTTGATATGAATTTTCGAAATAGCCGATACCTGAAAACATTTGGCAATCTAAAACGCTAAAGTTTGTACATACTAAGTACGGTATTTCGGTTTTTTTCCTGACTTGGTTCTCACTTGGTTTTTTGAGTTATTTAAATCGATCACTAAACAAATTATCCAGATGCCTCAATGCTTCATAATAATATCTTGCGGGTGCTTATATGGCAGCTTAAATTTTCATTTATCTTGATAGGTATATTGAAAATATCGCAAAATATTCATGCTTGTGATTATCATTAGTCAATCACATACTCTTCTAATTAGGCTGACTTATACATTAAATATGTTTTTTTCTATCGGTATGTTTCTGTTTTTGTCACCTACAACACAACACCGCTTGAGTTTTTTTATTGTAGCAGAATCAGTTTCCAACTTGGAAATTCAATAGCAAATAATATAGATAAAATACATAACTACTTACAATCACATTTAGTAACGTCGAGTCTTTTCAATAAATTCAGGCACTAAACGATTCCCATCAAATGAAAAGCCAATAATTCACAACCGTGTCCACCGTCCACTATCCACAAACATTAACACCTGTTAGGAAGAGATTCGGAACTGAACTAAGGAAGTTCCAAGGGGTCGAATTCAAAGGTAACTTTTGGTTAAAGTGTACGGTTCCCACACCCTCAAAGGTCCTAAAATCGAACCTGTCCGCTTTCTGTGTCGCAATTCGGTACTATTAAAGTGTCAAAACTATGACCATCAAAGAATATCGTGTGTAATTTGTTAGAATACTGGTATGAAAAGGAAGACGGCGTGGAATATCATAAAAGAAGTCGAATGTGTGAATTGACGCTGATAGATTCAGCATTTGGGTTGATCATTAGAGTAGTAATAATAATAATATCCGCGATATTAAAATTATTCATCGTGTCCTCAGCACAATGGGTTAATTTTTTTTAAGTATCTAGAAAATGRTTTGCGAAYTTTGCCTGTTCACCTTCGTCAGATGCTATTAAAATGCCAAACGGAAGGTCGAAACTAGGCAAACTTGAAACGTTTTTTATTACAGGTCATYCAACCAAAACCATTTCTTATTCTGCATTTTATGTTGTCAGTACTTAATAAGAGAGGTGAATGCTTTTGTAAAATGAYAAATTTTAATTCTTCATCTAACTGAGCTACAACTGAAAATTYATTAAATATTTCGCAATTAACATTTACGCAATTGCCATCGAATTTTTCTATTAATATGATGGTTGTTAAAAATCAGGCGTAGATGAAGTAGAAACTTCTTTCAAGTGACCATTKTATAATTAAATTTAAAGCTAAGCGGTTCGAGGTTGAAARCCTAACAGCTTTGGTACTACAAGGAGCCAACAATATAGGATTTATGATAAAAATGCACACCAACTAAAAATTTAGTCAGCACTCATTAAACGAAAAAYCTGAACKTTCAGATATTTTTGGTTTAGGAGACAAGAAATTTAATTAAAAACKAACGTTACTGCAATGGAACCTTCTAGAAATTGAGTTAAGGAAATGGTATGCCGATAAAGTTGAAAAAATTCAAAAGAAGCAAATTATGCCTAAGTRAATTTTGYTCTTACTGATTAATCARCCGAAARGAATGCCTTCTCTCTCGCTCTAGCGCTCTAGCTTTGATAAAGTTTTATCTATTTTCTTTAATTATGATTTGATGCACATCATCTGGTTAACGTGATTTTCTAGTTTCTTTCATTTGCTAATCAAAATGAGCAAATAGTTGTAAATCTTTAAACTTCTAACTGTAGCAAAATTGATGAGTAATAGTAAGAGCTCAAGAGAAGCAAATTCACTATGTTTCTTTGCGGTTAGTACTTTCAATGGGATTTCCACGTGAACAATCAGTTTTATTAGCAACAAAAGCTAAGCTACTTAATGACGTTCAATGTAGTAAAATTGTGCAGATGGCCTGAGGGAACCGTGCTCTTCAGGGCCAAAAAATGGACGTTACTGAATTATTAAAACCTGGCTCTTGGCTGTTCTTCGCAAACTTTTAAATGTGGTAAAATCACAAAGAGCATGCTTAATTTTGGAGCTACATTTACTTTGCCTAATGTTTGAAAGGGTTCAGACATCAGGTCACATTAAAGACGCTTTAAAAGGGCCAGGAAAAGTCAGCACCGAACAGAAATATAAAAGTTAAACCCGAAAACGGACGTGACATGATAAGTAGACAGTTATTTTATTGGAAGTTATATTAAGAAATGGGTTTCCGGTTGGCCACAATGCGAGAGAGCGCATTCAGCCGTCATCACCGGGGGTAAAAAGCTGAATTTATTGCTTCCATATTTTATACAGCCACCCCTATACAATCGTTATGATAATTAAGTAAGTTTGGCGTGATACCGATTTTTACGCTTCTATTTATTAATTTTTTGCTAAAAACCTTCTAATAAAAATGCCCGTTTCAGATGTTAGAGCTTTTTTGAGCAATGTGTGAAAAGAAGCAGACACAAGTGTAGAAGAATTTTTTAAATGGGCAAAAAATGAAGGCACAAAAATAAAAACGCATTTTTTGCTACCACGCACAAATTTTTCACTGATCGCAAAAAAAATCGTCTTACACTGATTAACTAGAAAATTAAAATTTTCAAGCTTAGATAATTATGTTTCTTAAAATTAATTATCATTGAAGATGCCATGTGAGGTTTCCAGCGGGCAAAGCGACGAATAAGCATACACACTCCCGACAACCATCAGAAATGGTAATGGCATAATCACTGACATTAAATTAAAAACAAATCTGCAACCCATAAAGAAGCTATTAACTTGCAATAAGTCTGATTTCACACATGCAAGCAAGCCGATTAAGGTTTACGAGCGTTTCTGAAGACTGTGTAGTACTTTAAAGGAAATTATATCAATAAAATTACTACTGGACCCATAAACTTCGAAGCTAAAGCTTTGGCAAAGTAATAAAGTTCCTTCTTGGGCTGGGGGACAAGGTAATTTAACACTTTGACGCAAGTGACTTGCGCTTCTTTGTGGGCAGGTGTTCAAATTCACAAAAGTCGTGACTTGTTTTTGTTTGCTTGTACCAACCAGAATTTTTTCTATTGAACGTAAAGGTTGTCTTCCAGCGTGAAAGTACCAAAATAGTTACCAGATTTCATACAAAGCTCATAAGATAGACAGCAGTAGGTAATGATTCCTTCTAGGAAGGTCAACGTTAAGATACATGAAAATAAGCCCAAACTTTTGACGAACCTTTTACATGTACTTCTCCCTTTTGAACTGAATTTACGGTAATTCGATAAAAGCTGAAGGCATTAAAGTCTTTGTCAAGTTAAGTTCGCCTGAAAACTCTTTGATATTACCCTCCGATAGTTAGATTGCTGTTTCAGTCTTTGTTCAATTTGCTCTTTGTGGGTTTCCAGTCAACCCAAAAAAGTTTTTATTTTTTGCTCTTGAAGATATCATCTTTGGCCAGTTGAATTTAGAATTTCAGCTTTACGTTGAGCTTAAATTATGTTTGTACTAACAGCAGTTGAAGAAAATATTATTTACAATGTTATGAGTGTTTGAAAACTTGAGGTATGAAAAACTGGCATTGCAATGATTAAAAGCATTGAAGATTAATAAAATTGCTTTAGAGTGCGTTTTAAAAAAATATTTTATGAATTTTAAAATTATAGAAGACAGAACTTTTCGGTTTATTAAATTAGTCTGATTTTTACTGCAATTTTTGCATTAAGCAAAATGCGCTTTTCCAAATATTAATGATGATTCACCACCGAAATTCTTACTAATTTTTTTTCCTTCTGCAAACGAGTAGAGAATGCTGTGGTAACTATTAATTGCCAACACCATTGAACATTGTAAATCGCTTTCCTCTAATATTTTGACTCTTAAACACATTTTTCAGACATTTTTACTGTTTCCATCAGTTTCAGTTAATTGGATTGTTTTTTGTGTGGAATAAGTAAAATATTTAAAGCAATTTTATAATAAATCATACCCTCAAAAGAATATTAACAGATAAATGATAAGAAATGGTTCTTAATGATCATTGAACCACCATCCCTTAGCGTTTTGTAATGACATGTTTGTCCATGATTTGTACGTGGATAAAAAGTATGGATAAAAATTCAGAGGGTTTTTTGCAAGCATATAAGCGAACCGTGAAATCATAACTCTTAGTTCAGTAAGATAAGTATAATCATGGACATTTTAAGTAGTTATGGAAAATTAAGTTTTATAAAAAATTAAGTGATATAAAAATACTGAATTGCTACTAAAAAATATTTATTAATAGAAATATCTTTCTTAACTTGCTGCCAATTTGATATTTGTTTGCCATCTTGGTATCTACTCCATCCGCAACTTAACAGATTTACCATGTAAAGAACCCACCTAAGGCTCAAAATACAGAAAAATTCATTCAAATCCAATATCTGAAAGTAGATTAAACGCGGTCTGCGCCTTCCTGTCTTAGAAATKTTCTCGGTTCCTTACATARAAAAGCAGGCATCTGAAAATTTGGAAATTTAYAGAATACGYSTAAGCCTCCATGTCCGSAAAGTTGCATTCCATAACGACGCCAATTGGTTTTTGGAAAATTTTCAAAAWMTGTTCCTGAAACTAGATTAAAKCACGATTTACACRTTTGTCTTCTAAAAAATATCACTTCCCAACYGAAKAAAGCASACACSTGCAATATTGACCAGTTATAGAAACGATATAAACCTCTACGTACAAARAAACYAACTCTGAGCAAACGCTGATTTTTGGTAAAGATTCAAAATTTKCCCCTGAGCCTTAAATCGCAATTTGCACCTCTCTCTTCAGACAARTTTTAATTCTAAAGTGAAACGSGCAAACACCTGAAATTTTGGKAAGTTATAGCAACACATACATCACACAACACAATATTGCAGGTGTCTGCTTTCTTCGGTTGGGAAGTGATATTTTTTRRWWGACAAACGTGTAAATCGTGMTTTAATCTAGTTTCAGGAAMAGGTTTTGAAAATTTTCCAAAAACCAATTGGCGTCGTTATGGAATGCAACTTTCCGGRCATGGAGGCTTAGGCGTATTCTATAAATTTCCAAATTTTCAGATGCCTGCTTTTTTATGGAAGGAACCGAGAAAATTTCTAAGACASGAAGGCGCAGACCGCGTTTAATCTACTTTCAGATATTGGATTTGAATGCATTTTTCTGTATTTTGAGCCTTAGGTGGKTTMYTTACATGGTAAATCTGTTAAATTGCGATTYACATCTGTGAATGGAGTAGATACCAAGATGSCAAACAAATATCAAATTGGCAGCAAGTTGGGAAAGATRTTTCTATTAATAAATATTTTTTAGTAGTAATTCAGTATTTTTATATCACTTAATTTTTTATAAAACTKAATTTTTCATAACTACTTAAAATGTCCATGATTATACTTATCTTACTGAACTAAGAGTTACGATTTCACGGTTCGCTTATATGCTTGTAAAAAACCCTCTGAATTTTTATCCATAGTTTTTATCCGCGTACAAATCATGGACAAACATGTCATTACAAAACGCTAAGGGATGGTGGTTCAATGCTGATTAAGAACCATTTCTTATCATTCATCTGTTAATATTCTATTGAGGGTATGATTTATTATAAAATTGCTTTAAATATTTTACTTATTATATATACATATACAAAAAATGTCTGAAAAATGTATTTAAGAGTCAAAATATTAGAGGAAAATGATTTACAATGTTCAAAAGTGTTGGCAATTAATAGTTTGCAGAAGGAAGAAAATTTAGTAGGAATTTTGGTGGTGAATCATCATTAATATTTGCGAAAGCGCATTTTGCTTAATGCAAAAATTGCAGTAAAAATCAGACTAATTTAATAAACCGAAAAGTTCTGTCTTCTATAATTTTAAAATTCATAAAATATTTTTTTGAAAAGCACTCTAAAGCAATTTTATTACTCATTCTTCATGCTTCAATTCTTTTAATCATTGCAATGCCAGTTTTTCAAACCAAACACTCAAAACATTATAAATAATATTATCTTCAACTGCTGTTAGTACAAACATAATTTAAACTCAACGTAAAACTGAAACTCTAAAGTCAACTGGCCAAAGATGATGTCTTCAAGAGCAAAAAATAAAAGCTTTTTTGAGTTCACTGGAAACCCACAAAGAGCAAATTGAGCAAAGACTGAAACAGCAATCTGTTGAAGAAGAATAATAATAATTTTTAGAATTCATTATTATGATTCGTGTGAACATCCCTATTTTCACATTTCCGTTCCGCGTAAATCTACCGTAAAACGGGATGGTATTCCCCAGTTTATTTTGTAGGCTTATTTATTGTGGATCTAGCTTTCATTACTTTAATTTATTATGCAGTTTTTCGCGCATATAAACAATATTTTCGATAAGTCTGCCGAACCGATTTTAGAAGTTTTAAGATTAGTTCCCACTTACCCATGTGAAAAATGACTGTGAAATTCATTATTTAGTCCGTGACGGCAAATGAGCAGATATGTTATTTAAATTTTTTCTTATCATTGGCAAATTTTTCGAGGACATTTTCAAGATAACTAAAATATTATACAATTTAAGGTCTTAAGTTTCCAGAATTTTTTCAATAGTGTAGAAAATTTACTATTTTTTTAAATTAATTTTTAAAGTTTTCTGCTATCAAATCTGAAGAAACTTTCTCCTCAAATCAGCTTTTTTATAAATACGCTGGTTTATCCCTGTGAATCAAAACTAATTGGTATCCATTAGTATTTAGAGATCATCTCGAAAATCTTTTCATTCGTTTACACAAGTTTTCAATAAAATTAATTCAGATACGAAGCAAGTGACCGCCTGCTGAAATCCGATTAAGAATCTCTAAGTATGTTTATTATGATTTTTCTGACTGAAGCGCTACGTTCTCAAATTACCATCGGATGACACTTCTTTAAGATGGTGATAACTGCGTTAGATTAACACAAAAGCATGAAAAATCCTGCAGCACTAGAACTTTTTAATTAAATTCCTTGCAGGCTTTGTCATTGGCGGGCGAACTGAAAATTCAAATTTACTGCAACTACAGTTTTTTTACAACTCGATAACCTTAAGAATATAAGAAATACACTATCACAAACCTCTTGAAAATACCAAGATTATTTCTTAGAGTTGGAAAACAGATTCGATCTGCATGTATCTACATAAAACAGAGTGCACTTTGATCGAAGACAATTGATTTTCAGCACCATTTTAATTGCATTTTGCTTGAGCATTCAATAATTTAGAAGGTGAGCATTGAAATCTTTAAAAAAATTTGCAGAATTACTTTCAATTGAGTTATTCAATCTGTAACGTAGCTGTAGGTGAATGAACCAGATTATAAACGTTATCAGAAAAGAGATCGGCCCGACCTTCCATTTCAATGAATAAAGCCAAAATTTGTTATGACATAAGTTATGAAAAATGCAACCGATGATGACTGGAAAGTATTTGGAAGGTGTCAATTTGACAGGGGTGTACCCGAGGGACCCGCGTTTATACAAATATTTTTTGGTGCCGCACAATAACCCAATAATGCCCAGCTTTTCAGATGTATTATCTATGATTATCACGATCATTGTTGGATAGCAATGACTTCGGTGTTTCCTTTGGTTTTATTGCGGCCTCAGGTGGGTGAATATTAGCCGATTCTCGAGATCTATTGGGCAAACAATCAATTTGTAATTTATTATTCAACAACATTTATCGACTTCTTGCCCTGAATAAATTTTAGACCTTCAATTCAATTTCAATCAATCAAGCTGATTTGTGTTTGTCAATGAAAAGCAAATTACAGTTTTATTCGGCTACTGATAAACAGTCTTAAAAGTTCGATAACATTTTATTGTTTAATTGGTGAAGAGTAGCGGAAAATCCAGGCGTCTTGTGATTCTTGAAGCTTAGGTCCTGCTAAAAGCTCTTTCATGTCGTGCTGACCGGAGCTTTGGTTACTTATTTGCAAAAGTTAATGTGGAATACATGCATGTATGTTCAGAAGAGTATAATACCTCCAGCTCCAGCCCTAATAATAATGATAGCATAACAATTTTTTTTAATAATAAAATTAAGAATCAAACACAAGGGTTGGTATAACCTTACAAACCATACAAAATATAACAACTGTTTGAAATTTTTAAATAATATAATTTATACTTTGAAAACTGTTGATTTCACAGCTTAAAGTGTAAATGCAAAACTTTGTAAATTGTCTATCTAATGACGTATTAATATACAGGTACTTCTATTTGAAAAACAAAAGTTATATTGCGTTAAAGAGTTTTAGATTGAAGTCCACATTGTTAACACCCTGTACAATGTATTGATATTTTGGTTCAACAGAATTCTTAACGGATCTGTGGTGATTGGAAAGACGTATTTTTTTGTATCTTTAACTGCTTTTGTTTGCTTCTACAATGAATTTTTAGATACCATGTTCTTAAGCAAAATTTTCCTAAAATGGCGATAATCTGCCAACGTCGCAAGTAAGAAAAAAACAATTTACCATACATATGCAGCGTTTCAAGCTGCATTCCATGCGCTAATCAAAAATGGGTAGTTCTATTTAAAAAAATACACTTTGATCTTGAGATATTTATGATTTCTGAGACACTCTGTATCATATAAGATATTTTGAAAATGTGCGCACTTTGTGCGTCAACAACCTTTATATAAAACTATTTTTCGAAAATCCAACACCAACGGAATTAATCGCACTAAAAACCACCCTGTATAAAAATCGATTTGCCTTAATTCTGAATTGTTATTAATATTAATAACATAGATCACTTAATAAAATCTAGTGTATTTGTGATGTGTTTCAATTTTCAACACATCATCTTAAATAAATTAATTTAACCGTAATAAAAATTGAACTAATAAGCAGGGCAAGAATTAAACAACATAGTTGCCTTGATTTGACGCGGTTCAGCTGAGTAAATAAGACTGAAAAGAAAAATTGTTAATAAAGAAAAATGATGCATATTCAAACTTTAAAGTGTCATTGTTGTCTAACGAAAAATTTAGTTACTTATAAATGGCAATAAGTATATCTATTATTCAATAATCTAAACTTCCTTTTGAGTTTCTAAGAATAGTATTTAAACAATTCTCAAAAATATTGAATATGATTTATCGTTTGATGTCACATCTAAGTTAAGTGATTGCTTCGAACTCAATTTATCACTTTTGCTTATGTCTTCTTCGTATGTGGTTCAAAGAGACACAAATCTCAAACACTTAAGGTGGCCAACCTCATTTGATTGTTTCGCCATCTACTATTGTTAACCACAGAACAGAAGAACATTAACACCAGGGGGGATGTTCTGTGTTCTTAACCACCATTTCTTGAAGTGACCAGACAAAGCCATCAGCTTCTACCGAATCCACTGATTAGTTCTGGATTTGAATTCTTAGTCCTTGCTATTCTTCCCATTGTTAAACAGTGGTTGCCTAATTAGTATCCAAAAATAGAGAAAGTCTTCATGGTATAAATAAAAGATAAACGGCGTTAGTGGGTGAAAGGCATATTTGCTCTTCCATTTCCCTTATTGTAAAAATCTGCCAAAATGAAAAGCACCAGGAGCAAATCCACATAGAAAGATTACTACAATATTTAATCCTAATTTATTGACGTGAAATAAAAAATTGATATTGCACCCGGAAGAACTTAGCTGCGACATAAAAAGCGTGAAATGTGCGGACACTATCCTGTCTCTGTGAAATATGTGGGAGTTCCTATTTGGATCGGGAAAGGACAATGGCATATTCCCAACAAAGAAAGAATCAAATATTGGTGGAGATATTGTATATGTATTGCGGATAAAATCAACCTTTCAATAAAATACGTTGTCTTATTGTGTCTGCAAGTCGAGACTAACATAAATTGAATGAGAATGTTGACTCTGTGGAAGTCAAAACTTTAGGCTCTATTTTTAAATAATTATTGCTGCTAAACCTTAAATCATTATTATCCAGTCTTTGTTTTCTTAGGCCTTGCCAAGCGTGGTATTATTTCTTATAGAAATTACTTTATTTATTTTTTAATTAAACTGATAGATAATAAATGCGATATTATCATTTTGATAAGAAAATTAAAATACAAGAAAGGCAATTTTTTAAACCCTATGGCCATTAAGAAAAAAAGCAAAAAAGAAGAATTATACAAAACACAATTTTATAAAATGGATATGTGGATACATATTTGCCAATGTGCTTTTGCAGATCATTGCAAAGTCGCAGAAATCAATGTATTGAATTCCAGAAAAGGTGAAAAATATGTCGTGTCATTAGTAGTCTACGATCGTTTCAGCAACAACTTCTCGCTTAAATTCACAATAATTTCCAAACATATTTCAAATCAAAGAAAAAAATTTCGAATGCTTTACACATTTTTCCCCTGATGTCTTTTTTTCATGCTCGCCTATTTTCAAATTTTGGTACTACGCATTGCATTACAAAGCATTAACATCTTACCAGCGATGCCCAGTCAACTATTAATGTAATTTAGGCTGAAATCACGGAGAAATATCGGAGTGGCTGAACGTTTTGTGGTTACCGATATCCACATATCCTTTTCCAGATTCGATCGATTTCCAGTTTCTATTCCGACTTTCCTTCAACATATAATAGAGTTTACATAAATAAAACTTTCAAGGACCATTACATAAAAGAATATAAAACGTGCAACATACAGAACAGGAATTTTTATACCCCCAGAATGGCAGCGGTCAAGCGCCATCTGATGCGGAGCCTCATCCAAATAGAGGCACGTAGAAAATAGTGGTAAAGTGGTGATATAAGTGATTAGTATAATTTATGAGAAAATTATGATTACACAAATTATAGACAATCTTCCACGATTTATACGATTTATACGTGACGAAACATACTCTGTGTTGACTGGTTTAGCGTCGCTAAAGAAAGGTATACTTGCTTTTGAAGAGTGCAATTTGAAAAGTGACCACAAATATGCTGCAAGTTGTACTATTGAATGAATTCTTCAAATTTGGAAAAATTGCTTAAAGAAATACTGAATTGCAAATCTTGAATATCTGGTATATCCGAAAAAAAGGGCAGAAAGACCGATTGGGTCGATAGCCTTTTTCTGTAGGAAATGAAGATTATTTATATATATCGAAAAAAAACTATATGGACCACACAAATGAACGGCAAAGGTAATATGCTTAAATCTTAAACACTATTAATTTAGCAAAAACCACGGAACAAAACATGGAGAAGAACGATCAAGAGACTCATGCTGAACAAAAAAGTAACTTCCACGATAACTGAGCAACGGAAAACAACTAGTCGAGACACGACAAAGCTTTACGAGACAATTGAAAGACTGTCTAAAGAAATAACAAATTATTAATGAAAATCCAGATTCCGAAAATTGGAATTAAATTAAAGCGAAATTGAAAAAATTTAAGGCAGCTGAGAATAAAGGAGTTGTAAATAAAAAATGCTAAATTAGCTAGCCCAAATTAATTTCGAAAAAGTTCCGTCTTTCGGTTAATCATTTTGTGTATAATATTTGAATAATATATAAGAACCAAGAAGTAATAAATCAATTTGCTGCTTGATTACGGATACCTACACCATAGTAGCAAAAGCATCGAACAGAACAAAATAATAATTGCATATATACGTAATTATATCAAAGGTATATTTTAAACAAGCAAAATAAAGTACTTAACTGAAGGCACACCTGAACAGTGCAAAAGTAGGTTTACTCATCAAAGCCTGGAAGAATTTGTCATTATTCATTAACCGTAATATATAAATACATTTTTATTATTGCGGTTAGTTGATATTGGCAGGACAGATCGCAGCAGCGAATGGTACTTTTGTTATTCTTGACCACTTTTCGTTAATTTCGTTTAGTTTCATTGTTATTGATGTGGTGAACAAAATTTCCACTGAAAAAGTACGCGATCAGACCTTTTTAAATAGCGGACATAAATGGGTGACAGTGTTTACTTTCCATTGCCAAGCATTAACAACTCACCGGCCTTCGCCAGCCAATAATAAATATAAATCACACTAAATCGCAGCGAACTTTGGGAGGCATGAATCTTCTGTGGTTACTTCAAACTTTTCCTCTAGGAAAGACTCCTGAAATGCTCCCTGAATAACACAGGAGAGACTTTGGCCTTCTTTTGGCATTTTTTATAGGTTTTCTTTAAGCAATTGTTATCGAGCGTGTCTACTTAAGTTCGCACCATATTATATTGTGTGTTTTTATTTTTTTTCCAACATAAACGTACTTTATTTGTAACTGTTTTACAGGGTGTCCCGTAAGCTCATGATCAAAAGGGTACTGCGATATTCTTTGGACCAAAAGAAGACGATCTGACCTTTTATTAACAAAAAATGTCTGGCTCCTCTGCTATTGATGGTCAAAGTTCTTCAAAAAAATTATATTTTTTGAAATATCCGGAGAATGGTACGATGTATTTTAGTAAAACTCGCTGTGAATTTGTTCTTATGTAAGACTCATATTTTGCTGAAACAATCGAGTTCAGTTGCTTTGGACAAGTGGTGAATTCTTGAGCGTCGTGGTACAAAAACTACCAGAACTTTTTAGTTGGAGGATGAAATCAACGCATTTTTTTAGGTGGTTGCAGTTTTAGGCGGTTTCAATTTATTCACAATTTTGTGCTCTTTGGCAAATCTTGTAGCATTCATAACTTTTGCGAAAAAAAAATTTGATTTATACATATTCAATATACAGCATTTTGCAGATTGCCTAAAATGCCGTAGCCAATGTGCAGATTGCCCAAAGTAGTAGCGATTGTGCAAAATGCTTGGATAGTTGATCTGTTGGCAGAATGCCTAGGCATTTTGCATATTGCCGGATTTCGCACATTGCTGGTAAGAGATCATATATAGAAATATACATAAAGATAAGGTTGGGAAGAAAAAAGGCGATTGTCTGGTCGGTCTTATAAGACGGAGAAAGCCAAGAATAGCCAGTTAAAACGGGTTTGAAATAAAATGATTCAGAAGAATGCGAAAATTCGGTGCGAAATAGGTTTATTGCTTATTGTCAATTGAGCAGATGTTCTTAGTATCATTGTCTTTATTTTTCAACCATGTTTCTCTCCTATTCCTTTTATTGTAAGACATGATGAAGGCTCTCTCTATACCATACAAGAAAAATTACGACCTTTGCTTCAAATTACGATAATTTGTGGTATAAAAAAGTTCTCTGCTACAATTTTTTTTTGTTATTATATTATTTGTTAATTTCATACAAATTTGCGCGACAAAAAGTTATGGGCTTATTTTGTTTTACTTTATAATTTATTTCTATGTATGCCCAGCGCGTGTTGATGTTGAAAATTCCCACCTAAATAGAAGTTCTGAAAATTCAGTTGCTACGTACTAAAATCTCACCGGCGTTCGCCAACCAACAATAAATATAACTAGTGCTAAAGGAGGAAAAACTGTGGGAAGGTCTGGCACTTCTGTGGCTGCACACATCTAGTTAAGTTTACAGGGGCTAGGGAGATTCCGCGATGCTTAATTAGTAGGCTTTATACACAGCTTTATACACAGTAGTCACTTTGGCCTTCCTTTTACATTTTTTCAACGTTTAGCATATTTTTTTATTTACAGCGTAATTTGCTTGACAAACTCTTCACACTTTAATAAAGCAAATAAATCACCTACTATGTACACATCATAATCTCCCGTTGCTTTTAGGAATAGGAAACTGAACATATCTTAATAAATAACATTAAAAAAATCGTCAAACGAAGGCCAAATTTACTCCTTTGTGGAGGTTGAGTTTGACCTAATACTTCTACCCCACTACTTCCCTGATTAAGCTGCGTTGACTCAGAACTATTGCTTGTTCAACCACGAAAGTGCCATTTCTCCCGAAAATTGATATAACAAATATGTGAAAAAGCACTAAAAATGCGCAAAATTCTTTTAGTGGGGTAAAAGATATATTATTTTTAGTTTTAAGTGGAATTTATTATATTGAAATGCGTAATGAAATAAATGAACAAAGTTTTCTTAACTAGGTTGATTCTAATTACTTCAAAAAACTTAAGCATGTTTTGCTCAAAACTGCAGTTTATTCTAAATGAAACCTAGATACCAACAAGCGATATTATTATTATTTCAAACACGAAATTGCTAAATGTTTATTTAAAGATTCAATTGTAAAAATGTGTGGTCTATCACTAAGAATGTTTTTGAATGAATTCAAGTCAATAACTTTTTGAACACTCAACCAATAGCATTTGTTGTATCTCTAAAGATTTTGCGGTTTCACATACAGGCTTTAAATTACTTTTAGTAAAAACAATATTATTGATTAGTTGTATACTTGGAGGCATATAAGATACAAGGCGCGGCATCGGAAATCGTTAACAATTTTTTTTTCATATGGCTCAGGTTCACGACGGTAAAAGTTTGTTGAAGTTTTATTTATAAATCTGGAAACTGTGTTATTGCTTCGAGTTCTTTCGAACATATTAATGATATCTTGGTCGCAACGTCGCCTCATTAAGCACGCCAATAACTAGATTGCCAATCTACCTCCCATAAACGCCTGTAGTTTCGTCTACAGTAAACGATGCGTTGATGTGTTTGCATATTTTTCTAAGCTGTACATTTGGGTAGATTGTTTTAATTAAAGTGCTGGTATTATAAATCACAAACTAGACAAAACAGTAAAAAAACATTTAAAAAGTTATCCAATGACGTGTTTTTACCCATTTCGTTCACACTAGATAAATATAGAGCTAGACAAAAGCATTTCGCTTTTAGTATTTACAAAAATCACAATGCCTAGACATCCGCACTCTAAGAATCAGCAATAAACATTTTTCGCAATGCGCTTTCACAATTTGTCTGGATACTTCAATGTAACACATTTTTATGGTTTGGATACGTTCGAACATGAAGTACAAATTTTGCAAAGCTCTAAAGTTAGCCTAAAGCGGGTAACCCGTTGTAATATCGTGAGCTCCAAAAATGAAGCTTGTCACTTTTGTGGTAATATTTGCATTTACTCTGTTGTTGAACTATTATTTTTGATCAAAAATTATCTAACTTCTTTTATTTTAAAATAATTATTTACATCATGATAATGACTTCTCGCTAAGCTGACAAAGGCTGGCTCAAATGTTGAACAAATACTGCCTGACTATGGTTTCGGATTGTTAATTGTCGCTAATTTATGGATTAGCTCACAAAAAAGGTTGTGCCTCACCTCAAAAAAAATGAAAAGAAGGCCAAAGTTACCCCTGTAGAGAGCTGTTAACTCACTTTCACCTATTGTCCTCGACACTTTTGTTATCGTCTGTTATTCATATGCCTTGACGCTAGGTTAACCACAAAAGTTTCAGACCTTCCAAAAATGTTTGCTACTTTAGCACTAATTATATTTATTGCTAGATGGAGAACAGCGGTGAGATTTTAGACGTAGCAACTGCAAACACCAAGAGACGCTACACATAAATGGAAACAAGTTTTGTGTGTGAAGCAAAATAATGCCATGACTTCTTGTAGCACAAGTTTGACATACATTCAAGCTTGCAGATGAATTGGGTAGCGCATTAACAGATCGAGCGTCTTTATAATGCTTTGAAACTAATAAAGGAATAGGACAAAAATATATATGAAAAATAATTACTTTAATCAGTTGACAATAAGCATTAAATATTTCCGCAATGCTTCGTATAAAAGTTCTGGCATGAAATATAGGTTTTGCACATCTTATTCCTATCGTGATCTAATTTATTATAGATGAAAAAAACGCCGTAATCTACCACAACTAATAAAATTGTGTGTCTTGGAACCTAGAAGGGCAGAATGTGGGCAATTTTCAACAAGAAAATATGGCAATTTGAGTTAACAAGCAGGACACTAATTTTCTGTGGAAGCGCGATTTTATAATTTAGTCTTTCTTGGGTTTCAGTTGCAACGTCTAAAATCTTACCGCTGGTCTTCCTGCAGAAATAAATATAACTAGTGCTAAAGTATGAAACATTTTCGGAAGGTCTGTCTCTTTTGTGTTTGAACAAGCTTGAACTGAACGGTTTGAGGTCAAACTCAACCTATACATAGGAGCAACTTTTGGCAACCTTTTCTTTTGGTCTTTTTTGAATGTTCTAAATAAGGTTGTGTTGAGTTTTTTGTACCAAAAAACAAACGGAACTCAGTTAATATCAATACAAAAATAAGGCTAAAAAGTAGATGGTAAGTGATTTAGGTGATAAGTTTCAACACACTAGCAAAATAGTTGAAAGATTTTTGAATAACTATTTTATTCCGAATTAAACGTGCTGTATTGTAATAAATTTGAGATCGTATTCCTAATTTATGGACAGTCGAGGATTTTTACATATATGACTAGTTATATATTTGCATTGTTATGTGATACACAAATTAGCTGCTTTATGCCTACAGTTGATTTCGTTTCGACAGGCTGAAAACATGGCAAAAATAAAGTGAAGAAGTTCGTAAAGGCAAAATGGAGCAATCCGAAATAAGCATTTTGTAAATTCAAAACTGATTGAAAATTATTATTTTCATACAACTTATGAAAACCGACTCTTGTCTCCGCAGGAGTTAAATCTGAAAGTCGCAAAATTAGCGGCAATTAAAAATATGAAAACAAAGTTAGTCAAAATTTGCTCAAACCTTGAGTCTTTCCGGTCAACTTAGCTACAAGCTACAAGTCATTATTCTTCAGAATATAATGTATTTGAAATAAAAGAAATTATATACTTTTTGACCAGAAACAATAGGTCGTGTGCTGCAATCAACAAATTAAATGCAAAGTTTACCAAAAACGTGATAAACATTATTTTTTAGACCTTTATATTAGAAGAGATTACCCGTTTCATTTAACGCTAAATTAACTTTCCAGCTTTTAGAAATCAGAATTTTTTGCCCCTACGTATACAAAGAATAAAAAGATGTCCTAAGTTAAATGATCCAGTGGAATGTGAAAGTGCATTGCGAAAAATATGTCTTGCTTATTATTAGCTCAGTGTAGTCTTCATTTTTTGTACCTATATGTTTCTCTCCTATTCCTTTTCTAGAAAGACATTATGAATAATATACTACTTGGTTTATCAGCAATCTTTGATATATACGAAATAGAAATGATCAATTTTGTGCGACAAGAAGATATCCCTTTAATTTTTTTTTTGCGCCTGGGTGTTTTTAGTCGCTCTGTGCAGCAATAAATATAATTGGAGCTAAAGTCCAAAAACATCCTTCAAACTTCGAAGCACTCTCGAGAAAGAGTTGAGATCATATTGAATCACTTATTTACTTTAAATAAGACTTTGTAGAAGCTGTTTTGGGATAAATTCGGATAGAAATTGAATTAGGGAAGAGAAACGTACGTTGACGACGCTAAGACCTGATTCATAATTTTAGTTCTATGGATTTGCAGATAAATTACTGATTATATTGTTTAAAAACTTGTTCTGAGATGTTCCAAACTTGCTTTTAGTATTACCCATTGCTTGCAGTATTACCCAAGCCAAAAATAACTATGCCTGCTAAGCTATTTCAGATGGTAAATTTTCGAGATGTATGCTATTCTCGTTGCTGTTTATACATTCCTATGCGTGTACATTTGTATTTTTGGTTTAAAATTATTAAAATCTTACCGGTGTGTACCGGCCAACGTTAGATACAATTTCGAGTCAAATCTTAACCATTTTTGGAAGGTCTGCTATTTCTGTGGGTCCCGGCTTTTGCCAGTTCGGAATTATATACGCAGGGATGACTTTGGCCTTCTTTTGCAATATTTTTTAGATGAAAATGTTGTTTAATTTGTAACAATTTATTAACAAAATTATTTTGCATAATCAAAAATCAATTGTTTGTAAGGCACTTTCGAGAGGCACTTTTGTTACTGAACTACATACACACATAATACAGAGCTGGCCCTATTGAATATGGTCCAGTGTGTTTCTATTTTGAATTTCCTTAATGTTATTAAGAAGTTGCATTTTGTCAGGCTCATCGTGTTCTTGTGATTCTTCAGTTTTTTCGCATTCTGTTCCGAAAACTATGTCGTTAGAATGAATAGGTTGTGAGCTGAATTCTATTCATTTTATATTCAATTATCAATTAGCATTAGTATTGAACTTATATACTTAATGTTACATAATGATGGTAAAGGCTCTCAAGTATTTGGCAGTTTTATCTCTCGACAAATCGATAACACGTATCAACAATAAAGAGTTGCTTTATACGGTTTACGCTAGAACCAATGTGGCTGTTTAATTTCCGCTATATAGTATGTTTAATGTTTATAATAGCTTCTCAAGCCTAGCAGTTGATATTTTCAGTTTGTCAAAATCTGCTTTTCGGGGGCTTTTGGAAAAAGCTTTGCAACCTATACTTCTGCTTTTTCCTTGTAGTGCACGTTTCAAACGTGTACTATGATTGTTCTTTAATTGTGTATCGTTGAACATTAAAGCTATTATTTTATTTTTAATATTATTATTATTTTTATAATTTTTTGGCTTTCAACGGCTAGTAAGCCTTTTTGCAAGGAACTTTTGCTTATAGAAGAAAGAAGGTCTAAATATGAATTTCCAAAAGTAAAAATCATGACGAATACGGATGAAAACGCTACGGTCAGAATGGGGAAAGAAACAATTGACTCCTTTATTGTTTCTCTCCTCTCCTACATATACTTGTAAAGTCAAATAAATAGGAACAGGAGAATAATATTCACATGAAAATATCTTAAATACTAAAAATTACTCCCAATACCTGAAGACCGAAGTTTTTAACTAGTGTGTGCTCCCTGTTCTAACGTAAGAAGCACAAGTGTGAACAGCAGGGCCAAAATTGCAGAAATAGAAAGAGCAATGAAGATATTACTACTCAATACAAGACTGACAGATAGAAAGCGGAATTAGTGGAAACGTTACTACATTAACAGACGCTAAAAAACCATAGCAAGACTAAAATTGAAATTCGTAGACTACAAAGCCAGCTAACAGGATAATCGGTGGTGAAAAACCTTAATAACTAACACATGGAACAACACGAGAGGAAAAGAAGACCACATGATGGGATGGTCGAACGATTTGAGGAAAGACGCAGAAATGAAATAAGCGAACATGGCTTGGATGACGCAATGGACCGATTAAGGGCTTTAGATAGATAGATTTTTTTTACTACCCAGAATTAAAACGGATATAGACATTTAATTAAGCAGCTCTAGCTTTAAAGCAAAAAAAAAGCGAAGGCGAAAGCTACTTCTGTGCTTTTTTTATTGGCAGTGTTCCCATTCACAGGAGTTTTCCACCTTCTGCAAATTACTCCTGACTTAATTTTATTTCTAAATAAAAGTCGGTTAAGTTCGCGGCTGAGATTTTAGTACTGTGCCATGAAAGAGACTTACAGATCAACACATAACACGGATTAAATTGAATGATAAAGTAAAGAGAAACCCAATAATTTGCGCATCCTTCAAAAATAGCGATACGGAGTAGCAAAGTGAAGCAAACTAACAATTTTTTAGTCGATTGTGAAACACTGGAATTCCAACATTTGCCAAATTTGATGCCCGATACGTTTAGAACTGCTATGGTTATTTCTTAGTCAAGTCAATTTGTTTTATTATTACATAGAAATTTGCAGCAATTTCTGGTATTGATATGGGGCTATTCAGATGAACTGATTGATGCTGTTAAACACCTTAATAATCAGTTGGTGTTCATTGAATATTATCAGGAAATATTGAAGATTATAAAATAATATTCTGGAGGTCCACATATGAACGTCGAAGTAAATAATTTTCGATCAAAATTAATAAGGAATACTCTGTTTAAAAAGATGAGTGTGGTTTGTTGAATGAGAAAAAAAAAATATTTACAAAAAATTTAAAAAGAGGCCAAAGTTACTTCTGTGTTAAAGTGTTAGATTCTAGTGACTAAAAATTCCTTCTTCCTTGATGGTACCCACAAAAGCTTCAGACCTCCCAAAAACTGTTTGTAAGTTAGGCTGATTTATGTTTAATTTTAGTTGAATGTAAGCGGTGAGATGTTAACATTTTGTAGTTTATAAAACTGACAAACATGGTTCTTAAATGAAAATGAATCATAAAGCAACGAAAACCAATAACTTGCACGTGCTACAATAGCCAATGGAATGCGTTTTTAATAACTTATGAGTATTTATTATCGTTTTAGGAACTATAAATATTCCATGTATGTATTTCTTTCAAAACGTTTTGCAGCTTAAACGTCCAATAACCTACTTTTCAACCAACTTCTACAAACAGTGCGCTTTTTATTACCCAGAATTAAAGACATAGACAGGTAATTAAGCAAATGTGCGTTAGATCTATTTTTACAACAACAAAAAATTAAAACGAAGGCCAAAGTCGCTTCTGTGTTTTTGAGTGATCATGCTGTGTTTTATTCACAGACTAAAGCTGATTTTAAAATAAAATTCGGTTAAGATCGCCGGTGAGATTTTAGAACTATGCCATAGAAAAGACTTACAGATCACCATATAACACGGATTAAATTGGATCATAAAGTAAAGAGAAACACCGAATAATTTGCACAACCTTCAAAAATAGCCATACGGAGTAGCAAAGTGAAGCAAAATAACAATTTTTTAGTCGATTTTGAAACACTGGAATGCCAACATTTGCCAAATTTGATGCCAGATCCGTTTAGAACTGCTATGGTTATTTCTTAGAGTCAAGTTAATTTGTTTTATTTATTAAATAGATATTTGCAGCAATTTCTGGTATTGATATGGGGCTATTCAGATGAACTGATTTTAACACCTTAATAATCAGTTGGTGTTCATTGAATATTATCAGGAAATATTGAAAATTATAAAATAATATTCTGGAGACCCACATATGAACGTCGAAGTAAATAAATTTTCTATTAAAATTAATAAGGAATACTCTGTTTAAAAAGATGAGTGTAGTTTGTTGAATGAGAAGAAAAAGTATTTACAAACAATTCAAAAAGAGGCCAAAAAGTTACTTCTGTGTTAAAGTGTTGGATTCTAGTGACTCAAATTTCCTTCTCCTTGTTGGTATCCACAAAAGCTTCAGACCTCCCAAAAATTGTTTGTAAGTTAGACTGATTTATGTTTAATTTTAGTAGAATATAAGCGGTGAGATGTTAAGATTTTGTAGTTTATAAAACTGACAAACATGGTTCTTAAATGAAAATGAATCATAAAGCAACGAAAATCAATAACTTGCACGTGCTGCAAAAATAGCCAATGGAATGCGTTTTTAATAACTTATGATTATTTATTATCATTTTAGGAACTATAAATATTCCATGTATATATTTCTTTCAAAACGTTTTGCAGCTTAAACGGCCAATAACCTACTTTTTAACCAACTTCTACAAACAGTGTGCTTTTTATTACCCAGAATTAAAGACATAGATAGGTAATTAAGCAAATGTGCGTTAGATCTATTTTTACACCAAAAAAAATTAAAACGAAGGCCAAAGTCGCTTCTGTGTTTTTGAGTGATCATGCTGTGTTTCATTCACAGACTAAAGCTGATTTTGAAATAAAATTCGGTTAAGATCGCCGGTGAGATTTTAGAACTATGCCATGGAAAAGACTGACGTATTTACAACACGGATTCAACTTAATCATAAAGTGAAAAGTAGCACCCAAATTCGATACAAACCGACGCAAACTAACAGTTTTTAGTCGATGCTTGGGAAACTGTAAAGCCAAAATTTACCATATTTGATGATCAATTCGTATGGATTTGTTAGAATATATATAAGTTAACCATTTGTTTTATTTGTTATATATATATTTCCAATGATCGCAACTTCTGGCTTTGAGATGCGGCTGTTCATTTGTCATACTCTTAAGCCAATTAATAACCAATATTAAATCCGCCAGCTACCCATTCATTATTTGAAAATTTATTGATTAAAAAAATTAAATATTTACAAAATTTCTGCTTTAAGGTTTTTGATCATTTGGGCACTATATGTCTCCTACAGAGACAAGTTGCTTTAGTACCCACAAAAATTTCAGAGCTTTCTTATTTTTACTCCCAATACTTACTTGTAACTTATGTTTAATTTTTGTTGAACATGACCGGTGAGATGTCTTATGTAATTCGATTAACGAAAAGCGTCACTTCTCAATCTTTAGGAGTAAATACTATAATCCGATAAGGTTTAGGATCGATTCAATTCTCATGAACAATTTTATAAAAATGGAAAGTATCTGAAAATAAACTGGTCTAATATTCCCTGACAATTTTAAATCAGCATGAAATAAAAATACTTTCATTATCGATATTTATTCACGATTCAGTGACCACCCCACAGAAATAAGTTCAATACGCAATAACGATCGCAGCGTGTGTTTGAGCACTCTCCTCATTGTGGTGGTTGAATGACTTCAATGGCACTTCTGAGTTAACCAAACACTTAAGAAGGATCGCCGTGCTTATTAACTTTTTCAAGTATGTGTTCCAATTCTTATATGTTTGCTTGCAAGAGCCATTAACTTGTAGTTGTGGTCGGTTTGGGTTTAGAGCAATAGAGCCGATCGGATATTTAAATTTTCAGTTAAGTTTCGGAAATGTCCCATGACAATTAACGCAACACCAAGCAGGTGCATTTCTGTTTTAAATGTAATATTGTGACTTCTCCAAAATGACCTGATGTTTCGGACAATGAAGAAGGGCGCACCGAAACCGCTGGACATTTTCGTCAAAGTACCAATTTTGGGAGAAACCCGTCCCTCATGGGGGGTTGGGTTAACTTACACCACAAGGCTGCACACAAATGTTGATTGAATTTTGAAAGTTTCAAAATTTTTATCAACACTGCACATTTAGTAATGAGGCAGAACTTTTTGATCAAATCATATTAACTGCAGTGACTTCAAACTAATGTAATTACATTATCAGCTTTTAGACAAATATTCAAATTTGTGCAGCAATTTATGCAAATTTATTATCTGACGTTTTGGTAATATCTTTTTTTGAACTGTTGTTGGATATTTATGTGGCACAGTTTGCTTATAGTTAGTTCTTTCATTTCATATTTTTTGTCTAGACCAATTCATCCTTGAAATGTACTGGCTCACCTTCTAAGAAATGTGTTGGCTGTATAGCCCCCAAATAACAGCTTTGCCAGATTTAAATAAACATATTTTCCAATCAGCAATATTTCAGTTAGTTCAAAAAACAGACATATTCGTATTACGTACTTTTTCCCAAACTGATTAAATTTTTGCAATTCTTTACCGCTTTTGTTTCTCAATATGTCACTGTTAATAACGTTTTAGTGGTTTAGATTTTACACTACGAAAGTATTGAAAGAAACAAATTAGGTTAAATTGAAACCAAAAACAAAAACTGGCTGTTAACTGACTGCCAGCAACACTGTGGCTACATGCATTCCTATCCAACGTGAATATCAGCTTATCAGGATTAAAACTAGACATTTGAATAACAATTTATTAGGAAGCATTTTCATATGCGGTTTTTCTCGACAAAGATCGGTGCCAGACGGTTTGATTTATGCTACAAAGCCATTGTATGAAAGCCCATCCGATGACGGTTTTAATGGTTCTCCAGCCGATTCGGAACAAAATTAGTCACCCGTTTTCATTAAATGACGGTCGAAAGTTAGTTGCAAAATACAACATTGTTTCAATAAGTGCCTTAGAATGAAAGTCACAGTTGTGCAAAGATCACGAGAAATATAAAATAAAAAGTAGAATGAGGAACGCGACTAAGTAAACCCTCCTAATTGTGAGCGGAGCTTCGTGAGTCACGTGTAAAGAAGCATTCCATTTGGCGAAAGATCTGGCACTTTACCTAGAGCGACCACATGGACAGAGTAAATACCGTTTCAGCAACTCACAGTGTGCGTGTCTAAATGGCCACTGTTTCTTCTAGGCTTCAAAGCTTTATCTGGTTATTCGGAAAATTCCGACCACAAAGCAACCAGGAAGATAAGCTTAATGGCCAACTATGGCCTAAGAAGACTACTTGAACCGTACCTGTACCCATTTATTAAATTCAAGAAATTTTAATTACGGTTATTGACATGAACAGAAATGTTTGTTTGAAACAGGAAAACACCTATTTATTGTGCATAGCCCTCATGTGGTTTAAGTTCTAGATACTAATTAATGTTCTGCCCTAAGACTATTTAATTGTGCTTTTGAATCATAGCAAAAGAATGGTCTTCAGCTTGAAATTCCACTTAAAACAACAATATTTTAGAGTTTTATACATATACTGAAGGTGAGGTAAACTTTTGTAGAAATATCAATTTTTGTGATGATCAAGTGAACAAATTTGTTTTGGCAATTCAAAATACATTAAGGTATCATTTTACCGAAAAGTTAACGTTTTAAAATACTCAAAACTTACTTTGTTTCAACAAGTTAGTGTTAGAAGTCACCCACTAACATTAGTCGTACCACTTTAAGGAGATTTTTGAACGAAAATCTTGGTATGTATGCGTACACAGTCCAGCTCGTTCAAGAGTTGAAGCAAATTGACCATCAACAACGTTTTCGCTTCGTTGATTAGGTTTTGAACAAGTTGAACAATGATCCTGATTTTGCAAGAAAAATAATCTTTTCGGATGAGGCGAATTTCCACCTTGGCGGTTATGTTAACAAACAAAACTGTAGAATTTATGGCACAAAAGATCCTCACGTCGTGTAAATACGGCCATGCATCCAGACCGAGTCACTGTGTGGTGTGGATTTTAGAGTGGTGGCGTGATTGGCCTCTTTTATTTCCAGAATGAGGCTTGTTGGGCCGTTATAGCCAATGGCAACCGCTGTCGAGATATGATAAATTACTTTTTGTGGCAAGAATTGGAAAATGTCGGTATCGATGAAGTTTGGTTTCAACAGGAGGGTGCGACTTGCCGCACCGCCGGGGCCACCATCGACCTTTTACGCACACATTTTAACGCAATCGTGTAATTAGTCGTTTTTCAGCTGCAATTTAACACCGCTAGACTACTTTCTTTGGAGCGAATTGAAGGATAAAGTTTATCCGGACAATCCTCGAACAATTGACCACTGACTTGATTGACGCAAGACATTCAAGCTCAAATCGCTCAAATAGACCAGCAAACTGTTAATAAAGTGGCCAGCAGGGGTGACCAATTGACTGAAATCATTTTCCATACTTAATCGCAAAATACATTGTACATACAAGGTTATCAATTTTATGCTTGGGAAAGTAAAGTAGAAAAACCACACAAAATATTCAGATAGAGACGAAAATTTTAATTCAATATAAAGATTAAACCTTGCCATTATACGTGAAAAACATAAACACTATTAATTTAGCAAAAACCACGGAACAAAACATGGAGAAGAACGATCAAGAGACTCATGCTGAACAAAAAAGTAACTTCCACGATAACTGAGCAACGGAAAACAACTAGTCGAGACACGACAAAGCTTTACGAGACAATTGAAAGACTGTCTAAAGAAATAACAAATTATTAATGAAAATCCAGATTCCGAAAATTGGAATTAAATTAAAGCGAAATTGAAAAAATTTAAGGCAGCTGAGAATAAAGGAGTTGTAAATAAAAAATGCTAAATTAGCTAGCCCAAATTAATTTCGAAAAAGTTCCGTCTTTCGGTTAATCATTTTGTGTATAATATTTGAATAATATATAAGAACCAAGAAGTAATACCATGTTCTTAAGCAAAATTTTCCTAAAATGGCGATAATCTGCCAACGTCGCAAGTAAGAAAAAAACAATTTACCATACATATGCAGCGTTTCAAGCTGCATTCCATGCGCTAATCAAAAATGGGTAGTTCTATTTAAAAAAATACACTTTGATCTTGAGATATTTATGATTTCTGAGACACTCTGTATCATATAAGATATTTTGAAAATGTGCGCACTTTGTGCGTCAACAACCTTTATATAAAACTATTTTTCGAAAATCCAACACCAACGGAATTAATCGCACTAAAAACCACCCTGTATAAAAATCGATTTGCCTTAATTCTGAATTGTTATTAATATTAATAACATAGATCACTTAATAAAATCTAGTGTATTTGTGATGTGTTTCAATTTTCAACACATCATCTTAAATAAATTAATTTAACCGTAATAAAAATTGAACTAATAAGCAGGGCAAGAATTAAACAACATAGTTGCCTTGATTTGACGCGGTTCAGCTGAGTAAATAAGACTGAAAAGAAAAATTGTTAATAAAGAAAAATGATGCATATTCAAACTTTAAAGTGTCATTGTTGTCTAACGAAAAATTTAGTTACTTATAAATGGCAATAAGTATATCTATTATTCAATAATCTAAACTTCCTTTTGAGTTTCTAAGAATAGTATTTAAACAATTCTCAAAAATATTGAATATGATTTATCGTTTGATGTCACATCTAAGTTAAGTGATTGCTTCGAACTCAATTTATCACTTTTGCTTATGTCTTCTTCGTATGTGGTTCAAAGAGACACAAATCTCAAACACTTAAGGTGGCCAACCTCATTTGATTGTTTCGCCATCTACTATTGTTAACCACAGAACAGAAGAACATTAACACCAGGGGGGATGTTCTGTGTTCTTAACCACCATTTCTTGAAGTGACCAGACAAAGCCATCAGCTTCTACCGAATCCACTGATTAGTTCTGGATTTGAATTCTTAGTCCTTGCTATTCTTCCCATTGTTAAACAGTGGTTGCCTAATTAGTATCCAAAAATAGAGAAAGTCTTCATGGTATAAATAAAAGATAAACGGCGTTAGTGGGTGAAAGGCATATTTGCTCTTCCATTTCCCTTATTGTAAAAATCTGCCAAAATGAAAAGCACCAGGAGCAAATCCACATAGAAAGATTACTACAATATTTAATCCTAATTTATTGACGTGAAATAAAAAATTGATATTGCACCCGGAAGAACTTAGCTGCGACATAAAAAGCGTGAAATGTGCGGACACTATCCTGTCTCTGTGAAATATGTGGGAGTTCCTATTTGGATCGGGAAAGGACAATGGCATATTCCCAACAAAGAAAGAATCAAATATTGGTGGAGATATTGTATATGTATTGCGGATAAAATCAACCTTTCAATAAAATACGTTGTCTTATTGTGTCTGCAAGTCGAGACTAACATAAATTGAATGAGAATGTTGACTCTGTGGAAGTCAAAACTTTAGGCTCTATTTTTAAATAATTATTGCTGCTAAACCTTAAATCATTATTATCCAGTCTTTGTTTTCTTAGGCCTTGCCAAGCGTGGTATTATTTCTTATAGAAATTACTTTATTTATTTTTTAATTAAACTGATAGATAATAAATGCGATATTATCATTTTGATAAGAAAATTAAAATACAAGAAAGGCAATTTTTTAAACCCTATGGCCATTAAGAAAAAAAGCAAAAAAGAAGAATTATACAAAACACAATTTTATAAAATGGATATGTGGATACATATTTGCCAATGTGCTTTTGCAGATCATTGCAAAGTCGCAGAAATCAATGTATTGAATTCCAGAAAAGGTGAAAAATATGTCGTGTCATTAGTAGTCTACGATCGTTTCAGCAACAACTTCTCGCTTAAATTCACAATAATTTCCAAACATATTTCAAATCAAAGAAAAAAATTTCGAATGCTTTACACATTTTTCCCCTGATGTCTTTTTTTCATGCTCGCCTATTTTCAAATTTTGGTACTACGCATTGCATTACAAAGCATTAACATCTTACCAGCGATGCCCAGTCAACTATTAATGTAATTTAGGCTGAAATCACGGAGAAATATCGGAGTGGCTGAACGTTTTGTGGTTACCGATATCCACATATCCTTTTCCAGATTCGATCGATTTCCAGTTTCTATTCCGACTTTCCTTCAACATATAATAGAGTTTACATAAATAAAACTTTCAAGGACCATTACATAAAAGAATATAAAACGTGCAACATACAGAACAGGAATTTTTATACCCCCAGAATGGCAGCGGTCAAGCGCCATCTGATGCGGAGCCTCATCCAAATAGAGGCACGTAGAAAATAGTGGTAAAGTGGTGATATAAGTGATTAGTATAATTTATGAGAAAATTATGATTACACAAATTATAGACAATCTTCCACGATTTATACGATTTATACGTGACGAAACATACTCTGTGTTGACTGGTTTAGCGTCGCTAAAGAAAGGTATACTTGCTTTTGAAGAGTGCAATTTGAAAAGTGACCACAAATATGCTGCAAGTTGTACTATTGAATGAATTCTTCAAATTTGGAAAAATTGCTTAAAGAAATACTGAATTGCAAATCTTGAATATCTGGTATATCCGAAAAAAAGGGCAGAAAGACCGATTGGGTCGATAGCCTTTTTCTGTAGGAAATGAAGATTATTTATATATATCGAAAAAAAACTATATGGACCACACAAATGAACGGCAAAGGTAATATGCTTAAATCTTAAACACTATTAATTTAGCAAAAACCACGGAACAAAACATGGAGAAGAACGATCAAGAGACTCATGCTGAACAAAAAAGTAACTTCCACGATAACTGAGCAACGGAAAACAACTAGTCGAGACACGACAAAGCTTTACGAGACAATTGAAAGACTGTCTAAAGAAATAACAAATTATTAATGAAAATCCAGATTCCGAAAATTGGAATTAAATTAAAGCGAAATTGAAAAAATTTAAGGCAGCTGAGAATAAAGGAGTTGTAAATAAAAAATGCTAAATTAGCTAGCCCAAATTAATTTCGAAAAAGTTCCGTCTTTCGGTTAATCATTTTGTGTATAATATTTGAATAATATATAAGAACCAAGAAGTAATAAATCAATTTGCTGCTTGATTACGGATACCTACACCATAGTAGCAAAAGCATCGAACAGAACAAAATAATAATTGCATATATACGTAATTATATCAAAGGTATATTTTAAACAAGCAAAATAAAGTACTTAACTGAAGGCACACCTGAACAGTGCAAAAGTAGGTTTACTCATCAAAGCCTGGAAGAATTTGTCATTATTCATTAACCGTAATATATAAATACATTTTTATTATTGCGGTTAGTTGATATTGGCAGGACAGATCGCAGCAGCGAATGGTACTTTTGTTATTCTTGACCACTTTTCGTTAATTTCGTTTAGTTTCATTGTTATTGATGTGGTGAACAAAATTTCCACTGAAAAAGTACGCGATCAGACCTTTTTAAATAGCGGACATAAATGGGTGACAGTGTTTACTTTCCATTGCCAAGCATTAACAACTCACCGGCCTTCGCCAGCCAATAATAAATATAAATCACACTAAATCGCAGCGAACTTTGGGAGGCATGAATCTTCTGTGGTTACTTCAAACTTTTCCTCTAGGAAAGACTCCTGAAATGCTCCCTGAATAACACAGGAGAGACTTTGGCCTTCTTTTGGCATTTTTTATAGGTTTTCTTTAAGCAATTGTTATCGAGCGTGTCTACTTAAGTTCGCACCATATTATATTGTGTGTTTTTATTTTTTTTCCAACATAAACGTACTTTATTTGTAACTGTTTTACAGGGTGTCCCGTAAGCTCATGATCAAAAGGGTACTGCGATATTCTTTGGACCAAAAGAAGACGATCTGACCTTTTATTAACAAAAAATGTCTGGCTCCTCTGCTATTGATGGTCAAAGTTCTTCAAAAAAATTATATTTTTTGAAATATCCGGAGAATGGTACGATGTATTTTAGTAAAACTCGCTGTGAATTTGTTCTTATGTAAGACTCATATTTTGCTGAAACAATCGAGTTCAGTTGCTTTGGACAAGTGGTGAATTCTTGAGCGTCGTGGTACAAAAACTACCAGAACTTTTTAGTTGGAGGATGAAATCAACGCATTTTTTTAGGTGGTTGCAGTTTTAGGCGGTTTCAATTTATTCACAATTTTGTGCTCTTTGGCAAATCTTGTAGCATTCATAACTTTTGCGAAAAAAAAATTTGATTTATACATATTCAATATACAGCATTTTGCAGATTGCCTAAAATGCCGTAGCCAATGTGCAGATTGCCCAAAGTAGTAGCGATTGTGCAAAATGCTTGGATAGTTGATCTGTTGGCAGAATGCCTAGGCATTTTGCATATTGCCGGATTTCGCACATTGCTGGTAAGAGATCATATATAGAAATATACATAAAGATAAGGTTGGGAAGAAAAAAGGCGATTGTCTGGTCGGTCTTATAAGACGGAGAAAGCCAAGAATAGCCAGTTAAAACGGGTTTGAAATAAAATGATTCAGAAGAATGCGAAAATTCGGTGCGAAATAGGTTTATTGCTTATTGTCAATTGAGCAGATGTTCTTAGTATCATTGTCTTTATTTTTCAACCATGTTTCTCTCCTATTCCTTTTATTGTAAGACATGATGAAGGCTCTCTCTATACCATACAAGAAAAATTACGACCTTTGCTTCAAATTACGATAATTTGTGGTATAAAAAAGTTCTCTGCTACAATTTTTTTTTGTTATTATATTATTTGTTAATTTCATACAAATTTGCGCGACAAAAAGTTATGGGCTTATTTTGTTTTACTTTATAATTTATTTCTATGTATGCCCAGCGCGTGTTGATGTTGAAAATTCCCACCTAAATAGAAGTTCTGAAAATTCAGTTGCTACGTACTAAAATCTCACCGGCGTTCGCCAACCAACAATAAATATAACTAGTGCTAAAGGAGGAAAAACTGTGGGAAGGTCTGGCACTTCTGTGGCTGCACACATCTAGTTAAGTTTACAGGGGCTAGGGAGATTCCGCGATGCTTAATTAGTAGGCTTTATACACAGCTTTATACACAGTAGTCACTTTGGCCTTCCTTTTACATTTTTTCAACGTTTAGCATATTTTTTTATTTACAGCGTAATTTGCTTGACAAACTCTTCACACTTTAATAAAGCAAATAAATCACCTACTATGTACACATCATAATCTCCCGTTGCTTTTAGGAATAGGAAACTGAACATATCTTAATAAATAACATTAAAAAAATCGTCAAACGAAGGCCAAATTTACTCCTTTGTGGAGGTTGAGTTTGACCTAATACTTCTACCCCACTACTTCCCTGATTAAGCTGCGTTGACTCAGAACTATTGCTTGTTCAACCACGAAAGTGCCATTTCTCCCGAAAATTGATATAACAAATATGTGAAAAAGCACTAAAAATGCGCAAAATTCTTTTAGTGGGGTAAAAGATATATTATTTTTAGTTTTAAGTGGAATTTATTATATTGAAATGCGTAATGAAATAAATGAACAAAGTTTTCTTAACTAGGTTGATTCTAATTACTTCAAAAAACTTAAGCATGTTTTGCTCAAAACTGCAGTTTATTCTAAATGAAACCTAGATACCAACAAGCGATATTATTATTATTTCAAACACGAAATTGCTAAATGTTTATTTAAAGATTCAATTGTAAAAATGTGTGGTCTATCACTAAGAATGTTTTTGAATGAATTCAAGTCAATAACTTTTTGAACACTCAACCAATAGCATTTGTTGTATCTCTAAAGATTTTGCGGTTTCACATACAGGCTTTAAATTACTTTTAGTAAAAACAATATTATTGATTAGTTGTATACTTGGAGGCATATAAGATACAAGGCGCGGCATCGGAAATCGTTAACAATTTTTTTTTCATATGGCTCAGGTTCACGACGGTAAAAGTTTGTTGAAGTTTTATTTATAAATCTGGAAACTGTGTTATTGCTTCGAGTTCTTTCGAACATATTAATGATATCTTGGTCGCAACGTCGCCTCATTAAGCACGCCAATAACTAGATTGCCAATCTACCTCCCATAAACGCCTGTAGTTTCGTCTACAGTAAACGATGCGTTGATGTGTTTGCATATTTTTCTAAGCTGTACATTTGGGTAGATTGTTTTAATTAAAGTGCTGGTATTATAAATCACAAACTAGACAAAACAGTAAAAAAACATTTAAAAAGTTATCCAATGACGTGTTTTTACCCATTTCGTTCACACTAGATAAATATAGAGCTAGACAAAAGCATTTCGCTTTTAGTATTTACAAAAATCACAATGCCTAGACATCCGCACTCTAAGAATCAGCAATAAACATTTTTCGCAATGCGCTTTCACAATTTGTCTGGATACTTCAATGTAACACATTTTTATGGTTTGGATACGTTCGAACATGAAGTACAAATTTTGCAAAGCTCTAAAGTTAGCCTAAAGCGGGTAACCCGTTGTAATATCGTGAGCTCCAAAAATGAAGCTTGTCACTTTTGTGGTAATATTTGCATTTACTCTGTTGTTGAACTATTATTTTTGATCAAAAATTATCTAACTTCTTTTATTTTAAAATAATTATTTACATCATGATAATGACTTCTCGCTAAGCTGACAAAGGCTGGCTCAAATGTTGAACAAATACTGCCTGACTATGGTTTCGGATTGTTAATTGTCGCTAATTTATGGATTAGCTCACAAAAAAGGTTGTGCCTCACCTCAAAAAAAATGAAAAGAAGGCCAAAGTTACCCCTGTAGAGAGCTGTTAACTCACTTTCACCTATTGTCCTCGACACTTTTGTTATCGTCTGTTATTCATATGCCTTGACGCTAGGTTAACCACAAAAGTTTCAGACCTTCCAAAAATGTTTGCTACTTTAGCACTAATTATATTTATTGCTAGATGGAGAACAGCGGTGAGATTTTAGACGTAGCAACTGCAAACACCAAGAGACGCTACACATAAATGGAAACAAGTTTTGTGTGTGAAGCAAAATAATGCCATGACTTCTTGTAGCACAAGTTTGACATACATTCAAGCTTGCAGATGAATTGGGTAGCGCATTAACAGATCGAGCGTCTTTATAATGCTTTGAAACTAATAAAGGAATAGGACAAAAATATATATGAAAAATAATTACTTTAATCAGTTGACAATAAGCATTAAATATTTCCGCAATGCTTCGTATAAAAGTTCTGGCATGAAATATAGGTTTTGCACATCTTATTCCTATCGTGATCTAATTTATTATAGATGAAAAAAACGCCGTAATCTACCACAACTAATAAAATTGTGTGTCTTGGAACCTAGAAGGGCAGAATGTGGGCAATTTTCAACAAGAAAATATGGCAATTTGAGTTAACAAGCAGGACACTAATTTTCTGTGGAAGCGCGATTTTATAATTTAGTCTTTCTTGGGTTTCAGTTGCAACGTCTAAAATCTTACCGCTGGTCTTCCTGCAGAAATAAATATAACTAGTGCTAAAGTATGAAACATTTTCGGAAGGTCTGTCTCTTTTGTGTTTGAACAAGCTTGAACTGAACGGTTTGAGGTCAAACTCAACCTATACATAGGAGCAACTTTTGGCAACCTTTTCTTTTGGTCTTTTTTGAATGTTCTAAATAAGGTTGTGTTGAGTTTTTTGTACCAAAAAACAAACGGAACTCAGTTAATATCAATACAAAAATAAGGCTAAAAAGTAGATGGTAAGTGATTTAGGTGATAAGTTTCAACACACTAGCAAAATAGTTGAAAGATTTTTGAATAACTATTTTATTCCGAATTAAACGTGCTGTATTGTAATAAATTTGAGATCGTATTCCTAATTTATGGACAGTCGAGGATTTTTACATATATGACTAGTTATATATTTGCATTGTTATGTGATACACAAATTAGCTGCTTTATGCCTACAGTTGATTTCGTTTCGACAGGCTGAAAACATGGCAAAAATAAAGTGAAGAAGTTCGTAAAGGCAAAATGGAGCAATCCGAAATAAGCATTTTGTAAATTCAAAACTGATTGAAAATTATTATTTTCATACAACTTATGAAAACCGACTCTTGTCTCCGCAGGAGTTAAATCTGAAAGTCGCAAAATTAGCGGCAATTAAAAATATGAAAACAAAGTTAGTCAAAATTTGCTCAAACCTTGAGTCTTTCCGGTCAACTTAGCTACAAGCTACAAGTCATTATTCTTCAGAATATAATGTATTTGAAATAAAAGAAATTATATACTTTTTGACCAGAAACAATAGGTCGTGTGCTGCAATCAACAAATTAAATGCAAAGTTTACCAAAAACGTGATAAACATTATTTTTTAGACCTTTATATTAGAAGAGATTACCCGTTTCATTTAACGCTAAATTAACTTTCCAGCTTTTAGAAATCAGAATTTTTTGCCCCTACGTATACAAAGAATAAAAAGATGTCCTAAGTTAAATGATCCAGTGGAATGTGAAAGTGCATTGCGAAAAATATGTCTTGCTTATTATTAGCTCAGTGTAGTCTTCATTTTTTGTACCTATATGTTTCTCTCCTATTCCTTTTCTAGAAAGACATTATGAATAATATACTACTTGGTTTATCAGCAATCTTTGATATATACGAAATAGAAATGATCAATTTTGTGCGACAAGAAGATATCCCTTTAATTTTTTTTTTGCGCCTGGGTGTTTTTAGTCGCTCTGTGCAGCAATAAATATAATTGGAGCTAAAGTCCAAAAACATCCTTCAAACTTCGAAGCACTCTCGAGAAAGAGTTGAGATCATATTGAATCACTTATTTACTTTAAATAAGACTTTGTAGAAGCTGTTTTGGGATAAATTCGGATAGAAATTGAATTAGGGAAGAGAAACGTACGTTGACGACGCTAAGACCTGATTCATAATTTTAGTTCTATGGATTTGCAGATAAATTACTGATTATATTGTTTAAAAACTTGTTCTGAGATGTTCCAAACTTGCTTTTAGTATTACCCATTGCTTGCAGTATTACCCAAGCCAAAAATAACTATGCCTGCTAAGCTATTTCAGATGGTAAATTTTCGAGATGTATGCTATTCTCGTTGCTGTTTATACATTCCTATGCGTGTACATTTGTATTTTTGGTTTAAAATTATTAAAATCTTACCGGTGTGTACCGGCCAACGTTAGATACAATTTCGAGTCAAATCTTAACCATTTTTGGAAGGTCTGCTATTTCTGTGGGTCCCGGCTTTTGCCAGTTCGGAATTATATACGCAGGGATGACTTTGGCCTTCTTTTGCAATATTTTTTAGATGAAAATGTTGTTTAATTTGTAACAATTTATTAACAAAATTATTTTGCATAATCAAAAATCAATTGTTTGTAAGGCACTTTCGAGAGGCACTTTTGTTACTGAACTACATACACACATAATACAGAGCTGGCCCTATTGAATATGGTCCAGTGTGTTTCTATTTTGAATTTCCTTAATGTTATTAAGAAGTTGCATTTTGTCAGGCTCATCGTGTTCTTGTGATTCTTCAGTTTTTTCGCATTCTGTTCCGAAAACTATGTCGTTAGAATGAATAGGTTGTGAGCTGAATTCTATTCATTTTATATTCAATTATCAATTAGCATTAGTATTGAACTTATATACTTAATGTTACATAATGATGGTAAAGGCTCTCAAGTATTTGGCAGTTTTATCTCTCGACAAATCGATAACACGTATCAACAATAAAGAGTTGCTTTATACGGTTTACGCTAGAACCAATGTGGCTGTTTAATTTCCGCTATATAGTATGTTTAATGTTTATAATAGCTTCTCAAGCCTAGCAGTTGATATTTTCAGTTTGTCAAAATCTGCTTTTCGGGGGCTTTTGGAAAAAGCTTTGCAACCTATACTTCTGCTTTTTCCTTGTAGTGCACGTTTCAAACGTGTACTATGATTGTTCTTTAATTGTGTATCGTTGAACATTAAAGCTATTATTTTATTTTTAATATTATTATTATTTTTATAATTTTTTGGCTTTCAACGGCTAGTAAGCCTTTTTGCAAGGAACTTTTGCTTATAGAAGAAAGAAGGTCTAAATATGAATTTCCAAAAGTAAAAATCATGACGAATACGGATGAAAACGCTACGGTCAGAATGGGGAAAGAAACAATTGACTCCTTTATTGTTTCTCTCCTCTCCTACATATACTTGTAAAGTCAAATAAATAGGAACAGGAGAATAATATTCACATGAAAATATCTTAAATACTAAAAATTACTCCCAATACCTGAAGACCGAAGTTTTTAACTAGTGTGTGCTCCCTGTTCTAACGTAAGAAGCACAAGTGTGAACAGCAGGGCCAAAATTGCAGAAATAGAAAGAGCAATGAAGATATTACTACTCAATACAAGACTGACAGATAGAAAGCGGAATTAGTGGAAACGTTACTACATTAACAGACGCTAAAAAACCATAGCAAGACTAAAATTGAAATTCGTAGACTACAAAGCCAGCTAACAGGATAATCGGTGGTGAAAAACCTTAATAACTAACACATGGAACAACACGAGAGGAAAAGAAGACCACATGATGGGATGGTCGAACGATTTGAGGAAAGACGCAGAAATGAAATAAGCGAACATGGCTTGGATGACGCAATGGACCGATTAAGGGCTTTAGATAGATAGATTTTTTTTACTACCCAGAATTAAAACGGATATAGACATTTAATTAAGCAGCTCTAGCTTTAAAGCAAAAAAAAAGCGAAGGCGAAAGCTACTTCTGTGCTTTTTTTATTGGCAGTGTTCCCATTCACAGGAGTTTTCCACCTTCTGCAAATTACTCCTGACTTAATTTTATTTCTAAATAAAAGTCGGTTAAGTTCGCGGCTGAGATTTTAGTACTGTGCCATGAAAGAGACTTACAGATCAACACATAACACGGATTAAATTGAATGATAAAGTAAAGAGAAACCCAATAATTTGCGCATCCTTCAAAAATAGCGATACGGAGTAGCAAAGTGAAGCAAACTAACAATTTTTTAGTCGATTGTGAAACACTGGAATTCCAACATTTGCCAAATTTGATGCCCGATACGTTTAGAACTGCTATGGTTATTTCTTAGTCAAGTCAATTTGTTTTATTATTACATAGAAATTTGCAGCAATTTCTGGTATTGATATGGGGCTATTCAGATGAACTGATTGATGCTGTTAAACACCTTAATAATCAGTTGGTGTTCATTGAATATTATCAGGAAATATTGAAGATTATAAAATAATATTCTGGAGGTCCACATATGAACGTCGAAGTAAATAATTTTCGATCAAAATTAATAAGGAATACTCTGTTTAAAAAGATGAGTGTGGTTTGTTGAATGAGAAAAAAAAAATATTTACAAAAAATTTAAAAAGAGGCCAAAGTTACTTCTGTGTTAAAGTGTTAGATTCTAGTGACTAAAAATTCCTTCTTCCTTGATGGTACCCACAAAAGCTTCAGACCTCCCAAAAACTGTTTGTAAGTTAGGCTGATTTATGTTTAATTTTAGTTGAATGTAAGCGGTGAGATGTTAACATTTTGTAGTTTATAAAACTGACAAACATGGTTCTTAAATGAAAATGAATCATAAAGCAACGAAAACCAATAACTTGCACGTGCTACAATAGCCAATGGAATGCGTTTTTAATAACTTATGAGTATTTATTATCGTTTTAGGAACTATAAATATTCCATGTATGTATTTCTTTCAAAACGTTTTGCAGCTTAAACGTCCAATAACCTACTTTTCAACCAACTTCTACAAACAGTGCGCTTTTTATTACCCAGAATTAAAGACATAGACAGGTAATTAAGCAAATGTGCGTTAGATCTATTTTTACAACAACAAAAAATTAAAACGAAGGCCAAAGTCGCTTCTGTGTTTTTGAGTGATCATGCTGTGTTTTATTCACAGACTAAAGCTGATTTTAAAATAAAATTCGGTTAAGATCGCCGGTGAGATTTTAGAACTATGCCATAGAAAAGACTTACAGATCACCATATAACACGGATTAAATTGGATCATAAAGTAAAGAGAAACACCGAATAATTTGCACAACCTTCAAAAATAGCCATACGGAGTAGCAAAGTGAAGCAAAATAACAATTTTTTAGTCGATTTTGAAACACTGGAATGCCAACATTTGCCAAATTTGATGCCAGATCCGTTTAGAACTGCTATGGTTATTTCTTAGAGTCAAGTTAATTTGTTTTATTTATTAAATAGATATTTGCAGCAATTTCTGGTATTGATATGGGGCTATTCAGATGAACTGATTTTAACACCTTAATAATCAGTTGGTGTTCATTGAATATTATCAGGAAATATTGAAAATTATAAAATAATATTCTGGAGACCCACATATGAACGTCGAAGTAAATAAATTTTCTATTAAAATTAATAAGGAATACTCTGTTTAAAAAGATGAGTGTAGTTTGTTGAATGAGAAGAAAAAGTATTTACAAACAATTCAAAAAGAGGCCAAAAAGTTACTTCTGTGTTAAAGTGTTGGATTCTAGTGACTCAAATTTCCTTCTCCTTGTTGGTATCCACAAAAGCTTCAGACCTCCCAAAAATTGTTTGTAAGTTAGACTGATTTATGTTTAATTTTAGTAGAATATAAGCGGTGAGATGTTAAGATTTTGTAGTTTATAAAACTGACAAACATGGTTCTTAAATGAAAATGAATCATAAAGCAACGAAAATCAATAACTTGCACGTGCTGCAAAAATAGCCAATGGAATGCGTTTTTAATAACTTATGATTATTTATTATCATTTTAGGAACTATAAATATTCCATGTATATATTTCTTTCAAAACGTTTTGCAGCTTAAACGGCCAATAACCTACTTTTTAACCAACTTCTACAAACAGTGTGCTTTTTATTACCCAGAATTAAAGACATAGATAGGTAATTAAGCAAATGTGCGTTAGATCTATTTTTACACCAAAAAAAATTAAAACGAAGGCCAAAGTCGCTTCTGTGTTTTTGAGTGATCATGCTGTGTTTCATTCACAGACTAAAGCTGATTTTGAAATAAAATTCGGTTAAGATCGCCGGTGAGATTTTAGAACTATGCCATGGAAAAGACTGACGTATTTACAACACGGATTCAACTTAATCATAAAGTGAAAAGTAGCACCCAAATTCGATACAAACCGACGCAAACTAACAGTTTTTAGTCGATGCTTGGGAAACTGTAAAGCCAAAATTTACCATATTTGATGATCAATTCGTATGGATTTGTTAGAATATATATAAGTTAACCATTTGTTTTATTTGTTATATATATATTTCCAATGATCGCAACTTCTGGCTTTGAGATGCGGCTGTTCATTTGTCATACTCTTAAGCCAATTAATAACCAATATTAAATCCGCCAGCTACCCATTCATTATTTGAAAATTTATTGATTAAAAAAATTAAATATTTACAAAATTTCTGCTTTAAGGTTTTTGATCATTTGGGCACTATATGTCTCCTACAGAGACAAGTTGCTTTAGTACCCACAAAAATTTCAGAGCTTTCTTATTTTTACTCCCAATACTTACTTGTAACTTATGTTTAATTTTTGTTGAACATGACCGGTGAGATGTCTTATGTAATTCGATTAACGAAAAGCGTCACTTCTCAATCTTTAGGAGTAAATACTATAATCCGATAAGGTTTAGGATCGATTCAATTCTCATGAACAATTTTATAAAAATGGAAAGTATCTGAAAATAAACTGGTCTAATATTCCCTGACAATTTTAAATCAGCATGAAATAAAAATACTTTCATTATCGATATTTATTCACGATTCAGTGACCACCCCACAGAAATAAGTTCAATACGCAATAACGATCGCAGCGTGTGTTTGAGCACTCTCCTCATTGTGGTGGTTGAATGACTTCAATGGCACTTCTGAGTTAACCAAACACTTAAGAAGGATCGCCGTGCTTATTAACTTTTTCAAGTATGTGTTCCAATTCTTATATGTTTGCTTGCAAGAGCCATTAACTTGTAGTTGTGGTCGGTTTGGGTTTAGAGCAATAGAGCCGATCGGATATTTAAATTTTCAGTTAAGTTTCGGAAATGTCCCATGACAATTAACGCAACACCAAGCAGGTGCATTTCTGTTTTAAATGTAATATTGTGACTTCTCCAAAATGACCTGATGTTTCGGACAATGAAGAAGGGCGCACCGAAACCGCTGGACATTTTCGTCAAAGTACCAATTTTGGGAGAAACCCGTCCCTCATGGGGGGTTGGGTTAACTTACACCACAAGGCTGCACACAAATGTTGATTGAATTTTGAAAGTTTCAAAATTTTTATCAACACTGCACATTTAGTAATGAGGCAGAACTTTTTGATCAAATCATATTAACTGCAGTGACTTCAAACTAATGTAATTACATTATCAGCTTTTAGACAAATATTCAAATTTGTGCAGCAATTTATGCAAATTTATTATCTGACGTTTTGGTAATATCTTTTTTTGAACTGTTGTTGGATATTTATGTGGCACAGTTTGCTTATAGTTAGTTCTTTCATTTCATATTTTTTGTCTAGACCAATTCATCCTTGAAATGTACTGGCTCACCTTCTAAGAAATGTGTTGGCTGTATAGCCCCCAAATAACAGCTTTGCCAGATTTAAATAAACATATTTTCCAATCAGCAATATTTCAGTTAGTTCAAAAAACAGACATATTCGTATTACGTACTTTTTCCCAAACTGATTAAATTTTTGCAATTCTTTACCGCTTTTGTTTCTCAATATGTCACTGTTAATAACGTTTTAGTGGTTTAGATTTTACACTACGAAAGTATTGAAAGAAACAAATTAGGTTAAATTGAAACCAAAAACAAAAACTGGCTGTTAACTGACTGCCAGCAACACTGTGGCTACATGCATTCCTATCCAACGTGAATATCAGCTTATCAGGATTAAAACTAGACATTTGAATAACAATTTATTAGGAAGCATTTTCATATGCGGTTTTTCTCGACAAAGATCGGTGCCAGACGGTTTGATTTATGCTACAAAGCCATTGTATGAAAGCCCATCCGATGACGGTTTTAATGGTTCTCCAGCCGATTCGGAACAAAATTAGTCACCCGTTTTCATTAAATGACGGTCGAAAGTTAGTTGCAAAATACAACATTGTTTCAATAAGTGCCTTAGAATGAAAGTCACAGTTGTGCAAAGATCACGAGAAATATAAAATAAAAAGTAGAATGAGGAACGCGACTAAGTAAACCCTCCTAATTGTGAGCGGAGCTTCGTGAGTCACGTGTAAAGAAGCATTCCATTTGGCGAAAGATCTGGCACTTTACCTAGAGCGACCACATGGACAGAGTAAATACCGTTTCAGCAACTCACAGTGTGCGTGTCTAAATGGCCACTGTTTCTTCTAGGCTTCAAAGCTTTATCTGGTTATTCGGAAAATTCCGACCACAAAGCAACCAGGAAGATAAGCTTAATGGCCAACTATGGCCTAAGAAGACTACTTGAACCGTACCTGTACCCATTTATTAAATTCAAGAAATTTTAATTACGGTTATTGACATGAACAGAAATGTTTGTTTGAAACAGGAAAACACCTATTTATTGTGCATAGCCCTCATGTGGTTTAAGTTCTAGATACTAATTAATGTTCTGCCCTAAGACTATTTAATTGTGCTTTTGAATCATAGCAAAAGAATGGTCTTCAGCTTGAAATTCCACTTAAAACAACAATATTTTAGAGTTTTATACATATACTGAAGGTGAGGTAAACTTTTGTAGAAATATCAATTTTTGTGATGATCAAGTGAACAAATTTGTTTTGGCAATTCAAAATACATTAAGGTATCATTTTACCGAAAAGTTAACGTTTTAAAATACTCAAAACTTACTTTGTTTCAACAAGTTAGTGTTAGAAGTCACCCACTAACATTAGTCGTACCACTTTAAGGAGATTTTTGAACGAAAATCTTGGTATGTATGCGTACACAGTCCAGCTCGTTCAAGAGTTGAAGCAAATTGACCATCAACAACGTTTTCGCTTCGTTGATTAGGTTTTGAACAAGTTGAACAATGATCCTGATTTTGCAAGAAAAATAATCTTTTCGGATGAGGCGAATTTCCACCTTGGCGGTTATGTTAACAAACAAAACTGTAGAATTTATGGCACAAAAGATCCTCACGTCGTGTAAATACGGCCATGCATCCAGACCGAGTCACTGTGTGGTGTGGATTTTAGAGTGGTGGCGTGATTGGCCTCTTTTATTTCCAGAATGAGGCTTGTTGGGCCGTTATAGCCAATGGCAACCGCTGTCGAGATATGATAAATTACTTTTTGTGGCAAGAATTGGAAAATGTCGGTATCGATGAAGTTTGGTTTCAACAGGAGGGTGCGACTTGCCGCACCGCCGGGGCCACCATCGACCTTTTACGCACACATTTTAACGCAATCGTGTAATTAGTCGTTTTTCAGCTGCAATTTAACACCGCTAGACTACTTTCTTTGGAGCGAATTGAAGGATAAAGTTTATCCGGACAATCCTCGAACAATTGACCACTGACTTGATTGACGCAAGACATTCAAGCTCAAATCGCTCAAATAGACCAGCAAACTGTTAATAAAGTGGCCAGCAGGGGTGACCAATTGACTGAAATCATTTTCCATACTTAATCGCAAAATACATTGTACATACAAGGTTATCAATTTTATGCTTGGGAAAGTAAAGTAGAAAAACCACACAAAATATTCAGATAGAGACGAAAATTTTAATTCAATATAAAGATTAAACCTTGCCATTATACGTGAAAAACAGTATCATTTAAATGTCCCCCACGGGACCTCCTACAGGCCTCAATCCTTTTGAGGTAATTTTGAATAACTTTTCGGCACATTACAATTGCACAATTGCTCAAGAGTTTGAAGATTGTTGGCGTAAACAAGATCTTTCACATCCCCATAATAAGAAATCTAATAGTGTTAAGTCGCAGGATCTTGCAGGCCAATTCACCTCACTCAATCTCGAAATTACGCGTCCTGGAAATTTATCTTGCAATAGGGCTCCAACTGCCAGTGTTGCGTGACTCGTTGCCCCATCCTGCTGGACCCACATGTCTTCCAAATCATAATCTTCAATTTATCTCCGAAAATAATCGGTTAACATGCGTCTATAGCGTTCAGAATCGACTGTAATTCTGCTCTTCCTTGATCGTTTTCAAAAAAATATGGGCCAATAACACCACTGGACCATAATGTACACCATACTGTTCTGTACTGGGCTGGCTGTTCTGTTTATTCACGTAACCACCGAGCGAAAAATGAGCCTCACCACTGAAGAAAATTCGGTTCGAAAAATCATCATCAACGGCTTGTTGTTCAATCACCCAATTTGCGTATGTTCTGCGTTGCCCATGGTCTTGAGGCTTAAGTTCTTCAGTCAGTTGGACGGATGGAGCTTCAAATCCAATTGCAAAATTCACCACAATGAGCCGTAAGACAATCCCAAATGTTGAGCACGTCGGGGAATCGACGARTTCGGGTCTTCCTCCACACTTTGAGCAACAGCGATATATCATATGAAATAAAATAAATAATTAAKAATTCAATTTTTCCTATTMTTATTGTTACTTTATAATTRAACATATATTTGGCCCAGTTGGTATAAAAAATAAGTTTTCATAAATAACTAAGGGTTTCCTTTCGGCAGTATTTTTTTTTGGAATTTCCAAAAATWGGTTTCTGATGAAATAAAMGCACTTTSTGTAGGCGRGATGATAAAAACACCACGCTGSTCTGGATGATAGATAAAAGCGGYAGCACGTGGCTTTTATCATGCAACAAATTAATTTAGGGCGCCCTTTTAGTATATGCGAATGAAATATTCACGAGCTTCCAAAGCAAACCCAGAAGGGCATAACTTGCAGCGCCTGATTACATACGTCTATAGGCAATTGTTATTTTGACCAAAAAGCGCTAACAAATCATATGCTTTAAATCAGGAGAAAAAGTGTTATGATATGTTCTAAAGTGTTTTTAATTCACATCCATGTCCTACAGTCAAATAAATTTAATACGTTCGCTTAAACGATATTTTTATTTGCAAACAAAAATGCACAAATATCCCTAAATCAAAACGCACCATTTTATTTATCGCGTTTGAACAAGAATCGATGAAATCAAAAAAGCAAATAGCCATTAAATCACTGAAAATTCATTATGCAAACAATTTTGCTTTAAACTAAATTGATATTTTATTGGCGCTGTATCGGAAAGAAATAAATAATATTAAATTTAAAACCGCAAAGCTCTAAAACTAAAAATGATATATACGGCAATTCATTAAAAATACCAAATGGTGCATTTTGGTTAGATCAGGTTTTAAATTTATTAAAGTAAATAAATATTATTTGTTTATTAATATTTGCGAATGTTTTCATTTGAATTATGTTATTATAACTTTAGTTGTTGGGCTTGAACTGTTCAATTATTCATGATATGTATTCAAATACATATAGTACGGTATAAAATAATTATTAAACATTTAGAGTTTGGTTTTTGCTTGTTTCTGTTTAAATAATGGAAGACAGTCCATTATTTAATTCGTAAATTCAAAATTCCGATGGTATAAAGCAAGTAATTCGAGGAGTTAGTAGAGTCGTTGTATGTAACATCTAGCTTCTCTTTTTATTTAGAACGAAAAACCTTTCTAAGATCTTGCTTTGGATCATAGATTATTTTTTAAAACGGCAAATTTTTTAAGTTCTTGAAAATGAGCATTGCGAGGCCAAATGAAGCACAAAATCCTGAAGAACAGATTATACCTACATTCCCTACTAGTTTACAAATTATTTTTATTAAAATCACTGTCTGGTTATCTTTGAAATTTTGAATTGTTGGATCAAAGGCAAGCTATTGCTTATCTTAAAGTCTTTTTTTTAGTTTATATTTTATTATATCACTTTTCCTATAGCTATACCATACTGTGGTTTTTAGTTTTTTTCTCGGAAACGCGGTGAGGTACGAAATAATGGCCAGAACCCAAAATGTTGTAGTTTCTGTTATAACATTTTTCCAATTTTTTAAAAATTTTATTCCCAATGCTGCCGTTCGGAACGCCCCCGAAGCTCACAATTATCCTCTAGTTAATGGTAACTTAAGCGCCTTATTGTAATAAACCATTGGCCTAAATTTCATGTAAATCGCGACAAGGATTTTTGTGATATCAAACAAAAACGACGTTTTTAAACTTCCGTCTCTGCATCTTGAACTTGTCACTACTTTGTTGCTTTTTGGTCAAAGGCTTTCGAATAATCGCGTTTCAAAGTTGTAGAAACAATTAAACTTGCGTGCATTCAGATATTGGTTTACTGGTTAGTGTTTACACAAAAACAATTGTATTGGGCCTCCTTGTAATAAAAATGATTAGAAGAGTAGGTCACACTGTTAAAATCGTTGGAAGAAAATCTAGCTTCACCATCTTCAGCAAGGGACAAAAAATGCAAACCGGAAAACTACAGGGGTATACTTTTTCTATGCTCCACCATAAAATTATTCAAGCCTTTTTAAACATAACCTTGAACAACAGATCGAACCTTGAATGAACAGCTATGATTCCGGAGAAATGTGTCTATATTTGACGCCCTATTTATCATACCCCAATTTGACACCCTAGTTTTATAGATTTGACAAAGGCAAATTGAATGGCTGATAACAATGAAAAAATCACCGTGTCCGACTGGAAGACCTAATCATCTTGAAGAAAGAACGAACCCAGTAAGAATGATAAAAACAGTATGCTGTCTAAAGACAGGCAATTCAACCCGAATTAAAGTTGATCATAAAACAACAAATGATATACCGCTATCATAGGGTATTAGAAAAGGGGATAGCTTAAGCCCGTTTCTATTTAACCTGATTATGAACGAGATCATTGAAGAGGTCAGTGGCTTCAGAATGGGGTATGGGATCAACAGAAACACATTAGCACAATTTAATGCGCTGATGTCCCGACAATATTGGCAGAAACGGAGGACAATTTGCAGAGATAACTCCACAGAGTCAATCAGATCAGCACACAATTTAGTATGAAAATATTGATTCCAAAAACAGCTACTAGAAACCGTGGAGCGCATGTTTCCAGCTGCAACGAACCAATTAAAGATCTAAAATCCAAGGTCAACAAAGCCTCATTAACATCAGATTGTTGCAGATACGTCATATGGAACAACAAACATATGAGCATCGACAGTAAAGTCGATCAAATATACAAAACATGCGTAAGACTAATACTGATCTATGGAATCGAGACCCGAGCAGACACAAGCAAAACTAAATGTATCTTAAGAATGGCAGATATGAAGACTTAAGGTCAACAGCAGGAAATACACTACGGGATAGAGTGTGGAGCGCAACAATAAGAGAGACTTGCAAGGTGGAAGATGCAATCAGATGGGGACGAAAGATACTGGCGGAACCATCTAGAAAGAATGGATCCCGAAAGAATAACCAAGATTGTGCTAAATGGAAATCCAGTTGGTAAAAGACCAATCGGAAGACCACCAAAAAGATGGAAAGATTGTTGGATAGCAGGAGAATCAACAACATTGACCAGACGAAATAATCAGATCAAAAGGTCTCTACAAAGAATAAGAAGAATAACTCTGAAAAAACCTTAACTTTAGACATACAGGCTAAACAAATCGGAAAACCAACATACGAAAGAGTTTTCCTTTGCTTACCCAATTTTACAGTTCTACGTTTGGAGCATAGTCATTTATTGCTACTTCACTTGTTATTATTACTTCGCTATTATGGCTTCCATTAATTTTACTGTCTTTCGGTTTTCTCTTCCGCGAATAAAGGAATACAGTTGCTTGACGATTATATTTTTGTGATGGATAAATATAATTTTCATTGGCTGATATTAATTGCGCCTTTTTGGTTGATAAGTTCCGATTTAAAAGTTGGCTTTAAATGTGCTGTTTAGTTACATATGCCTTGGTCATCATCAAGTTTCATTAACTTTGACTTCGTTGATAAGAAATTGATTATTTTCGTCTATAAGACATTTTGGTCTTCCAGTTTCTTCATAAACCGTTGTAACAGCAGGATTGAATAAAATTAACACTCATAAGAAAATAATTACGGTTTGTACATATTGTACTTGCAAAAACACAATCTAAAAAAATATTTCTTAATTCAAAAAGCACGACTATCAGAAATAAATAGTTTCACTAACTTAATTGATACGGTGTAGTCACGGTCAAGATGAAATTAAAACCATAAATATACATGCTGAAACAAAACTAAATCAATCAAGTAAAAAGGCGTTCAATAAAAGTCAATGATGAATTCCTAATCGATTCATTCGTGTTCAATGGCCCACCTCAATGTTTACCCGGACTTCCCATTCTCTGAAATTAATAATTAAGTACCGAAAATGCCAATCATGAAAAGTAAACTGAACACGTGACTTACTAATGAAGAGGTCGCGTGTGCTCTAATCTTCGTGATCTACCAGCCCAGTTGAAGTCACGTGCCGAACAATCGAAAGTGTAACCTTACATGGACCGTCAACATGCTGCCGAACACTTATTATCGAGTGTGCGAATTGGTGGTCGAGAGGGTGGACTTCTAATGGGAACCTAATTTATCAGCCATATCCATTTTCGGATGAAACGAAAAGATAATACTATTCGCATGTCTGGACATCAGCTATCACATTAAAATTGACGATGCTGATTTATGTGCGCCCTCCTGCTAAGGTTCTTCTGAGTAATAACAGCAGCAAGTAGAGAAATAGAGAAAGTTTATTGAAATTCAATGTCAGGCTCAACATGAGGTATTTTTGTTGAAGGCTATTCTTGAAAGATTTTAATGATGAAGATGGTTACGGACATTTTCCCTAGAGTCAACTGCCAAGCAATCTTTCAACACTGGAAAGGAAACTTTCATTTACGGTTTAACAATCTTATTTAGTTATTTCTTCTCCTCATTTATTTAACATTCCTTAGTTATTTATACGACTATTAGATTTCTAAGCATTTAGTTTTTAGCCCTGCTTCTTTTGCTTTGGATTTGTTCGATTTTCATTGCATGAGCTTCGCCTTCGAACTGTTACATAAAATTAACAAAAATTTAATTTGTTTCTATAAATAATTTAATTATTTGGAATCATTTGCGCTATCAAGAAGCGATTTCTCGTCAATTCCCGTTCAATGTAGACAATACGATCAATTCAGCCTAACATCCTGGAGATTATTGACGTAATAATTATATTCTAAGAATACTTTCAAATCCATTTTTTTCTAGCTTATCTTCTAAAGGATTCTTCTAAAGTCCCGATGATGTGCCTTCATTTTGATTTTCACATTATTGTGGTCCCTGATTATATGATTGATCATCTAGTTTAAAATGAGCAATTGGAAGGAGTAGACAACATTTTAGATATAAAGTCAATTAACCGAAAAATAATTTTTGGGTTTTATCCAAAGAAATTATAAATCGACATCGTTTTGTTAACAAAAGTTGAATCTTAATATTGCGCATCTCTTTTGGAAGCCCTCTACATTTGCGATTTTGAAATCTTCTTTAGAAATTTTGTCATCACTTTGTCTTCTCTTCAACTTACACCAGATCTTTCAATAACCATGTCTGGTAATCATCTACCTTTCGCTTTTAAACCTACCTTTGCTTCATTCGAGAATGTCGAATGAAAAAGTTTTCGCACTGAGGAAGGTGAAAACCACTTCCGTAGTACAGACAAAGGGTAGGTAAAATAAAGTAGACACCCGCTGAAATCTCTTGGATGTTTTGCTTAGCATTTCAATCACCATGTCCCTTTACCCAAGATACTTTGGGTTGTTGCTCAATGTTTTCCATTAAGCAATCTTTATTTCTGAGAAAAAGGCTAGCGACCCAATCGGTCTTTCTGCCCTTGTTTTGTAGGTACATATTAATCTTGTGCTAAAGAAAAAAATTCTTATTTTGGGCTAAGAGCTAAATATCTTTTACGTTTTCCTGTTATTGTCTGGAGGGTTGGTTCCGCTGGGTTTGTAAGTTTTCAACTATCGTTGCTATAAGGACAAGAAAGCGGGATTGTGTCGTTTATCGTAGGACAGGGGAATCAGTAGGGTCCAGTTTAAGGGATAATTATTATATTTTGTTTGTGATTGAAGTGCTTTTTCGCTTATTTTAGTTTATTTTTATGGTTCGTAGAGCTGTTGGTTCGAAGCGTTTTGTAAATGCTCTTGGGGATGTTTTATTTTTGTCATAAGTCTTTGTGTCATAAGTGCGATTTGTGCTCTTGGTTGAATGTGTTCTTTAGCTTTTTTAGATGTATTCATTCTCAGTTACCCAATTGAATGTATGTATACCAAGTGCGTTCAAAAGTGAGAAGTTTTCATCCCGCTCTTGGTTTAGATTTATCCGAAGCGAGATAAAGTTTGCTGAAAGTTACACAAAAACTGAGACAAAAAGAAATTATAGATAAGTTCTATATTGCTGAGGCGATTCATTTTTTCATAAACTGTTTATTGGGAATTTCGTCGCAGAAACCCTCTAAGTGATAGTTCTTGATTACCTTTTGATAAATAATTCGTTCTCATTGCGAGATAAGAGCACTGTTTAACAATCTGTAATAAAAGACGTAAGAAAATTATGTTCTTTTTGACATTTTGACAAACATTTTTGAGTCGAAATACCCAACAAACAGTTTGTGAAAAAAAGCAATTAGCCTGTATTTAAACACGTTTTTTAATTAATAAATGAATCCAATTGAAAATGTATTCTGTGCAGAAATATTGTGCATACGAGTAAAAACTAGGAGGATTAATTCCAGGAGAGAAGCTAACTTTTTTATGAAACGGCTAACAACTTACTTTCTGTAACTGCCTCTATAGTACTGAAGAAATACAACGAAACGGCAAATTGTTCAGTTTCATTGGTTTAAAAGTTCAGATTTCTTGAGGAGATTTAGCTGAAATTTAACAACTTGACCTACTGGGAGAGAGATATTTGCTCAAATTAATCTTCAATACTTCTTCACATGCCTTTTTTATTTTCCGGAACGCCGTTTGAAGTTCTTTGAGCAATTTAGTGATATGTTCACAGAAATATTGACATTTTAGCTTAATTTTTTTTCGAAAATTATTATTGGCACTAAGCAAATTTTCAGTTGGAGTCTCAACCAGTGAATCGAAAGCTGGAATGTCTGTCGAATGAATCGAATACTGTCGATAACAAACATAGGCTTTTATAATACAAACTTTTTTATATAGAGTTAATAACGCACATCATCAATACACGCAAACAGAATATTCCTCACATGCTGTATTAAGACGCTGCAGCACAGTAAAGACAAACAACCAATACTTCGCTACTACTCAATAATGCGGTGAGCGCTAGAGTAAATGCAGCGAAGTCTCCACTTACATCATAGCGTTGTTTTAGCAAAGCAAGAGGGAAACGGAGGGGTGCGCGGGTGTTTGAAGGAGAGCTCAGATCAGAATCATCTCTCCAAGATTTAATAATAATTCATGAGCGCAGTGAATATAGTTTCTTCTTCTTTTTTGCACCGCGACAACCAGGTTTTTAGTATTATATAGTCTTGATATAAAAAATACTTTAATTAGATCATCAAATTTTTTTGCATGGCCCTCTTTTTTTAGAGCTCTGCAGCATGTTTGCACTTATTGCTCTGATGCAGCAGTACTCACTAAAAAAATTTACAATGTTTTTACTAAATTCCCATATGCTGAGAAATCTGCTTCAAAGAACATGAAAAGTTTTGACTAAGGGGACTAATTTTTTTTAAAACGCTCCTCGATGCTCTTTCATATCCTGCATGACTGGGAGGAGATGGTATTTAGAGACAATTGAATGATAATTCCGACATTTTCTTTGTATTTATTGAAATTGCCATACAAAATAAGGAAGGAAACTGAAATTGGACTCCCTTTCTCAACTTAACACTAGGTACCAATTGAAAGTAAATTTTCATTTTATATTATATTTATATATTTCAAAATATTTCACTTACACACAAATTTTACTGACAAAATGAATCCTGCCTATGGAATAGTGATGGGCGGATCGGAACTGATCCTACTCAGTGAGTAGGATATCGGAAAAGATGCGAAAGATCTAAACCTTTTAAATTTACTATACGAGTCTCGGGTGATAACGGATTATCAACGAAGCAACCTGTAGCGTGTAGCAGACATTATTTAAGATATTCTCCAGAAATAATATTATAAAACGTATTAAATTATAAAGAAATTGCACACACTTAAGTGAACATATGGAATTTATTTATTAAAATGAACTACTTTGTTTTGGGTCTTATGGTCCGGTTGAGAAGACCTGGATGATGAAATTGACGCGTCTTCGTTCTGTTCCGGCTCTTTTGCAGTGATTTATGACGAAACTCGGATCAATTTGAAATTTAAATCTATCTTATGCCCGTATTGCACCCCGAACTTTTCCTCRATTTATTGGGCAATTTATTAAMGGGCACCAGCGTAAAAAAGGAATTGCGCGGCGATCGATAAATGGTACAAATTATTGCCTACTTAAAGCAAGYTCAAGATTATTACGGGATTGYGAAAATGGTCTTGGATTTTTTAGAGTTATTTGTTATTTACCAACCAATTTGTACAATGACGAAGCCGGCAGCKATTATCRAAAAAAGGACAAGGAATTTTTCTAATTATTATRTTTCAGATGTTAAAAATCTACGATGCGTTCAAAAAATTTAGYAAAYTMATTMAAAAAATTAGCATGTTTKACGAAAATAATCYACACATCGTTAACAACACAAACCAATAAAACAAAGCGTTGAAATTTTTGTTGGTTTTGCTGAAATTGTACCAATTTATTGGGGGAACATCGATGACGGTCGCTAGTTTTCTCTAATTGTAGTTTGCTATATATGGATCGCGCTGTCGGTGGGAAACCCTGTATACTGCGCATTATTTTGTAAGAATCAATTAATTATGTCCAGATCTGATGTGTATTTAAAAAAAAAACAAAAAAACAATTGCTATCTGCCTAATAAATTAATTTTGTTTATGTTAAAAAGAAAGTAACCTTTTCTAAAGTTTAATGCTCATATTAATCATTATTACATTTGTTATTGACTTGCCATCAAGCCTCATTGTTCCGCTCTTTCGTTTTGGTATTTGTAACTGATCTGTTGACCCGAGACCCTACATGATCTAAATATTCAAAATGTCCCGACTTGCCCATCACTACTATCGAATAATTTACATACAACACAGTCGCATTATTAAACAAACCCCGAAATAAATATTAAATAAACAAACAATATATCAATAAAGCAAAAAAATCAGTTGTGGACTTACTTGGAATTGCTGTAGTTTCTTATCAATTTTGAAAAATGTACAGTTATTTTTATAGAAAACTACATGAAAAAGCTCACAAATATGTAATAAATTAAGTACGCAAATGTAACTGTTTGTAACAACTTGGACCTCAAAATACTAATTTAAAATTATCTACAGGGTGTTTCAGTTTAAGACACCATTTTTAGGAGTTTGAAAGTTCAGCGGACGTTCACCAAGAGATGCTCAATGCTAAATGTAAATTGGGTTTCCAAATTAATTAATTTAATATTGTTATGTGAATATTTGGTGAATACTGACTAGAAACAGAACACGTCGATTTTGATTGAAATTCTTTAATTTTTTTAATTAACTCGAGCCGCGGTGTTCCGAAACTGAAGCACCCCGTATATACCATACGTACATTCTAATATTAATTTCAGTACTTACCTTACGTAGCTTATAAGCTTATCTAAATGGTATGGCAGAATAATTCATAAGTACAGAAGTACAAACGGAGTCAGTTTCGATTTATCATGTGAATAATATTCAACAATGATAGTAAAATCAGATGTTTGTTTACAAATTCAGCGTTATTCCCAAACCTACTCAAATTGAAAAAAGTAGCGGAAATTAAGGGCTTCTTTTGGAGAAGCTGAACTATGAAATTAGAAACACGTTTATAAGAACCATAAACCAGCTGTGTGGTAAACTGTGAATGAACACGGATTTCTTGTCGGAGCACTAGTTTATTGCTAGCGCTCCAGGTTGGAGTGTGAGAAATTAAAGTACCCAAATTAGTTTTCAGGCAGCCACCTAAATCATGAATCACAGATAAGCCCACTGACAATTCAGTAGTTCCCTCAATAAAAATATATCACAGATTGCTATATCCATTTTACTTAAATACTATAACTAATCTAACTATACTAAAGCAGAACCGCTGACTATCGCCCCATGTTGTACTGATCTGGACTCTGACCTTCAAATCCATACGCATTGTAAGGATTTGAATGATGGTACATGTCCAGACCTTGTCCATTAGCTGCCAAAACATGGGGCGCATTTCCTCCATAGTATCCTGCTGGATAGCCATGATATTCTGTGTTCGTCTGATATTGAGAGTTTGGGTGAACTCCATGGCTAGCCAGCGCTGGATAGTTGTATCCAGTAGGATTGGAGTTATGCATTCCCATGTACCAGTTAGCAGCTTCTCTTCTTCCGGGGTAAGACCAAGCAGGTGTGCTTGAGAAAGAAGAAGGCTTGCTGGTGGCGACAGCTAAGGGGCTACTTATGGGGCTGACTATGGGCGCAGTCTGATCCAAATTATGGCTTGGTGGACCACCAAACACCCCAGAATTTGATGGCCCGGGGGTTCCGCTGTATTTTTGAGCCAGCTCCTCAATGCATTTTAGCTGGGTGTCTTGTGGTGACCCACTACTTGACGGTGTTAATAGAGTAGAATTCGAAGCTGAAACGTTGCTTGAAGGCGCTTCCAAAACTCCGCTAACCTCACTAGAACGAACCCTATTAACACCGTCACCAGACACCTGAGCTGGTGCTTGGGGAACTGTCGATGCTGCATTTTGCTGCCCGTCGTTCGATTCCTTCTGCAGCAACGATTTGGCTTTCGCTCGTCGGTTTTTAAACCATACCTGTAACAAAAGAAACATATCTACTATTAAATACTGCAGAGTTTAGGCGCGGTTTTGGAAAAAGTCGATTATTTCTTGAAATCTTTCACTGATACGACCACGGTGTATTTCAGAGCATACGATCGAAGTAGCATTTCATGTATATCTTCGGAAGATGCTCAATGAGTAGACAATTTACATTTACTATAAAAATATTTTGTGTTTCTTCTACTGACCAATTAATTTATTAGCCCTTTACGCAGCATAAAGACTGACAACCGAAAACATTTTTGTTATTCTGCTTTTTCTCGGTAGCTCATTAGCAAAAATGTAACAAACTTACTGACGAATAAATATTCGGACGCACTTTAATACAACTATATTAATACAAAGTTTAATCAGAAGTAAAAAAACCTTTCGGCTTTGACCTGCCTTTGTACGTTTTGCCTTTGAGTCCTAGTGGACTCAGTGAGCCTGGCAATATTTTGGGGTGMGAGAATTCCAAATTTTCATTTGATGACATAAAGTTTCTGTAACATTCAAGTCCGGACTGCTTGAGAGCCACGATAAAACTTTTTTAAACATATAAATGATAAAACAAATTTATGATCTTCAAGCCACTTTTTGATCGTTTCAGCTGCGTGAAAATCGCACCGTACTGTTGAAATGTGCAATTTTTAATTCCATAATTCCATGGATATTGTTCCATAGTTCGAATTAAACTTCTTGATAAGATTTGATGGTAGTTTTTGCATTTACAGTTCCACATATATACTCATATTTGGCAATGCGTTTACTACTCATTCATCCCCATATAATTTCTTCAAGAAATTTTACTGTATGTTTTAGAGAGTACTCATGATAGGCATCTGATTTTGTTCAAATTACTTTCATCATATTTTGATTTCTCACTAAAAATAACGGTACCCCGCATTTGCGTTGTCCAGGACAATTTAAACCTTTTTGCTTTTGGAAATCTGTAAATGGTGGCTTTTTCTGTGCCTAAATTGAAAGCCGATAAAAAATTATATTATTTTATATTGAACCCCATAAAATAAACCTTCTTTATAAAAACTGTAACCAGATTTGTCTTAACTGTATTGAGAAATTATAAGTCGTAGTTTTTTATCTTTTGCTTCACCAGCTGTTATTTTCTCATGTTTTTATGTGAGTGGATGAAACTTATCCAACTCAAACGGAAATATATTAATCTAAACACACTTGGTTTATTAGCAGATGCATGCGTAATGTTGATTTTCTCCGCCAATCAAATACACGTCCGAATATTTATTTGCCATGAACATTTTTACTATTTTATTTTGTAGTTGCTGAGAAATGAAATAGTAATCAGTTAACATGTTACTGTTTGATAGGGAACTTGTATGATACCCTATTTTTCAACTGCAAAGGAAAAATTATATTTAAAATTAACACATGATTATTCAACTAGAATTTTGGGGGTCGGCCGAACATATAGTTTCTAGGGCTCATTTAAGTAGTCTTAAGTCAGTTGTAAGTTCGAGAAACTTTCCATATTGCAAAAAATTTTTTTAAGAAATGTATTTTACGACCCGAAAAAAAATTGGCGCAGTCGGTAGCATCTTTTCAGTGCGGTTAAATTTCGCACGTTTTAGTCGAAAAATTGATCACTAGTGAAAATCTTCCTGTGTGGTTGCGATCTGAAAAAGTTTTAGAGAATGCGATCGTGCAGAGAAGTTCGATGTGAAGCAAGAGAAACCGGGGGCAAACATATCTGTTTAGACAGTCCACGAAAGAAACCTACAACAGCCGAGAAACTACAAAGCCCAGATTTGAGTGCGTTTTGTATTGAGTTTTTCAATAAACACTGTGTTTTGTGCAGTTTTAAATCGCATTCTGAACTAGAAGTAAATGAGCATTATAAACTTGGGGACGACTTGCCCTTTGGTTCACGAAAAACATGAACTTAAATCTACAAATCAGTTTGACAGCGGGAAAAACGAGATCTAGATAAAAATATTACATAGATTTGTTAAACTTGAATGATCCAGCACAAGTAAATAAGTCTTTATACCTAAGTGCCATCGATCTGGCTAAGACTGAGACGTTGCTAGCAATTGATAATACAGAATATATCAGTACCACTAAAAAATCACTTATGGCAGAGGTGAGCAAGAAGATCTATGTACAAGATTTTCGCAAAGAAAACAAGTTAGTCGATGATTATCTGGCAATTCTTAGATCCGTTGTTCCTTCGAAGCAACGGGATATATTCCGTATACTGGCTGTCCAGAAATAGTGCAGCCAAACCTTAAATAAAAATAGTGCGAGAAGTTACTGTAACACTTTTTCGAAAACTAAATAATAACCTATGATCTACAGAGCGTCAAACTTAAACTTTTTAGATTCTTTTTTTTCAATAACTTTTTTGTTGGTCAAATGACTGCTTTAAAATTTGGCACACTTATTGCTTATGATCATTTGTATTACTGGTCAAAAGTTCAACAGCGTATGGTTTTCATAAATAAAAGAGCGCTGGAAATTACGCAAAAAAGGGTTACTTGTTTCACTCTCTACAATGAAAACATAAGACAAAATCTACTTTTAAAATTGTTTTTTAACACTTCTTGTAACGATTGTTATTACCACTTAAAAGTACTATAACCAATTTTATGAAGCTGAAACCAATATTTTCTGACGATTGTATTTTATCACCCTTTAGAACTATTTACTTAACTTGACAAAGCCTGTAATCAAAAATTGCTTGTACATCATCTTTAAATTCCATTCCATTTATGCAACTAGAATTCGAAATTTTATGACTATAAAAAATTGTGTTAATGTACGAAGTAAACTTAAAAAAAATATATCATATTGCATTGAACTGGTAATAATAATAGTTATGAGCAGTGTGAGATAATGAACGTTTCGAAAATAAACAATTTTTTAAAGCATTATTTCAAATCTTCGGACATCTTTGGGCAAACCAGAAAAAGTTAAAACCACATAGTAATTTAATTTCGTAATAAATTTCCGCAAAACGCAAACTGACATTTTTATTAGCCTCGGAACGCTTTTTTACTTTATTTTTTCAATAATCTTAAAATTCCTTTATATACAATTTACATTGCTAGAGAATAAATGGCACAGGATAACTATGACATCATTATCGAAACGTCCAGCAAATTTGCTAGAGAAAATGTACATACCACGATCGATATTCTTGTTCGATTCAGAGTTATTGCCAAAAAAATTAATGGAATACGAAATTGTTTTTGGTGTTTTGTAGGTGCCTAGGTTAAATCAAGAATAATAAGAATTAATGTGTTATATTCCGGTCGCTTCATTTACATTTTTATATAGGTCTAGGACTAGTCAAACGCATATAAAACCATAAGAAAAGAAATAATTGAAAACGGTGTTAGAAAATACAACTTTTAATTCTTCATGCGGCACTTGCAATAGCTGTTTCAATTTCAGTTTGCAAAATAAAACTTATATTGTATTGGTCCGCATAAGCAAAAATTTAACACAGAAAAATTCGAGGATCGATGTGGCCACGGAGACAAAATAATCGGTCCATTTGGGATTAGAGTAGCTAAATTTCAGATATTACGTATTTTCTTCTCGGATCATATAGAAGGACAGGCAAATAATTTTTGCAAAATATTTTCTGATGGCCACTTTAGTAATGAAAATTGTATGCCTACATTGCCAAGACCAGTACTATGCTAGATATACGACTCGTGGGCCTAAAAATAAACATCCGGTATATTGCCGTATTTTCCCAAGAAGCAAATGGATACGAAATACGAAATAATCATTATGAGCGTTCGATTAGTCTTGCTTAGATTAAATCATCATTTGAATAATAATCCATTATGCATGATGGTCTTATTTTGAATGTCGTTTGTTTATTGAAACATTCACGCTTATAATTCACAAGTTGTTAAAATTTACAACAATGTAAATGCAAAAGCCGGTAAATAGCAATGGCAGTCTTAGGTAGCTCTATTTTAATCTGTAGGATCATATTTTCAAAACAATAACTTCATTCTTGAACTCAACCGTCAGCTAGTTATCTGGGGCAAACAATGGGCACTAAAAATTGTTTTCCGTCCAACTGCACCGGCCAATTCAATTCCAATCATCCAGGACTGACAATGAAATAAAATTCGAAAAAAGAAGTTAATCCCTTCCCTCGGAAAAAAAACGGCCGATGTACGAGGGCCTTCTATCGTGGCGGAACAGAAATCTTTGGCAACTAACAAGGGTGGTTGGCTCCATTCAATTTCGGATAACTGTATATATTTTATTCAATACAATAACACAATGGGTCGGAACGAACCCACTAGGGCTGTTTTCCATTAGCGCAGAGGATTATCAGGGGTTGTTCCAGTGACGTTCACCCCGCCTTGGCCCTTATGGGCCCCGTTGATGCACTGAGCCCTATATGAAATAACTATTACCAAAAGGCGGGTAATGCCGCCACTATGATATAGGGAAATATTGCCGGAATACGTGACAACTGTCCATCAGACGTATAGCATTACGGAGGTAATCTGGGCTTAAACTTTTTTCCGGGATCTTTGACTTTTTAAGAAGCACGAGTAACAAGGGCACGTTTGAGCAACCTGTCCCATATTTATTTTTCGGATAATTGTTGTCCTCCTCAGATTATCCACAGTTATATAACAACTTAGAAGAGGGTAGTTAGAGAAATCGTGTCCAGTTACTGGCGTTATTATTAATTAGCTAGCAATTTTTATTGTGCCTTCTATATTTCCAGAAACATTCTTTGACTGTTTACTGCGAATCTTTTGCGAAAATTTTCAAATAAGTATGAGTAATATATAAATACCTAAGCAGTTTTTCCTTTACTTTTCCGCAGGTACTTGGAATGAAAACGCTTATTGCTCTTGTGAGCTCTAAATTATTCAACGTATTTAATTAAAAGGATTGCTGCTGCATAGTTTAAAAATATCTTTTACTAGCAAACAAAGTTTCAAGATTGAGCGTTACAAAACCTGTTAGAATGCAAAAACGTTTTTCAAACTTTTCGAAACTTATTTTTTGACAAAATATTTACTCTGTTGTTCCTAGTCCAATTTATTATCAATGTTCTTTATATACTGAAAATATTAATTCAAATTATTGTTTTTTTATACGAAGAAACAAAATTATTTAAGTTGTCTCAGTTAATCTGCTCTACTGATAAATCGTTTGATGTATTTAAATGATGATGATTACATCACTTCAATGCACACTAATCAAATAGAGGCGTCTGACGTATACAAACAAACAAAAACGTACAACACACAAAAAAGTACAACAAAATACATAAAAGATACGTTGATCCCAACTACATTCTATTAGTAAAAACCGAGATTTTTTCTGATGATATAGAAAAATAAATAAAATAATGGTCCCATTTCATTGAAATGGTTGAAGTTTTCCGAAGTTTTATTTATAACGTGAATGTAATGACGGATTAGTAAGATTAGTCAGTAGTTAAATATTAATTCATTTAATTTAATCAACTATTAACTTACGTACAAGTTGAGTTGTGGATACCGTCTAAAAATTCACAGATAGTACCTAATAAACCCTAAATAAATTTCCCCAACATTTGACTACCGATTGAAAATCTGCAGTACCGAATTCTGCACATAAATTACGGGCACGTTTATTCAAAAAAAGGAATTTCTGCGTAAATATAATCGTACATACATGGTGTTTTTGACAATTCCATATTTGCGTTTCTGAAGACAAAAATATTTATAGTCAATGTTATTTATAGTCACCTGCAGTTCACTTCATTAATTACGTGATACTCAAAAGGAGTATAAAACGGCCTGTCAGATCACCAGATTTGAATGCATTCGACTTTTTTCTGTGACACTTTGAATCGATATGCTTCCTAACTCTCATTTGATGATCACAGAAAAATGTACAATTCATTAGTTTTATTTGCTTCAGAAAGAGTGCCTCAATAATAACTCGAAAATAGACTAAATTTGGTTTTTGAACTTATGATTTTTACTTGGAAAAAACAATCCATCTAATGTAGAAACGGCTGATTGAAATGCTACTGAAATATACTTTTAGTGGCTTTCAGAACAATGTGTTACGAAAATCCATACGTTTAGTGCACATGACTTTTCGCGTGTTTCCAGTTTTTGAAAGAGAATGGAACAATTTTTCGAGTTTCCATTTTCCTGCACATGCTCACATTATATCACCATTATTGAAAAAGTCGGGCGTTTCTCACCATTTTCAAAATATCGCTTTTTTTAATTTGAATTCGTTGTCTAACGGCCTACTTTTTATGAAGCATTGGTTTCTTTGTAAAAGCAAGCTTATGCTAAATTCTTGAAAATAACAAGCTCCTGAAATATATAGAAATAACAACGTTTATAAAAACAATGACAAAACGTGGCCATTTTCGAATAAACAAGTAAAATAGACCATGAAAATACGATTGAAAGTAATGGCAATAAAAAACAAGTAAGTATTTAAAGATTATTAGAAGCGTAATGGACGTTTCTCAACTTTTTCAAAACGTTGTATTCTTTTAAATTTCATTCGATTTTCGAACGGGCTAATGGTTTTTCATGAAACGAAAGATGTTTTTAAGAACAATTGCAAAACGTGGTCATTTGAAAATAAATATTTTGCTACAATTTAACTATAATAAACTTAAAAAATAACGTTTACTCTATAAGTAGGGTAAACCGTTGAAAAACGTTTAAAGTAAAGGCAATAGACAATTTAATATTTAAATATTATTAGAAGCTTAATGAACATTGTCTTCTTTTGAAAGGATTGTTGATGGATTCTGCTGTCCAAATCAATTAAATCGTCGTTAGAGCCGAACTGTAATTGGAATAAAACCAATTGAGAAAATTTCATTTTTAATAGGTAAAGTTTATTTTCAAAATGTGTAACCAACTGTACTTCCATTTAGAAATGCACAGCATTTACAAGATTTGGAGTTTTATTTGCAAAAACCATCGATTTTTACGGTTTTATGAGTAGATTGTACATACATTAAATCAGGTGAAAGACTGGAATGGAGAGATGGAAGATTTTCATGAGAAATTAAATGCCATTAGTTTTATTTCCTCCGGATAAGAAATTGTAGATTAATTTACACAGTTTGAATTACACAGAATGGACATTTTTTATTATTAAAGGTGCAGGTGATGACACAGACGGCAGCAAAAAATAATACAATGCCGATTGCAGCCAATCGTTTTTCAGAAGCGATTAGTGTTTGGAAGCTGAATCCACATAATCTAGCTTCACTTTCGAGGCTTGATTTTTCTATGAATATTTATTCGTATGATTTCAAAAATGTTTTCAGTTTAGTAAAAGGAACTTACTAAACATTTAAAAAAATGCAAACGTTGTCCAGATACTTATTGCGACGCCCCAGTTTCGACTTAAGCTAAAGTGTTAGAACTGTTGACCTTTTAATGGATTTCATGTAGAACACCAATTTACGCATCTAAGAAAAAGATCTACACATTTTTGAATTGCGAGTTTGACATGATTCAAAATGACTTCAATTTTAAATGGTTATTATTCGCGAAAAAGAAATTAAAGAACGGACTTTTTAAATTCCATAAATGTTGAGCATAATTTTGATTGTCACTATTACTTTTGAGTGAGTTTGAAGAAAAGTAGAGTCATTATTTACTTTGGGGAAAAAAGCGAAAACAACCCTTTGCCTGGCTTATTAAGAAACATACGTTTGCAATTGTTGCGCAATGATAAATGACTGTTGGGCCAACGCAATCCACACAGATGAACTAAATGTTTTTCATAGCGAAAAATCGTTGGAATCAAAATTTGGATATTGCACAAATGCCGCGCTATTGACAAACAGCAGCTGCATCCCTTTGAAAAGACTAACCAGGCACTAAATTGAATCATTACCGATGGGAGAGCAAATATACCGCCCCTTGTATTATACAGCATTGTCATCGACACGCCGCAATAATGCCCTTGCTCGAACCTCGGTCGTATAACATATGCGTTTTTAGTTTGCCTACATGTATGGACTGAACAATCATAATAAACAGGACCTTTGTCCAGGTAACAAATTTCGGAAAATCAATTTCATCCCGATGTTATTTTGGGCGGTTGTGGTGGACAGATTGCTCATTGTTACCCTTCAAGTGTAGGATAAAGTTTGGTAGTTTGATCATTGTATTTACTGTTATTATACACAAATGCGCTTCAATTCTTTCGTATGTATCAACCAGTGAATATTCTAAACAATCCTCGAAATTTCTGCATATTTTATTATAGAAATCATGGAATCAAAACTAAGACAAAAACATTGAATATGAAAATTAATAATATTAAGGAGCAGAGCTTTACACTAGAGGCTTGCACACAAATTAGCCAAACGATCTGCAAATAAGATTGTACGCCCAGAAACGGAACGTGTCGATGCTCTATATTTCGCACCAGAAATTAATGGTTGTAATGTTTTCTTTTCAATCAAGACGCATTAAATTGCGAAAATTAGTGCTCTTCTGACTTTGTCCACGTCTGAAAAAAATTGATAAGGGGTTTATTTTTTTGCAAACTTCCTTTTGGCTGTTTCGCCTAAAAAATTTTTCCTCAAGCAACTCGGCCAAGTTTATTTATTTTAATTAATTTTCATTTACTCGAAGTTATATTGATTGATCGTCCCGGATATTCACTTTGAATTGACC
>NW_026018611.1:8359874-8369724 GCF_020466585.1 Dendroctonus ponderosae
AGCACATTTTTCTCGGCTGTTGCGTGCCTACTAGTTGCATCTACTATTGGCCACCCAGAAGTCCGGACTTGAATCTTCTGGATTTTTCAATTTTGTCCCAAACGAAAGATTCTACTGGTTGGTATAACGAATTGAGGTAAAAAATGAAAATCGCTGCCAACGAAATCGAGGCAATCCCAATATATTGTTCTAAACTCGAAAACAAAGCGCTGTGTAAAGTGCATCAGTGTCAATGGTGGACACTTTGAACAACTGCTTTAAGCACATTTTTGGTAATTAAAACCCAGCTTGCGTCGAATTAATTTATCCCAAGAACGGGCCGAAATTTCGATACGAAACACCAATGGGTACTCAATTTATGTATAAATGATTGCTGGTTTAGATATGACTTTAAACATCGAAAATAGTGGTTGCAAGTATAACCGTCATCCAAAAGAATCTCTCATGATATAAGTTCAAATTCATAGTCCAGATATTTCAGAATAATGGCAAAAAACCGAATTAAAATTACGACTCTTAACACTCTTGCACCAATGGTTGGTATCCTGTGACGTGTAGTCTCCAGTTTCCAAATTTTCGATGAATCACCCTGTATACAGCTATACATATCAAGGGTATTTCTCGTGTATTCCATTGAATTTAGGTTTAAAATTGGGCCACATTTAACTAAGTTGCGTTCCACAAACATTATGCATTCATTCTCACCTGAACACGCGATTCAGGTACCCTAATTTTTAGAGCGATGTCCTCCCGAGTAAAGATATCGGGGTATCGATTCCTTTCAAATGCGGCCTCGAGCTTGGCCAGTTGGTCTTTGTTGTAAGTTGTACGCTCTCGCCTCTGCTTCCGAGTAGGCCCACCTGCAAAATAATAATATTCGTTACATTAGAGACAACGAAGCAAACACCTGAATCAATCAAATAGATATTATTTTTCATATTGAAATAAACACGGCAAAACTGGAAGTTTTTGCTTCTGGAAAAACGTTGTAACCTGCATCGCCTGTGGGCAATTCGCCCAGTTCAAAGATTAAGTGCTGCCCAAACATCATCGTCTGCATGATAATCATTACCGACAGCAAAAAAACGGCATTGCTCGCTTTGAACCGTATACATAAAAATCCACTTTGGGTGTGTTCTTCGTCTGCTGTTCCAATGGAACGCTTCGACGGTCTTCGCCTTAAATCCGGATTACGCGCTCGGCCACAGACTTCACAAACAACAAAAATGCTCCTTGACAATGGCAGGGCTCCGTCTCATAATTCCCAATCGATTTTATTATTTACCTACTGAAACTCTATTCTATTTTAATTATGTGATCCAAAGTTACCTAACAGTCGCGTAATTAGTGTTACTACAATACTCGATGCCACTTTGAATAGCAAATTAATGATACAGATCTGACTAACTACAATACGAAAACGATAATTCAAATAAATAATGGTTCCTAAGTTTAGTGAAATATGGAAAAATAACACACGCTTGTAGATTTCAAAGGCCGAATTGCAACTGCTGAGTATATTTTTGTAGTATTTTTCTTGTTTCACTATGAAACCATAGAACTAACATAACAATATATATATATGCTTAAGCTCACTCGTTCTCTTTAGAATTTCATGAGAATAATTTCAGAAAATGTTGTATTTTTCTTTCAGAAATGGGAATTAGAAAACCAGAAAATACTCATCTAAGAACATTTTGAAGTAATAATTTGGGTAATCATTTTTCGATGTTTAATAAAACGGTCTCCAAACAACGCTAATTCTGTGTGATCATTTTTAGATTTTCATAATCATTGAAAACAAGAAATTATAAGAATTTTCTATTAATAAATTGCTGCTTTTTAACGTTGGCTAAATTTCAAAGATCATAGGGTTACTTAGGATTTTCATTTGGAAAGTCATAATTTTTCGAATTGAATGAAACGAATTGAGTTTGAATGAAAGCTTATGCCTGTATTCTTAAAAGCATCAAATATCACATGTGCTGTTTTTAAATTTAGTGAAAAAAAATCCAAAGTGAAGCTTGCTAAGACGTTAAACTGCAAACTAATTTTGTTTTTTTAATCACAACCCATTCAATTTCGCACAATTTTTTCTCTAATGCGTTGTTTACGGATTATTAGACTTTTTCGTAGGTTAAATGAAGCACTCTGTATATTACTTACATTTTATGTAAAATTCTTAACAGCGACTGACCAATAATGATGTTGTTTAATAGTATATAACATAATTAGAGTTGTAAGAAGCACTTTACGTGACTTACGTAAATACGTACCATCCTTTACCTACTAGACCGTAATAACTTCCTAACACTGAAAGAAAAGTGTGTACATTTTTAAATACGGTAGTTTACAGAAGCCCAGAATTACAAATTAAAACGTCATACGCTCATAAACGAATGTTCAAAAGGTACATTTTCTCAAAAAGTTTTATTGTTGTTTGCGGACAAAATATCAGATATCAGAATAACTTTTCAGTGGGGTAAGTATTTTTTAATACAAGATACAATGTTTATATTGTGACGAATTATGACAGAATTGTGCGTTTGGTTTTCAATGCGTAAAATGTAACTTACTTAGATGGTAGGAAGTGTGTTTTATACTACTTTCAGTAGTGGTCCTATGTGAACTAAATATCGAGGTGTGGCGTTTGTATTTATTTTTGTAAAGGAATTTTATTTGATATTCGTGTTATTTGCTTATTTGTGAGTTTTGCATTTGCCAAATACGCAAACATTGTCCAACAATACGTATAGTTTTTATTGTTTTTCTGCTAGGTCTGTCTGTGTCAATCTGTTATTCATTTTAATGTTCATTTCTTGTTTCAAAGAGAACTGAACTGAAACTATCCCTGAAGAATAAGGGTTCTAATGAAAGAAGGTTCAAGTGAGCTTAGACTTTATGTCTACTTATCTGTGAAAACTTCAATGACTGCTGAGAGAATTTTGAAATAACAAGAGCTCGCAAACTTGGTATTATTCCCGAGAATGTATTTACCATTTTTAAAATAGTAAAGGAAATTCATACCGTGCGGTGTTGATGACATTTTTGGACACATGTTAAGCCGCATGAAAAATTAATTCATAGACTTTCTTTTAAGGTCGAGTTTAAACGACCATCTTGTATAAGAAGCTTTGAAAGTGGAAGATATTGGGGATCGGTTTCTTGCAGTCTTCATAAAAACATTTCCGAGCTTCTGACAAATATTGATTAACTAAGTCATAAAAGATCTTTAAAAACAAGTAAATACAAAAAATTGCAAACAGATTACAATTTTTAAAATAGTAATTAATGTTAAAGCCAAAGGAAAATCATCTCTTAGGACAAAGAGTTGAAATTTCCAGAAATATCGTTTTTTGAATTGTAAGATACATTGAAATGAATATCACCTTACATATTTACATCACAATATATATATCACATATACATCACAATATAATATGTTGATTTCATTTTAATATAGCAATTTCTTTTGCAACGATTGTTTAGTTCATTTATTAACTTATTAGAAGAAAAGTTATCAGGCCTAGGTGTTGAAAGTCAAACGTTGAAGCAAGAGTTATGTTGGATTGTTTCAGATTACAGTGAAAACTGAAAAAAGAAACAGAAAATCGAATGCAAAGATCAAACCGAGAAAATGTGTTCGGAATTTATCTTATGTCAGAGGATAAGAAAGTGTTTCTGTCTAAAAACCCTCCAATTTTAATTTATTTTTATGGAAATGAAACTCTTAAGTTTTACTTATAAATGTTTGTGGCTCCTTAATAAGTCAGTCTTCTTTCACAAAAAATTATGATACAGTGTTTAAATACTGTTTTGAACATAGAATGAATGCTTACATTTTCTTTACTTCAGATCATTCTGGATGAGCCTCTCCTATAAGCCTTGGCCTGAAGATGTTTAGGTAAGTAGAATAATTCTCAGTCGAATACTGGGACTTATTAATTATAAGTTATTATGCAGAGCGAGTCGGGATTGAAGTGCCGTGTGAAAATATAGACAATTTATCTTTACCTAAGCAAAGAAGTTTCTGTAATTGCAAGTCTGGAAGCGCGTGATTTATGATTAATAGGGTGTGAAAAATTTGATAAAAAATACATAATTTCAAAAAATATCGTAAAATCAGTCATTAGAATTTTTACCAAGTTTTGCAGGTGACAACCGAGATAGGTATTGAATTACATTTTGCGCACTAAAAAAACCAAAATTATTCAAACCAGTGGCGTGCATACGAAAATACATGGCACATCTCTCTATATTTTTCGCACCTTTTTCTGATAGGGGCTGCATAGAGGCGGGGATAATCGGCATAATAAACCGCAAAACCAAAAATTTAAAATGAAAAGGAAAATGCTTAAAATACTAATTCCTGCGCTGAAAAAATCTTAAAAATTAAACTTTTTCATTTTTAATACCCTGCAGATCATCAGCGAAGCGTTGCTGGGCTAACATTTACAGGAACTTTATTACTTAAAATTTAATTTCCTATGCACTATTTCATATGGTACTATAATCCCGAACCACCCTGCATATTATAATATATGATACTGTTAAATAAAAAATGCTCTGTTTTGTTAAAAACAAATGGTAAATTTTCCCCGACATTGCCGTCTAAGCAAAGTATGATTGAAAAAACCTTCTTCAAACAAACCCATAATGAAACTGTACATATGATTGTTGTGCTGAAAATAACTGGTATTTCTGCTGCATGTGAAACTCTTCACTTTCCCCTGTTATTTTACATGAAAGCAAGTCGAACCGCATTATTTGGCCATCTAAAAATACTGATGGGAAATGTCAGCTGGCCAATGAGCGCGCGTTCCATGGGGTGTCAAATTCAATCAGGACTGTTTTATTGGGTTACTTTAACCGTAAATTTTAACAGCTTCGGTGTTTCCGAGGGTTGGCTACATTTCCAAATGTAAACTATTAGCGAGGGCTGAGATTTGGCATTTTTTTTGAAGGGTGCATTTTAAACACGCAAAGATTCCCCGTTGGTTGCTAGATCGAAGCGGTTGTACGAGTTTGGCGTACAAAGTTTTCCCAGTTCAATTTTCTCTAATTTGTCTCAAATTAAAAGATTGTATAATAAGTTAGAAGGGTAAAGTTTTTTTCGTAAAACCTGAGGCAAAAAAACTTAATCAAATTGATGAAGATTGCACAAAAGAAGAACGAGAAAAATAAAAAATAATAAAATATGTTGAAAAATATATATATTGTTAAGGTTGCAAAACCTCAATTCGTTTCCTATGAGTTTCTCGTCAGGGTTGATTCGAAGAAGAGGAAATGAAGAAAAATTTGCTTTGTTTGGTCGAACCAGGGGGACCACATTAAACTTTGATATTTATTACATATATATTATTAAAATTACTTCAATCATAGTCTGAAAGAGTTAAGTTGAAATTTGTTAAGAATGCTAAACTGGTTTCATGGCGACCCACCTGCTCTTCACGATATTTTAATGGAAACATAAAATTTGTATCAAACCGTCTATCTATGTATTTAGTTTAAAAGATCCGGTCAATATTGATGAGAAAACTGCGCCCGTACATTATAATTATTATAATATATAAAAAAACTTAAAAACCTATTTCAATTTTCGAAAGCACGCTAAAATTAACACATATTTTTTGTCATGCTAAAATTTGTCTCCACGTGTTCATCAATTTTAAACAGGACTATCCACGTTCCTTGTTCCGAATTTTGTTTAGGGTTAATCAACGGTAAATGTTTAAAAATAAATACAAAGAAGCATCAACCTGTTCGTTCCGATACGGATGTATTTCGAGACCTATCGTATCGCTTCCATGAGGAAGACCTAGATATGCGACGGTGTCATATCGACAGCACTTCAGAGGTTTTCGAATACGTAAGGCACACATTCTGTGACCCCGTAAAATTAGATGGCAATTACACAAATCAATAACAAATCGCAGATTTTTTTGGTGTTATCGGAAGCAAGTCAACGTCTCATAGGTAACTGTTAATGGAGCAGCTTTGGCCTTTGGGAAACGTATAGTGAATAGTGAATAACTTTCAACAAATAGTGAATGGAATAAACCCAAAAAATCTAATAAGTATATTTTGTATATTCTAACAGGTGTCTGGGTTAATTTTCATGTTAAAAAGCAGTTCGAGTCCCTGTTAAACATCCAATAATTTCACGCTGTGCAGAGAAGAAGTTTTCATTTTACTTGCAGCCCAAGTTTTCTAAATATTTTTGAAAACAGCTTTTTATTCAACTTGCAAAACCGACTTCCTTCATTTCATTGAAGTCACAACTTACATTTTCACATAGTGTGGGTATGTTTTCGCTTTCGGGCAAACACGTGACAAATTAAAACATATCAATTGCTTCAAGAGGTCGAAGGACTTCACACGGGAGAAGAATACCGCAAAGTAAACAACCAGAAGTGTTTTAGTACAAGGAAACGCAATAAAGTGACGCAATGGCTGCGGTAGTTCCTGATGGAAAATTTTCCTGAAGTGGTGTTACCCCTGAGATAGACGATTTTAGACGGGGGAGGAACAGTAGCGGTCGAAAAACAGGAATTTATTATTTAGTATGGAAGTGTTACTAAAGGGAATCGGGATACAAAGTTTGTTTAAGGATTCTATATAAAGCCAGGCAGAAGAATACAAATTTGTTTTATAGTCGTTTTTACAGTAGACATCAAAAACAGAATGAAGGAACGACTTGAAATGGAAATATAAAGTTAATTCAGTAAAAGTGACCTTTTTATACGATAGGACAAATCTAACAATTTTATACGGAACGTTACTGATTGACCCTCCAAACGTTGCGTTTCTTTTCGTCGCTTGCCATACATAATACAAGTTGGGAGCTAATAGATTTGTAAATATTGGACTTTTCCTTCCCCAGGGTATCGTGTGTGTTTGAGGGTGGAAATATGATACGTCTGTATTAAATTATTCATTGCCACTAAAGGACCCTGCGTAATGACATAATGCTAAATGATTTATTTGCCGAAAAATCAGGACGAAAACTGACAGCCGGGATAATTGGTTTTGACGATGAAGTTGGCTTAAAGTAGATCATAACATAAAATCCAACTGGATTATTATGGCCAGAAATTGCGCTATTTTTTCAGGTCGTGTGTATGGTCGGAATAGAATAGGCTGGAATGGTTTTACTCCAGTGGCTTTATGTTCATTCGGTATTGATTCTAAGCTTTTGGTTTATGAAACATGATTTTGGAAACTATTAACTTTCAGCTAAGACCAATTAGCATAAAACGCAATATTTAGTTGAGGGTCACTGTATTCAATTCAAATGGTGATACAAATTAAAGGGTTTTGGTAAGGAAATGGAAGTCAACATAAACCATTTGAGTACCTATACGATCCAAAACTCGCTAAGTGAAGCATTTAAGCACATGATTTTACAATCGAGATTTGGTTGTTTGTAATATTTGTTGTTTCATGAATTGTTTGAAAATAATTTATGTTCAGTGTTGTCTTAATCGACAGTTTTTTCGCTATTTTTCCAAACTTTCAGGAGAGCCTGCTATTCGGTAGATTCCTGCAGTTGGCACAATTTCCATAATTCAAGGCCACTTAAGTTTGGATTCGCTTCCTCCAAAGTGAAATAAAAAAAAATTAATAATTATTTTACCTAAGTATTTGAGTATCCTACAATATTCATTGTGGGCTGGTAGATGGATTTCTGACCTTCACTTTTGTCACAAGAAATAATGCTTTTGTGAAGATCCACTTCTGGTTTCGAAACAAGCTTCCCCTATCTATTTTAAGTCAGTTTACAGATAAACAGGCCCGTAAATCTTTCTGGCTCTATCCGAAAGGGTCTTGTCGATTGCTTGTTTTTGATTTGTGTGATGGTCGGTGCACTTATCTATTAGAATGGGTTAGTTATACTTTATGGTTCATACAATCGCCTTTGATGGATACCCGAACATCAGGACAGGAAGGTCAGCAAATCGTCTTCTTTTACTTCTTCTTCTAAATATCTTCTTCTAATTATATGCCTGCCTGTTCTTAATGCAGATAGTCAAGGGACTTTTCTAGGCTCTCGCGTCCATATTTTCATGTAACAAAAAAGTGAACCGTATATCGATAGCAGATCGTCGGATTAAACATTTTCAATGCGTGAGTGAGCTTCCGGTTGCTACTCCTTCGTATTATTTCGTGCTACTACTTCTTTTCCGTCTTCCATCTATTTTCCATCCGATATGGAGTAGCTGCCTTTCAGACAACATTTGAAGATATTCGTTACATTTTTCTTAAACTTCTCTGCCACTAGTTTTACGGATTCTTTCAAAGGGTCCATATTTCTAAAATATCTTCCTCATCTTTGTAAACAGAGTCACTTCGTCAGATTTCAGTCAAAAAACCTCTGAGGACGAAAAGGAACGAGTACTTGCAAAATGTTGGGAATAAATTATTTTTTGCGACGGCCTAAAAGCCTGAAGAACTCCCCAGTTTTCAAAAATTCTGATCAATAGTGACTGAGAAAAAAATCGTCAAATCTAACCGATTCTAGTTCAGTACAAATAATAATAAGTGATGGAATTTATAATAACATCTAACTTATAATAGTATTGGCCTTTGCACATATTCCTAAGCAACCAACCAGTATTGTAAAATCAACGTATTATTAAACTTGAGTTTCTTTCAAGATTATGATCATTTTAAACTTTTGTTTTACTAACGTCTACATTTCTTGAAGAGAAAAATATACGAAAAAACTAAGGATAATTTAATGTTATTTAGATGTGCCAAGTGTTTGGAATCCTTGTCACACGATAAATGTCCAGTAAGTTATTTAAAAGTTTGAGAAAAAGACGATGATCACAACAATGATGCAGCCTTGAAAACAATATTGTCTTTGAACTACGTTTTTAAAGTAAACAGCAAAAAGTGCAGACAGTCTAATAAGTAACAGTAAAAAAATTAATGGCGGATTGGTGGGGTAAAGATAAAACGAATGAGCCAACTTTCCTTAGAAGAATAGTCAACGGAAAAAAATTAAAAAGGGTCAAACTTATTCTTTTAAATTGTCTTGTAGGTTTAATTAAATTTGAATTAAATATGTGCCTAATAACATACAAACAACTAGGAGTTTTTTTTCTAAAATTAGGTATTCAGGGGTTTTCGAGAGTGACAAATTTGATTAGCGACTCGTTTTAAAATCGCTCTAACGCTTTTCCGTATTTCCAAGGGTCTACTAACACTCAAATATTTTAGTTTCGATATTTTCGGAACAAACAATGTATGCGTAGTTGGTAACTTTGAGATCAACAGTATATATACAATCAAAGTATATTTGAATCGAATAATAGAGGACAGTAGTAATGTATTGAACAATAACACTTAATTCTGATTTATTTTCCTGACTGCGTGTACTTGTTATGATATTTTTATCTTTCCTGGGTCTCAGTCAAAGTGTGAAGTAAAAATTTTGAACATCCTTAGTTTCATTAAGTTTCGGCGAGACCATTAGCGCCAAAATCAGATTTAAAATTTATACAAACTACAAACATCAATTCCCAATTAAAACATGTTTTATAAAAATTATAATTTACAAAGTGTTAAAACATTCATCAGTTTTTGAGGGAAAAAAATCCTTCCTTTTGGGAGAGCAAAACATCGGAAAAACGTACCTCACGATTGGTAAAAATCAACGTTCTTTTAGGTCTTTGCCTTCTTGAAACCTTAAATTTGTCTGAATTATTTTCTACATTTGCGAGAGTGGTACGCATATATTGAGATAAGCAGAAATAGTTTTAATTTTTCACCAGTGTACTGGGTGTTCCATACTTATGGCTTTATTAGGGTTTGGTAAATGTTGCTAAGGTTGTCGGTATCTGAT
>NW_026018611.1:8370723-8419919 GCF_020466585.1 Dendroctonus ponderosae
GTCGGTTGGGTGCATTCATATACTTAAGTCGGTGTTGGGAGTGCCATCTCAGATAGGGACGCGCACGAAGAAGAAAATAATACAAAAATACAGTCCACTTAATCAATCACCGACATATGCAAAAACCCTAAAAACAAACTGACGGTAAATTTAGTTCGGTAACTGTAGGACGCAAAAATCTCCTGCCGTCGCACATCGATAGATCGACGTGCAGAAACCATATCTGCATTGTTTTTGCTTTGGCTGGAAAGAACGGCTCTATTCCCGGATGGCTCTTACTTTCATTGCCTGTTCACATTTCGTTCCATTTCATTCCGTTTTTGCCGAAGCAAAATCCGCAAAAGGAAACGTTAAATTGTGTGCCGCGACATTGAAGCCACCGTGTTAGTATGCTGGAGTTTCTCAGAGATTGGGCCAGTTGAGCCGATTACCAGGGTGGTTGGGTGGATGTTTCCATAGGGACGGGACCCGTTTTCCGTAGGTACACGTTGGGTAGTCATGACAACTAGGAAGCGGCTACTTTTATCGTACGCAAAATCCTTCGAGAAGCGAAATTATTCCCTCGGGAGCGTCTTTCCGTTCCGCGTCCGCTTTTTTTCTCCTGGTTGGAAGCGCATGCAAAATGAATTTTCTTCGTCAAATTTTCATCAACAGGACGTGGTTCATCACTTGGTTATGATCGAATGATACATTGAGGATAAGTTTATTCCGATTTAAAAGAGTTTCGAAAGTTACAAATCCACCATTTACTTGGTGATGTTGACAGAATGCATGTTGACTGAGCCTTAACACACTGCGGAGTAAAATTGAGAAAAATGTTCCGGTTAGATCTTGATTCCAGTAAATACCGCAGAACCAAATGCAGTTGACTGCAGTTTTAAGTGGTTTCCCACCTCATTTTCTGGAAAAGTTTTTCATAAAGCTAAATATTTCAGGGTCGCGCTTTGCAGAAGATGAAAAACTTGAACAATGATCAACCACAAAAACAAGCCAACAAATTGCCATCAAAAAAACATCCGCAAGTTAACAAATACTCCATAAAAAGTCGTGTAACTAACAAATAATTCTCAAGTCAATACCTAGCGGGGGGAAAAACGCCTTTATTAAACAAATCCACGATTTAGAGTGCATTGAAGGCAAGTTGAGTGGCATTTATAAAAGTGCGAAATGAACTTTAAAAAAATTGCCGGGATCGAGCTTGATTCCGGATAGCTTTTCACACTACGAGTATTATTTACTTGGAAGTAAATGCGTTGAAAATAATGCATTCCCTAATTTCCTGGTCAAATTTTTCATGAACCTAATTAGTTGAGGTAACCATCAAAACAATCAAAAATATTGCTCTCGAAAAAGCATTCGCAAGTCCATAAATAATCCATAAAAAGTCGCTTTTATTAAACAAACCCACCATTTAAGTGTATTGAAAGCAAGTTCAGTGAACTTTACAAAAGCGCGGAGAGAAATGGAGAAAAATGCCCGGTTAAAGCTTGATTCCGAATAGCTTTCCAGATTGCCCATATTGAACGCTTCCTTCAAGATAAGCTCACCGAAAGTATCGCAGAACCTTCAAGAGCAGGTGACTCCATTTTCAGGTGGTTTCCTCTATCATTTCCTGGTTAACTTTTTCTTTAAGCGAAACAATATCGTTAAATATAAAATATTGAAGAAAATATTTAACTATTGCAAATTGCTTAAGGTTATTAATAAACTACTGAAATCTATTTCTGTTGCATTCGATAGACTCTAAACACACCTGCATCCACATAAGATGGAGGTACACGGCAAAAGAAGCGAAGAATATATTTGGAGAAAGTAAAGTTTTATTAAACAAATTAAATAACAACGATGTGATCAATGATTTTATTGGCATAACTAGAACAGTTTATAAAGACTCAGTAATAGAAAAAAATTTCCAGTTCCAATAAGGAGTACAGAAATGTTTGGATTTGGTAGTAACAACCAAAAATGCGACCAAATTAATTTAATAAGAAAAAAATTCCCAAGTATGTTGATTTTTTTACGTGATTCGTTAAACAGCTTTCGAACCCTGACCCTTTAGTGAAAGAAAACTATCGAAATCAGGGCCGGTTCACATCTCAAATGCTCAATAATTAAGCAATGATGCGGAACATTTCATATCATAAAAGATTTAAACAGTATCGAAATAAACCGAATAAAAAAACCAACGGCATTGTTGTTGAATGTTGGTGACTAAGTAAAACTGAACAGTTTTGTTTCTTTGGAACTTGGTAATGCTTTAAAGTTGTATTAATTAATTGGAATCAGGCATTCTTTAAAATCGATTCCCTAAGTATTAATCAGTGAACAAATTGATTTTCTGTTGATTCTAACAAATTTACCTTCTATTGCCTGAAAAATATGCACAAAAATAATTAATTAAAAACCTATGTATCAATAAAATATAGACTTATGATAATGAAACCTTTATAAATTCCTGTGTGTGTCGTTCACTTTTACGAAAAACGATAAAATCAAACCGACGCATTATGAACCGAATATCAGCTAGACGGTTCCAAAAATCGTCGGCATAAATAAAACCTATTAAAAAAGTGTAATTTTAAGCTTGAGCTAGCCTATATATCAGAATTTTCTGACGTGAATTTGTTGATTTGCATTTGGATGCTGTGTCCGGTAGCCGGCGAGGTGTAAAAATAAAACCCAAGTCAACAAATCATCGAGGTAGAAGAAACGGTTTTTTCTTCGGGCTTTGGAAAAGTCCTTTTATAGTCTTCGGGGACTGCACAAACAATTATTTATGTTTTGTTGTGTACAGCGTGAAATGTAAACACAGTGGCGTTACAGTTTATATTCATTCATTTCACTTTTTACAGGTGGAATTTAAAAAAGAGTGGAATGTTTAATTAGTTTGCGCTTTAATTAATTTGACCCTATTTTCCTGTAGAAATCTAGCCACTTGGGTTGAATTCTTGCAGTGTTAATTTGCATGAAATAAAATCAAATAAAGCTTTCAGTTTTCTTACTTAAAATACTCCAAGAATAAATTTAAAAAAACTGAACTTTTCCTTTTTTTTTGGTCGCCCATAGAATGTCAGAGTAATTTCATCTTGATAGTTCTTTCTCCACTTAAAGCTTTTTAATTTTACCTGGGAGCAATAGTTTTTTTGTCTGTATTTGCGAAGTCCATTACAACATTTCCTACAATGAAATATTTCTTAGTGCAGCTCTGCAATTTTTGTTAAGACTCCTTGTAAACAATTTAACTTTTGAGTCGCCGATATTAAGATTGTTTAGAAATGAGAATGCGAAAGGTTCAATCTTAGAGCTGGTAGCTTACTTGCGGACCACCTGCATGGCTTATTTAACATGCAAAATGGCTTTTCAAATATAAAAACGGACGGGTGCGAAGCGTTTTACAATAAACGACTAACGAATTGAGTTCATATTTTTCATGAGAATTCTTAAGACAATCAAGTGTCTTCATTTTGTATTCCTAGAAGTGTTTCCAGTACAAAAAATGCATTCTCCGTCTATCCTTTATGTAAGCATTTCTCGTCAATGCACAATTTTAATTTACATCTGCGCTTTAGAGGAGTTGAGGTTGAGATCTAGTTAAATATTTAACTGATGAAATTAAATTAAAACGCAAACATGATTATGTTATAAGGTGAACAGAATAACTAACTAATAAAATCAGAATTATACCGCCACCAATGGTAATCTGGACGCAAGAACATAAAATATCATTCACCGCGATCGCGGGAGACCAAAATGAAAATAAGAAACGAAAAACTCTGAAATTTATGAGCAATATCATATAAAATTCAATACCGGTAGCCGGAGCGAATCAAACCGAATTGTTCAAGTCTACAATTTTAGGTCTTTATGTGCGTGTTTGAGAGGATTACGCCTGGGCTTGTTAACCAGCTGCAATCCCTTTCTCTCCCGACATTTATCAGGGATTATTTTTAACGTGCATTTTCTGGAGTTCGAATGTATACTATATTGTCGATTCGAGTGCACATAGCAGGAAAAAGGTCTTAAACCGAGCCCGCCCGATAGGAAAGACATTATTTTCTTCAAAAGTCAAGAATTTTTCCGCTTGGTATTAAAGTTCAACAATAATTTACTTTACTATTTTTATTTATGCTTTGCAGGAATATCTAGTCTTCTTCCATTTGTTAAAGGCTATGTTTCATGTTTCAGTAGTATTATTCCTCATGAGGCAATAGTTTCACTTGTACCTAGACAAATTCTTGGTGTTTCTTGAATTGCCACAATTTTTTATGTTGATCCAAAAAAGTCTAGTATCTACAATGATATGCTGCTTAACGCAAACCATGTGGACAAGTTTTATAATCAATAAATTTGCAAAAAAGTGTTTTTGAACTACAACTGAACAAAAAGTGTACCTACTTTTATTCAATTAATTTAAGGCATTTGTTGAATGCCGTAGCATTTCCTATTCCCAAAATTGCTTTTGTGAAGTAGAAAACGATAATAAATGTATAAGAATTACTTACACATTTGCAAAATAACTAATAAAAAGGCGTGGAACTACCAAAACATAGATATGTAGAATTCATTAATTTTATTTTCCTTTCAATCCAATAAAATACTTTGCGGCCACCGATTCAATGTTATATAAAGATAAATTTACGTATATAAATAGATTTTTGATTAATTCCAATTAATCCATGCTACCGTAAGTTTTTATAATTCCAGATACCGCGCGGACAAGTTAAACAACTATAATTCATTACAGCTTAAAATACTCCGCACAAGAGTAATCTAATTTTATTTTATGAGATTTTAAGGGCATATTATTCATTCAAAAACATGTCATATAGGTAGCACGTTTTAAAAGTGTGATCCCTCAACAAGTAAATATTGTCTAATTTCTTAGCGGACAGGCAAAACGATAAAACTCGGTTTACATGTTAAGGCGCACAGGCGTAATAAAGCTAAGGTCAACCCATATAGAAAAACTAGCTGGAAGAAATGCCAGGGATTTTAGGAAACTCTGGCAGGTCGAATCTTTAGTCTCCAGGTAACTTTGAGGAAATAGCGAAAAAGTTTCCTGAAACGACATAGTTTTTCAAGTCAAAAGTGCATCTGGAGACTTTTTGCAAAAGTCAATAGATTTGGAGTAAATTCAAATTACTCGACTAACTTTTTGTCAAGTGTTCTACAAGGTTTGATCATATGTATGACAAAACTTGTGGAAATTTAAAATAACTTGAAAATTATTGGTTTTTAAAAAGAACTTTTCCTTAAAAACTGTATAGTTTTTACGTGCTTCTACTGTAGTTTTGATACCAAAGTTTTCATTCATAATTTACTCAATGGTTTAATATATAAATAATTTACTTGCCCTGTTGATAAGGTCCTAGATTATGCACACCGAAAGATAACATTGGGGGAATCGGATGGTAAGTTGGCCAAGCTGTCGCCATGTTTCCGGCTACTTCCTGATTAATAATTTCGTCTGTGTAATTTTCAGGAATTTCCTCTGCAAACAAAAAACTCATATTAATAGTTGAATATTTGCATAACAGTAAGTGCCGAGTAGATCGACCGTACTACAAGTTTATTTTTAATTTACTTTAATGCTTTAAGTCAGCACCAAGTGCAAATCTACAAATCGATCAATTAGATTTAATTGTACAGTCAAATAATTAACAAATTTGTAACAGACAATTTATATCTATTAATTGTCCGACAAGTAAAGAAGGTTCACGAGACATTTCCAATTAATAAACCAAAGAGAACCTCCCGGAGAGTTGCAACATTTTTAATTAAAGCCACCTAGCCTGGTCCCTTAAGAATTTACAAAGTTTGGCGAAGTTATTAACCCCGATAAGTAAACCTAACGGTACCAGATCCTTTCCTAGATGCCAAGTCAAAATATTTCCTCGAAAGAGACCGGAGGGCTAAGCTCACAAAGACATCTTCCGCCTCCGAATAGATAATGGTAATATAACAATGGCAACAATTGTTCTGGTACCTTTCCGACTAATCCTGGCCATTTGTGTTACTTCCCGCCAAAGGTAACCAAGTGGAAAAACGTATTTAAATCAGATTAGTGCAGTTGTCAATAAGCGACAATGAAATCCTCATTAGTTGTGGGTGACCACCGAAAATAAAATATAATGTCTGTATTGCCGACCATTCTTGGAAGTCTTTAGCAGAGGCTGTTTTAAGCGGAACCATGTGGTTGTTTTACTTAGCTTTAGCAAGTTATTATAGGGAAATTCTTTGAGATTTTCATTGATATTCAAGTTGGGTAGGAAAGTTGATTGCGCCTGCACTTATTACTTATTTAAATCAAGAAATGCATAGCTATGATACATTATTCATGAACGTGCTAATAAGCTTTTAAACATTGTGATTATAACTTAATTAAAATGATTGCTGTTATCTTCCTAATAGCATCCTACAAAACCGACGCAATTATTCCCAACACGATTAAAACGTTCATTTTTTAAATAAAAATTTTGAAATTGTGCTGATAAGTACCAAGAACAACTTTGTATAGGACCTATACAAAGTTCATAGAAGAACATACAGGTGGCGCATATTGTTCAAGATCCTTATTTCTGGGAAAATTGTCTAGACTTGGTCATGGTTCTTTAGACTGAATTCTAAACATTTCCAAAAACCAATTGCATTTATTATTGTGCCTACCTAGACACACTGGCACGTAACGAAGTTCGAAGCCCATCCAGTAGGAAAGAACTGAAAATTTGGCCATATGAAACCATTTCCAAACCTACTAATGAGTCTGCATACTTGATGGTCATTATCGTTAATATATTTCTGTTTGGTTTCTAGAAAATTCGCTCTACAGCTAAATATTATCAAGTATTTAGCGAATATTGATTCTTTGTCAATCTGTCTGCGCACATTGTAATACGTGCTCGTAATGGTATTAATGCTTGTCGAAAATTGATTTGATTAGATTTATGCTAATTATTCTATGATAATTAGTCTGCCGGCAATTCTACCTTTATCCCTCTATTCTATATCGAAATGAGATAATTAAACAAGCCATATAATCATTCGGCACGAAACATGAATTATGCATTCGTTCGACAATACCGATCCACGGTTTGTTAAAATTAATGATTAATTAGTAATAATTATACCGATAAATTACAGTGCGCAAACAGATTACAGATAAAAAATACAGCGAACTGATATCAAGTGTTAATGGAGAGGGATTAATGTTGCTGTGAATATGTATTAAGGGAGATTTGATCAAGTCTTCCTATAATGTAAAATGTTATGTTACTGCTGAGTGTAGTTTTCTATATTTTGCAGAAAAAAGAATTTCAAATGATGTTTGTGTAGTATATAGACTTTTTCACTTTTGGTCACACACGAAAATGTGGTCGACATGTACCAAAATGTGCCACCTCAAAAAAATCAGAGTTTACATTTCAAAGATATTCGCTCTATTAGTAGCAAATTGCTTACAATTTCCTTACGTCGCCCGTGAAAACTTTTGGCACTCTAATAGAGCAAAGCTTCCTCTATTTAATTAAGCTTGTTTGAAATGTCTGTCTATTTCTGATTTTTGCTATCCGGATAATTGAACATGCAAAAGTTTCTAGTTTTTTTAAGTAGGTACCTATACTTTAATAAATTATGCTAAATTATTTGAAGAGCAAAACGGCTGCAGTTTTATAGGGTGGGTCAATGATCAAGTTACTCCCTGATTATTTGAGTTGTTTCGTAAAAAATGTTCGGACACGCCAATTTTTTATTTAAACTTTTTCAAGTACTTTCAACAACTACGCGGGGGCTGACCCTAAAAATTTCTAATAAGATGGGGCGGTCGAGTGATATTTTAGGGATATTTTCACTCTAATGATGTAATCCCCAACTTGTAAGTTAGAAGTTGCTGAAGCAAATCTTAGAAGAAATTTAAAGTTTTCGTGAAACAGAACAAACAGCTTTTTAATGAACGTAAAAAACATCCGCCCGAACTTCTTCAAACGAGAACGAGCCCGAATATCCGGACTATATTATCTACCCATAATGAATTTTTGACAAGACTTGCATTACAAAGAACGCTGAAAATAGTCCTACCAAGTGTAGAAGGGCGCCACAAAACTAGTTCATTTGTACATATTTTCGCAAAAAACTTAAACCGTTTCGGTTTTCTTGAACGTTTAGTCTCTCCGTAGTTTGTATAGATCAGCTTGTAATGTTCAGTATAAAGCATGAAACGAAAACAATTATTGACGAAGACAAGCAAAACTAGTTTTGAAGAATTTGTGTCTCTTTCACGAAATTGTTGCGTATTAAATTTCATTATTTTGCGCTAAAATATGTGTTTTGCATTGTTGCATACATGTGGTTAAAGAAGTAGCATGCAGGCAAAACAGTTATACAAAACGTTTATTCCACGTTGTATCCCTTTGGTTTAGATTGATAAGTTATCTTCACATAGGTACATATAAGTCCTGCTTAAGGAATCCAATTTTTTAAACCTGTTACATTGACACTGGGTGTTCATTAACATTGCAGCATTAAAACCAGGCAAGCTGTAATTTAAAGTTTAAATTTGTCTTTAATTGAATCTGCGTCAGTATTAATAAAGCAACAGCAAAAACCTTGAAAGATCAAGTTTATTATTCATAATAGAAGGCGACGTAGGTATTAGCAGTGCATGCTAATAAGTACAAGTCTAAATAATAAAACCGGACATTTTCATTCAATTAAAACAAGCTTTAAAATACAATGTTTGCCATGTATAGTATTGTCGCACAGATTTAGCGTATTTTATGCATTTAAGGGCATATACCTCTATCAAGTTTTTACTAAAAATAAAAATTTTCATCCTGAGCACGTTTCTTATGTAAAGCTCTGGGAAGTCGATGAAACTAGGGTTGAAGATCTCTGGTTGTTAATGCTGAAATTAGCGCAGCGGCTACTCGCGATATCAACACAAATTAAGCGTTTGCAGCTAAAATTAGTATCAGGATAAAAGTCCCGGTATTAAAAATTCGAAAGTTTCGTACCTTAAAATTGGATCTCTTCTTAGTGCACTACTAGTCCCACCCAGAAATTTGTACGTAACACAAATGCTCAATAAATGACTGTTCGTCGATGAAATGATGTATAACCCTTCAGCTTGAAGATGCTTAATAACAGTTCATAGCTTAACCAAAATACACAGACGCGCCAGATGTGAACTAGTTTCTAGTTTCAAGTTGAAAACTGCCGGAACCGAACAAATCAAGAAACTACATACAGAGACTGATCATTCACAAGTGAGCCCCAACTTAATGCAGTCTCACAACGCAGGTAGGTGCACGAGCCCTAAATATTTGGAGGGTGGGTTTGAGGTAAAAATGGCCAAATTAAAGAGGGTGGGCAGATCGTCTAATTATCGTATCTATAAACTCGCGCTTTTAAAGTAGCGAATATAATACCTAATGGCCGAAGACACTCACTTTTGGGCTCTAAGAAATTAGCAGACAAGTATATTTGAAATTAATAAAATTGATTTTGGCATGTTTGGCAAATACTCACTTTTTGAACTGTATTTCATCGTAGCGGCTATTGTGAGCAACAAATAAATGCTTTCTATAATAAACGTATTTTATTTATTTATTCACTTTCCAACACATATTTTTTAGTTTTACCATTTCGAGTTTGCAATGGATAATCAGGAAGCACATAAAAATGCTTTTACAAATTCTTTTTGTAGAATCTGTTCTGGACGCATTTTAGGTAAAATCCTCAACAGATGGATCTAGGTATTTTTTATCTGTCTACTTACACATTTACTATTAGTTTACTCTATAAAATTACCGGCATTCTCGAAGTTAATTAATTTATTTTTCGAAATTCTGTTTAAGACAGATGTACACAAAAATACCAAAAAAAAGTCCGTCTGAAGGTGAACCGGTGCCTTTGATGCTTTCAAGCAGTTCGTGAAGAATTTTTTTACTTATGAATCAAATTGTGCGAAATATCAGAAAAATTACTTTTCCTTAAAAACATTTAATGTTAAAAGAGACAAACAGTCAGGGGAAATACTATAGATTCGCTTTAGCAGCAACACATGGACACATTTTATATTTTATTTGAATTCACGAAATATTATTATCATTCTGATTATTTGAGTTTATTTCTCTTAGCATATTCTCATGACGGGCACAGAATTACAATTTAACAATACATTTTAAACGCACGAATGTTAAACTTTTGCTACACACATACACATAAATACTAAAGTGTTCTAAAAGCTATTTTTTATAAAAAAAAGTTGCAATCATCAGATATTACATTTTTTTAGTTTTCAATCCTACAATAATAGAATTTTACTGGTTAATAAATTATTTGTTATATTGTACATTGTATGGCTCCGTAATTTGAAACCATATGAAAATTTCTTAGTATTGATTTTAAGAAAATTCTAATATTCCATAAAATTCTGCATGGCTCAAAACTCATAAAGGTAAGGTAGCTTTATTTTTGACAATCTCGCAAATCGTTATTCAAAAGTCCAGCGGAACTAAAAACTACATTCAAATATCTAGTTGCATGATACTACTTATTTTCTTGCAAATATTTACTAATTTATTTATTAGGTACTAATATGATACCTTTTACGTTCCGTAGAGAAACTAATACTTAAGCCAATTTCACAAAGCAAAATGTTCACGCTGTTTAGAATGTTGTAGACAAACATATAATTTTTTCGTTTAAATAGCAGGATGTAATTGCATATTTTCACGTAATTTCTAGTTCTGATCAACAATTTTTGATTTTGTGAAACAAATGTTTTTAGACAAACCGCGTACAAACGGAAAACATTTAAAATCTGGTGATTTTATTTTAAATTCTAGAACTTGCACAACATTTTATAAAGAATAAAGTGTAAGATTAATAGTTAAAAAGTTTCCCAAATGTTGCCAACTTAAGCAGTACATTGAAGCAATTTTTTGAATTAATTTGAAGAAAAATCACAACTTACCGGGATTTAAACTCATTTTTCGGCTGATTAGATCACAACTGGAACAACACGTTGAACGAACAAATATTTAGGTACTGGCTATAATGCAATATGTCCAACGTCCAGGTAAAAGAATCTTAATGAGCAAGCTTGCAATGCAGATTTAAGATATAATTTAGGTTCTTCCACCACTACAAGTGGGGATGAATACGTTCCTATTTCCTGTACTTAAATATAGGTACTTATGTACCTTTTCCAAAATTAGCTCCATGTATTTCAGCTTTCTTTCTTTTTAAACTTTTCTTTCTAAACTTGCCACTTGACAATACTGCCAAATTGATCTCTTTTCAAGCACGCATAATATTGATCAAAAAAACATTTTTATAAAAATAAGATATTCTTAACTACGGATTTTCAGCGGATTAGCAGGTGAAATATAATAAAAAATTGCGTACATATGTGTATTTAACAATTTAAAGAAAAGTAGGTACCTATATTTTGACTAAAACTCGTGCGTGGACGGAAACCACATAAGGATACCTACATACTAGAGATCCGTGATTTGTTAAAATTTGCTGGTCATTTAGTAGGAGTTTCGCTTTCATAAGTGCCTAAACGCAGCATTTCTTCAATAATCATTTAATTATTTTGGTAAACATTTGGGACAGGTGGCCACAGAGATAAACTGTGCCGGAACTGCAAAGCGCCACCAATTTAAATCTATTAAATATTGTGTAAAAGCAGAAGAGTACATCACACTAATGCAATTTAGGGACTAAGAAGTCAGCAAAGTAGTTTATAAATCGTGAGATATAAGCGGCTTTCTGCACTTTGGAGCGTCACGCGCCTTTATAGTTCTTTAGCTACCTAGTTGTGTACATTAACACTAGTTTATCCTGATTATCCGGAATAATTCCCTTTACTATTATTTGCTCTTCAGCCGTCTATTTAACTGGTTTTTAAGTAGCTTTGCGCGGATTACGTTTATCTGATACCGGTTTTAGCAGACGGCTGCGAATTTTTCGCCAAAGTTAATGGAGGTTTGAGATGAAAATGTTCAGGCATCCATCGTATGAATGAGTCCATCAATGATTGAAGAATTAAACAAGGTGTTCACGCGAAATTAATGTGACAAATTCTAATATAAATGAACCAGAAATGTTTTGCGCCACCTCTTTTATTCACGACTTGCTAAAGAAGATTACGATAGCTTAGTCCCAATCTCGATATAGTTCAATCCTAATCATTCATTAATATTCTACTAGAGAATTTAATATAACCCAGCTAGTTAGCCAAGAAACAACAGCGAGCCAAATTTGAACAGCAAACTTCCATACATATGATACAATGGACAGAAAGGCAAACTTCAAAGCAGACTACTGAAGCTGGGCAGGTTTTAAGGCGGTTGATGTAAGACCAATGGAAACGGGGGGAGGAGTTTGTGTCCCTACCTAAGTTCTCCCATACCGCCTCCTACACGTGTGACGTCACAGCTTTCCCACCCCACAGCTGTCGGAGCTTTTTAGTCTTTTTTGCATGGTAAAGGCAATAAAACAGGCAGGGGGGGTCGATGGAAAAGGACTAAACAAGTCGACTGGATGTTCTTTTTGCTGACAGTTGGTAGAATTGGAAAATGGTTCTTTTGTTACTGCAAGTGTTTCACGACATTGATAATACATAATGATCGAGGACAACAAAAGGATTGTTTAGAGGGTCGTTTCAGTACGGTCTCTTGCTGAGTGAAAGTTGTTTCATTTAGAAGACCTTCTTGGTGGCAGGTATCTTAGAAGAAAAATTTGGAAATTCCCAACAAAGCTTTATAGATGCATTGAATAACACGCAAATGGTATTTTTAATTGAGCTTTTCAATTTTTAGCTGGATTTATTTCAAAGAACTTGGTTATCGCGAGTAGATGAACTGATTGTCTGAAGTTTAAAAATTCCTTTTTGCAGGAAACGAGCATCACTTGATGAAATTTAAAATTTCTTATAAATGGCATCTAATAATTGTAATTTTGGTTGCTTTACACCTGAAGATCAACTATGAACCCTTAGCTAGTGAATGCAACCTACTATCGATAATAAATATACCCGCATCTAGTTAAAAGTAAAAATTGGAACAATAATCGAAAGTGAAAAGTGCATTGTTAAGTATATCCATGGTCCAAATATTTATTCGCGGCTTTTCCAGGAAAACCTCACAAACTTTAAAAGTTTATCAAAAATTGCTTGACTTGTACGACAAACGGAAAGGAATTTCGATTTGCAATAGTATTATGATTCAACATTAAAATATTGCACTTTCTACTTTCTTCGCTTACGCTGTTCTCTACATATGCAAATGTGTTCTCAAAATAAATGTTGTTTTGAAGGATTTTGTATTAAATACTTATCAATTGAGACAAGATTTAATTTCAGAAACTCAAATCCTATTGCGAATAAAACTATTGCGAATAGAACTGGCAAGGTTATAGAAATAGTTTGTTTGCGTAAAAACTATCAATGCTACAAGATTTTACAAAAAATACCAAAAGAACTCAGATGATTCCAGCTATCAAATAGCAAGTTCTGACAGTTTTTGTACCAAGAAACTCAAGAACTCCTCACTTGCCCAAAGCGGATGATCTCGGTTATTTCATCAAAACATCAGTCTTATATGGGACCAAATTTACAGCGAGTTTCATAAAAAATTATGTCATACCACATTATACATAAATTATTATAGATTGATTCCTTAGCTTTATTAGTACTTAACATCATTTCTGCAACTGTAGGTATATAATGAGAATCATCGTACTCAATGTGCTCTCTCCAATTTAGTTTATTGTTGATTTGCAGGCCTAAATATTTTGTGCATTGTACTTTATTTATTGCCATGTTATCAATAAGAATCTCTAAATTCTGTGTATATACATACGTTTTTTTGCTGAAAGACCATAAAATTTTTGTTTATTATAATGTAAATATATTTTTAAAACAGTATTAATAGTAATGTTTAATGTCTCCACCTTCTCAACTATATACCTGTGCCAAGACCGTATCAGCAAAAGTAAAATATCTCTTTCAGAAAATTCTCCCACAAAAGCTTTTTGATCAAACAACAAACAATCCGAGTCTTTTGTGGATCGAGATATTTGACACCGTTCGATATTTTTTGAAGAACCTTCGTCCAAACATTCAGTTAACCAAATCTGAATCTGGACATTTGAGAGCTCGAAAGATAATTTCGAGAATGCCCGTTTCTACAGTTAATAATAATGAAACATGAAAAGACATACGAGCAAAACTAGAATGGATAAAAGTTTCTGAAGAAAAAACGCAAATAATTTGTTCTCGCTCAAAAAGTTGCCGTGTGAGTATCAGAATCGCACTTTAATGGAGTGCAAGTGCAGCGGAAAATTGTAAAAGCAAAACAAGTAGCTGAAACAATAGAACGGTTTAAAAGAAGAGTCCAGGCGGTATTATTATACAGGGTGATTCACAACATTATGGACACAGAGCAGGGGCGTGTAGAGGATCTCAAAACAAGTCGAGTTTTCATTTAATTTTTTTTCTCAGGCCTATGGTTAACGAGATACAGGGTGTTAAAATTTCAAAAAATTTTTGGTATTTTCTCTCTAGCTCCTACAGTTTAGCAGCTATTTTGCTCAAATTTTTAACGTAGGCTAATTTAGACTAGTTGTTTAGACCCTTTACCCGTAGGTAAGACGACTGGTTGTGCAACTCCACTGGGTGTTCTTTTTTCTAGAGGCATACCCTCTTTTACCCCCCCCCCCCGAACTTTTTTGTAGTGCGCCACTGACTTTCGACCGAACGAATTTTTGAATTTATTGTTCAATTTAAGAATTCTCTGATCTCATGCAGTTTTTTCGTATCTGTCTTCGTTTTCGAGTTATTTGCACAAATATAATTCTATGTAAGGTTGTGAGGTGATTTTCCATGAATTTTCTTATAATTTTTTTGCGTCCTTTTAATCATATTCTTTGTGTGTGGTAAAAGAGATAAACAAACTTTTAGGGAATAAAGATGGAACGAATGCAATGGACAGAAAATAACGGTGAAACTAGTAATGGACGGACAAGGCAGAACAGAACTTAGAGCAAGTAAATGAGCATGACTAGGTCGTAAATAACGAGCAGACAATCCAGGAAGATTTAATGTTTTCTAAGCAACCTTGAAATGAAGAACGGTCGAAATTCCTTTACTTAATTGTATTCGGGTAATTGGTTGCTAGATATGGTGAATTTTATCTGTTATAAGGTAACGATAGTTGCCAGTAGATCTAATAGGGGTTACTTAGTTTTCGAATAGTTTTCCTACAGGAGTTCTTGGTTCAACTATTCGATTCAAACCTTTTGTTTGATTTATGTGCTCAACCTTAGTGCTTGAGTACTTAAATTCCTTAAATGTATTTCTTACGTTCAGCCATTTATTTATGGTACATTAACTTGAATATTTTCTTTTGAAAATTGTCTCTATCTGTTTTCTTCAGCTAGCCGTTCTGTACCCTACAGGGTAATGTTTCTTTAAGTAGAAAAGTATTAAAATTCCTATACATTTCTGCGTTATACTACTACTATAATTTATTCTACTACTATAAGTTAAGATGGACCTGGGACAAAAGTAACAAAATTACTAACTTTCGAAAGCTAATTGCAATTGCGCTTTTGCTCCTCTCCGGGAGGAGCATTCGTGTTATCCATAATCAGTTGTTAACCAGTTATTAACGTTCTTTGGCTGTTCTTCATGTGCTGCTACACTTCGAACCGTCTTTCTATAGTGAACAGTATATACTATGTATAAAAATCTACAATATGCATTCCATCCTATAAGATTTTTGCCAAAATTCTACTTCTATGATTAAGGGACTATTACTCTATATTGCCTTGCAGTTTTCAATTGAAAATACTTCTACTAGATTCTAAAAATGGTACGTGCAACGTGTTACAAACTTTTTCCTGTATTTTCCTTTTCAGGTTGTCTTCCATTAGGCAAAAATAATCTTCCATTTTATCAATAATCCTACAGTGAAGTAAAAAATGATACTTTGTCTATTCGTGCTATTTGGCATACAAAAAGTATTTCCAATATCAAGTTTTTTTATGCGATAAAATCGGGAAACAATACAATCCAGCTATTGTTGTGAATACAGAATCTGTCACGCACTTAACATAGATTTTAAATGTATCTTTTAAACGTAAAAGCTAAATTTGAATCATTTTTACATTTTAATCTCAATATCTCACCTCAAACGAACTGCATTCTTTAACATAGCAAAATATCAATTTTTTTGCAGTAGCACTGTAAAAATCAATGGAAATTACTCTTACTTTTGTCCCCAGATCTTGTTACAATTATCCCTGGGTACGGGGCATTAATCTAATCAGATTTGTTCCTGGTCTCCGCTACTTGAAGTGTAGTCGACTATCAAAAGCCGTATTCCAATGTTACTTTTAGATATATGATTATTGTTTATACTTTATAATTTGTTAAACTAGAATAAGTTTATTTCATCTAAACATTGCCCGGCAATTTGAATCAATTCGAATTCCAATTTCGCCCGAAAAGAGTTGATTTCTCCATTTACTAAGTACAGTAAGCTGGGTGAAAAATACAAATGTAATTTTATTTAATTCAAATTGAAGTAGATGTTTTCAAACATGGTATAACTTTGATTTTCAAACAAAATGTAAAACTATTTGTTTTATTAATTCGAAAATTGCTTCCGAATCCATTGGCACCCCAATACATTAAAATTTTATTAACGTACAATCGACAAAGGATTTGTAACACAATCCTCCGCTCTTTAGATAACAAATCTTAAGGGAGTTTAGGGGCTTACGTATCGCATCGTTGCCCCGATTATTCCCGGAGAATCCAGGGTTGTAGTCGGCGAGGTGGAAAATTATTTTGCGGACCACAATGATACATTCTTGTGGATTTAGGAGGAGGGATAGCGTTGCATCTGTGGGTTTTCTATACTTGAATGTTCCGGAATTATTGAGCGTGAATCCATGTTAGGGTTTCTGCTTATATGTGTCTGTTTGCGTACTTTGTTGTTGCTGCGATTTTAATCTTTGTTATACTTACGTTTTTATTATTGATGAAAAATCAGATTATTGATTAAATCTTATATTTTATAAGATATAATTGGTTGTAAATTGAATGGTATAGATACTTAGTTTGAAAATCGTTTTTCTTCCGGATCTTTCGACCCTTACTAATGAGTAATTGAACTAAGGCCTCAAATGTATTTCCTGCTTTAACCAATTGGTATTACCTACTACTAAGAGATTCTGTCATATTTACGAGCTTAAGTACGGTTAATTGCTGCCTAGCATACTTTCAAAATGCTTTGCTTATCACCTATAGAAACACCTAACGAATTAGTTAACACTTATTTTAATATTTACCATAAAAGTTGCTTTTATCTCCTTCATTCCGATGGCCCTTCCGGGTGTACGCTTCAGAGTAATGTTCTTTAAGGACGGAAACTATTATAAATAAATTTAATAATATCGGTAATTGATCATTAATTTTCAGCCAAATATGTGTTTAAAACACCAAAATTAAAAACGAATTGTACTTATGCCAGTTCCAAAAGGTTCGTAGTTTTGCTTTAAAGGCATCAGGTAACAATAATGATGGTTTTATTTTTCCATGCATATGCATTCATTATAATTTTGAGAATTTTTTGCTTGTACTAAATTCGTTATAATTACTGCTGTTCAGCCTAGCCAATGAATACCGGCGGACTTATCGATTGCAAACGGAAGTAGCACACCAATACGGGCATGTTAATGGTAAGACGGATATTTTTAACAGAAGTTGATTACATGATGGTATCGTATCATTATGATTTAATTGGATCATAGAGGTGAACACCGTTTTGCCAGTTGTATCGACCAATTAGTTAACATAAATAATGGAGATGTTGTGGTAAATAAAGCTTTAGAATGATAAAATAATCGGAAGAACTGGTACAAGAACAGAAATGGCATATTTTATTTGAACATAATGTCTAGTAGGGCAACTTTATGTTTTTTTTGCGCTTGGATACGTTGATGAAAATGAACTTTGTTTTATACATTTTGTGCAATTTGCCTCTTTGATTGGCTGCATTTCGCCAAAGACAATGTTTTCGAGAAAGCAGTTGAATCTACTAAGAATCACCATGTCTGCTGAAGAATTCACCATTTAAAGCCGTAAAGACTAATTGATGGAATCGTTAATTCACAGCCTTACAAGGGCATATGTTTTCAATTAAAAATTCCACACAACTTTAAAAAATTAATCTGCAATTTTGTGTAACTTCAATAAACTTTCGGCATTTTTCAATTTCACCTTGCAACCCACTCGACCTCGAGCCACCATATCCGAGAATCGAATTTACATAGATATGTTCATATATCCATAAAAATAAAATATATAGCAGTCAAACGGGATTCGGTAGCTCGTCGGCAATTTCTATTAATTATGAAAAATGTTCATAAAACATATTTTTATATGCGAGATTTACCAAACTGTTTTTTATGGCTTGGGATCTGATAGAGAACATTCCAACAAACGGGTTTTCATTAGTCATTTATTATAATGAGTTTTTACTTCTTCGCCATAACAAACGGCAGAAGAGCTAATAGGATGTTCAAGCTACCAGAAGTTTTATTGAAAATGGGTTTTTAATAATGCACCGTTTCACTTGAGCAATAAGTAACTTGCTGGTTGCAATTTATTACTTTTTTTTACATTGTGCTTATTATCCGGTAACACTAGACACATGATGCTGAAGATGTTCTCCACATAAACGCTATTCTGTAACAGAAATACAGTTATGGTGCAAAAAAATTAAAAATAGCATCAAATATGAGCTTATTTCTCGTGTGTAATTCCCTATCCTGCTGAGGCTGTCTTCACTTTTTCAGGCAGTGGAAATGATCAGATACTTTTGAAAGCACATAGGCATTTAATATGAGTTATCTTATGTAATTGCACTATAAAGTTCATACAAGTACTTAAATGTATTATAAATAAAAAAGAATAAACATATTTGAAAATTTTTCACACTGCCTTGAATTAGATAAGAACAATATTTATAACAATTATTTAAAAAAAACTGTTCACCTCTGCCCTTAGTTTTTGTTAGTCTGTCGCAAAAGACTAAACTGCTAACAAAATGAACGTTGCACCTCCAAACTTTTCATAATTTGAAACCTCTGATTGCTTAGAAACATTTATGTTTTGTTAGTGTTTTAATAAAAAAATTAAGCATGTCAGATAGATTGTTTTTGTGTTAGACAGTTTTTTCGATCGCATGAGCAAAAGTTTAAAGATAAACCAAATAGTTCGGGACATTTTTGAATTTTTAAACCATCTCTTCTTCGGATTTGAAACAGGGTGGTCTCAAAAAATCAACTTTTTGATCTGGCAGCGATAACTTTTCTGCTATTGGTGTAATTATCAGGACTTAGAGCTCATGTTGACGTTAAAACTTCATAGACAATTTAAGACATAAATTCGACCTACACGGTTCCATGGAAAATGACCCAAATCAGAGTTGCTCCTGAAATCTGTGCTTCTGGCAGACTTTCAACTGAAGTGAAGTGAACTTTCAAATATTTAGTCACGGAACTTTAATTTTGAAAATTGAATATTTGGAAAAATCGGATTATGAGGAAAAATGTATCACTGCAAGTCCAAAAAGCAATTTTTTAAGGCACCCTGTAACTAAACGAGATGGGCGGAAATTTCAAAAGCTTTTTTCCATATATAAGATCTATCTTAATACACCTGAGGTTGAAATAAAAAAGCGTTTTTCTCCAACTCAGAACACGTGGAACTTTCCTCAATTTTCCACGTTTCTTTGCCACCCTGTAGAGACTTTAACTGAACCGCTAATTTTTTGCAAAAACACACACTGACCCAAAATAAATTCCACTAAATAACGACACAAACATCAATAAAATCGCTCGCAGCAATCAGAATTTATCCAGTGGCAGTTTAACGTTGATTTTGTTGAACATTGTGAATGAATCGGAGCTTTGTGTAAATAGGAATGAATATTGATGTAAAACATAAGTGGAAGACTAGTATAAATACCCAACATGCAAATCTGTTTGGCACAGGAACTGAAGTCAAATGAAAAACCATTCTCAATTTTACCATTTCACTGTTTTTCCCGTTTTGGCAAATATTTCCGCACATTCATACTGAAGCTATGCCTCTACTTTTAAGTAAATGGCCTCAATAATGCACTTCTCTTGCGTCAAGAACAGCAAATTAATATTAAGTATATTGTTGATCTTAAATAAATAATTTATTCAACAAAACATAACGTACACAAGTACCTACAGTAAAAAAGTGTAGTTGAATCATGCATGTCCTCCCCTCTCATGCAAGTTAATTTGATGAAATACCTATAAAAATTAATATTTAACTGCTTTTCAAATTAATTATTAATTGGAGATCATTCCTATGCCATTAAATAATTTAATTGGTAAGATGAAAAATAAACAAAAATAAGTGTTTTCAAAGAAAAAAAATGCAAAGCCCATATGACATTGTTGAAACTCGCCACTAAGCATGAAGACCAAGCTCAGGTTGTTCTGACAAAAGGATAGTTGGATATTGATGGGGTTGAAGACGACATTCCTTTACAATCGCAAGTAACAAGGGTTCAAAGACTGTGACGTTAACTATTGTCTTCCTGTACTGAAAGTTACAGCCTAATTGATCAGTTACGCAGCCTAACCTTCAATTTCTTGACCGAGGCGGGGTGGTCCAAAATCTCGAATAAAAGAGAAGTTTATAAAATATGAGTTTTGACAAATGTTCCCCAAATTAAAAATTTTTCCATCTGACAAATGTACCTATACCAATTCATTGTTTTAGCGGATTTCCGCAATAACAACATAGTAGCAAGTGGAAATTTTTTTGGGACTATTAACATATTAATGAGGTGCCGTCTAATAAACGTCCAATTTATTTTGCGATAAAACATAAAACTAAAATTTTATGGGATTTTCTGAAATCCGAAATAGACGGAATTCCGTATCAACCGACTGCTTTCGAAAAATTTGCATAGAAAATAATTTCTTTTCCGAAATCATTTAAATGTCAAATATTTCAACAGTTGCTAAATACATCTAAATTCTCTGTTCCAATGAGATTTCTTATGTACTACGATCACATTGATAATAATTCACACATTACGGTTCAGGTTGCCGTTAAAATTCCAGTTGGGTGGTCATATTATAAAAATTAAACACAGGAAACAGCCTTATTCACACCCAAGCAGTTTTTATTGGTATTTTTTCTATGCCCAAACATCATTTTATTAATGCAGTGTATAAAATATGTAATAAATTCATATGTACAGGGTGAACAACTCAATAGCTGAGAAGTTCCCACAAATTTACCGATTGAAGAGTTGTAAATAAATAACCGCCTAGTTCCGAAATACAAGTCAATAATTTAAGTGTTTCCTAAATATTTTCGTCTTAAGTTCAATTAAGCCTCAGGATCTTCACTGCTTTATTAGCGTGACTTTAAGTTGGTCTTTTTGTACATAAACGATGGATCAAATGAGATTTTGTGCATTTTACGTCAAAAATGAAGCGAAAAAAAGGAGAAAGTAGTGAAATTGAAGAAAGGAAGCAAAGTGGTAAATCAGTCGTTATTCAATGAGACATTGTATCAGATGAAAATAATATTCGAAAGAACGTGATTTAAAGAAGTATATTGAGAACAGCAAACGAAGGAGGCATGGATTATGCATACAGACATAAACACAGTTCTTGAAACAATGTAAATTTGGTATACGAAACCCAAAGGAGATGGGAATGTAACTCAGGTAGGTATATCGAAAAACTTTCAAATAGATTTATAAAGTGACTTTTAGAAAAGCTTAAAAACGCAAAAGCAAAAACTTCATGATTTGATGTATGAAAACGTACAAAAAAGATGAAATGCTATAAATGGCCATAATTTGTGCCCAACTTGCTAACTTTCAATGAAAAACATTGTGTTTATCCTCAATACTGTGGGTTAGGAACTTAAACCTTCAGTTAACTGAACCGTTCAATTGTTTTTTACTCAGTCCTCGAAAAAAAAGCTGATTTACTAAGCCTTCAAACAATGGCAAAATCATTAGTGCACCTTTGTGCATGAAAAAACACACATGAAGTTAAACAACGTTGAAAATGAAACATATTTGTTCACTTTCCACCTTGTAGATAAGCTACTGAAAGATATTTCTAATAGCCTCGTTTACCAGCCTGTTGGCCCTTTTAAAAGTCTGTAATTATTTTTTGTTTCCTTTCTAGTCCATATACATCATAATGGAAAACCGGTTTCTCAAAAGCGACAAAAAGGTGCTTATTCAAATTTCTAGATGCAAAGGCAGTTATAAATAAATGTCATTTGACTTATGAGCGTGAAAACTCGCGGTCAGACGTATGGAGAATTAATTCATTCTTAAATATTTTTTTATTTGGGTTCTGGTAGCCGCATATTCTCAATTGGTCACGTCGGTATCTTTCGATATATAACATTTTTGGGGGCAGATGTACCTGGAAAATTTCGTCATCGCAATCAAATCGAAACAGAAAAGATAAATTGCCATTTTTAATTTGCTATAAGTGCTATAATAAATTCAATAAAACCAACATCAGAAGAGTTTTTGATAACAGAAAAAGTCGGTCGAAAACTTTTAACTAGTATTCTGATCAACTGAATTATAGTAGTTAAGTATTTTATGATGCAATCTTGAAATGCTGCAACAGTTTTCTGTACGTGTGGGCGCCGTTTTTCATGAATAATGTACGAACGAAAAATAGTTGTTAATTGAAACTCACCTTGAAGAGCAATTTCTTTTATACCATTACCCGAATAAATGTTGTGAAGAACGCATTTACCAGAATCCGTCAACAAAAGTTGGATTATTTAATCAACAGCTTGGGAATAGAACCAATTTGTGTTGATGTGCTTGATAAAAGTTACGGATTTTATTAAATCTGAAGCTAGTGAAAATCGTCCAAACAAAACAAATTTTCCTCGCAGGCAGAATGTTCAAAGAGCAACAAATTTATGAACTGTCCTTTGTAATCTTTATCACTTAAGAAGCTATAAAGTCGTAACTTAAGTGAACTATGTTAAATGTAAATGGATTTAACACATTTTTATTACAGTAAACACATTTTTATTACAGATTGGAGTTTCTTTCGTCCTTCAAATCGCCAAATGTGAGCCAAGATGCCAAAGAAAATCAACTTCACATCGAGCTGAGAATCTCCTTTGATATAAAAAGCCAACCGAACAAGATCGTAAGTATCGACTCATCGTAAAAGCTGCAAATCGCAATTGAATGCAGTATCGAACAGTTCTTTGTTTTAATTGACATTTGAAAAATGCTGAATTAATGAAACCTGCTGACCTCAAAGATGCTTTTAGCAAAACCTCAATGCATCAACGAGATAATTGCAGCGTCAAAAAAATAAATATGTATTAACACGTTTACGTCTCATCAGACTACTCAGACCAGGTAAAATATCGCCTCTCTTGTTAAACTCGACAGGTGCATCCGCTACTGGACTTGACATTTTTGATTTATTATAAACTGTAATTATTATAAACGCATCAAAAGTTGGTCTTTTTATGGAAATCTGATTTGCATGTTTAAATGCTTCTGAATTATACAAGTATTTCTGCTATGCGTTATTTATGCTGATTTTTTTAGTCTGTCAGCTAATTGCAATTGAAAGGGATTTGGTTAAATTAAACCACTGTTAGTTATGTCACAAATTCAGTTTTACCTACATATATCAGTAGTTTTTATCGCAAGTTAATAGTGGATGTACTTTAGCCGATTAGTACATTCACCTGCCATCAGAACCATAGAGTAATCGCAGATATATCATAATAAAACATTCCGCAAAATTGAAATGTTAGTCCATACGGTAGGTTTGAATAAATCACTTTAAGCTCAGATTACATTTGGACTTACGCCGCCATTATCTAATTACTTAATTGAATTAACATTTGGCTGTGGATTTGCAATTTAGATATATTTGATTAATTGTCTAATGCATTATGTATAGGAAATAATCAAATTAGTTTATTAAAAACTGTATAAATACAAGATTGATTATTTGTTGACATTATTATTTCTTAGAATGGTAATTTGTGCTATTTTCTCGGAAGAAATATTATGGTCAGTAACCAGAAAAAAACATTGAATAATAAACGTGTACGAAAAGCAAACAAAAAACTACTGATATTATTCTGGTTGGGTATAATCGTAAGAATATCATAGCTTGTCCGAGACCGAAATTCTGAAAATGTTTGCAACACAAACAGATATTACCCAAACAATTAAGCGAATTTTAAACGGTCTGCCAGCAAACTAACCATAAAGTAATCAACTTTGAAAAATCGTAAGTAACGACAACGCTGTTCGTAATCTGCGATAAGGAATCTCAACATTTCAATCTCCAAGAACTTTTTAGACAACACCAACATTTATTAACACCGCGAAATTAAACAAAAATAGGAAACGCACCTTTGCCTCTGTCTTTTATCGTAACGGAGGACATTAAATGCAATGATGTTACAGCCGTACATTTGAATTATACCCGAACATAAATTACCGAACAAGTAGATAGTTAGACGGAGATGATACTTGCTTGTAAATGTAGCCTATAACTTTAGGGGAAATCCTTAAAGACGCTTTTTAAGTTGTCAGAAATATTCCGCTATAAATTTTACTTTCTCCGACTTTGTTGCCGCACTTCACTCAACATGATTTGCCGGCCAAAGTCAAAAGTTGCTTTTTATTATTGAGTTGTAAAACAATTAAATTTTAACGAAATGCTTCTTCGTAACTGGTTTTTCTAGCTTTGTAAACAATGAAGAAATGCCAACAGGCAGGCAAGGTTGAGGCGTACAAATAAATACAATTAGTTTAGAGAAAGAATCCACAAACGTTTAATTAAACCTCACATAACAACCAATAGCAACTGCTTGAGAAAAATTGCTGAATCCTTTAATTCAAATATGTTGTTATGCTAAGTTGAAAAACATACAAAATGTAGTTAAAAGTTCCATCAAAGATCCGTTATGGTTTGAAACCATCATAGCAGAACAAACGTTTTCAGATTGGGAATTAAATAACTAAGGACAGTGAGAAGGAGTCACAAAATTATTTTCTGAAAGTTTTCTAATGGACGTTTTGGGGTTGGATGAAAAAAATACATTTTCCTACTGGAGCTTCTATCCGCTGATCTTGATCTAGAAAACTTCTTAATGGTATAGTTATGTCAATCTTCAAGAAATCAGATACAAAGCACGTTTGATTTTTAAGCATCATTTTTAATGTGACCTTTTTTGTTTTGTGTTTGCCTTTATCAATAAACTGATAATATATAGATTTAAGAGACGAACGCTCTTACAAAGTCAAGTCGTTGATACATTAAATTGAACAGACTACTTTCAAGAAAATCACGGGCATACGCAGATGATTTAATAATCTCGCTTAAGTCGATCTCTCATTAAGAAGACAATCGTGCTGAACTTGTGCTGTTAGTGCTCTTCATTGGCTTCGTTTCCTGTATTTATTCGCAACATCGTTAAATAAAGTTTTTTTTCGCGCCATATTTCGAATGCATCAACTTTTCTTCTGTCCGCTGCTTTAATTGGCTAAGTTTCAGCACCATATCAAACAATGGTCATTAAAGAAGCCTTATTTTTGTTAATTTTTCATAGAACGCCCTTTCTTGTTGTTAGGTAATCTAATTGCCTTTTGGGAATATCTTATTATCTTCAGATGTGGCTTCCACTTGAAGCTGTGTAACCAAGATATGAATCCACATAGATAATATAGCACATCAATCAGCTGCAGAAGGTTAGAACAATCGATAGTCATACTTTTGGTTTTACCTTCGTTTAACCAAAGCCTGTATCAGACGTCTGTCTTAATTCGACTTGGAGGATCCGACATTTTCTCTTCTGGTGCAGCTTTCAACATTGTATCATCAGGTTTGTTAGATTTTCAGACGCAACTAAGATTCCCCCAATACGCTTTCCTTATTATATGATGCATTGCTGGCGATAAGACTTAAATGGGAAAGAATGTCTTTTTTTTATTTAGGTCATCTTTTTCGCCTAAATGTGTTTTATGGGTGGTATTGGTGTTCAGGCACTCCCATCTCACAATAAGCGATAAACTTTTCATAGTATTTTTCTATTGACTCAGTCAAATGCCTTTGGATAATGCTAGCAGAGATTAGTAGACTACTAATCTCTGATGCTAGAAACAGGTTGCAATTGGAATATTGAATTACGAGCCTTTTTCTAAGGGTTGTGGTGAGTTGGGAATCTATCGTCTAGATCCCCTCAGAAATCCTGCGTGTTCATTCTGCAAGTGGTATCCTGTTATATTGTCGTAGTTTGGAGATTTTATTTAGGTATTTAAATGTACTATTGCCTCCTTTATTTCGGCTTGTATGCTGTACGTTCCGTGTTCTAGTTCGTTTGTATTAATTACAGTGACTTCTTCGGATTCAATTATGTTATTTAATAATGCCATTCCCAAAGTTGCTAATATATATATATAAATAATCTTTATTTCCTACAGAAAAAGGCTATCGACCCAATCGGTCTTTCTGCCCTAGTTGCTAATAATTATCGACAAAACTGTTAATTTTGAAAAGTCCTATGATACAAATTTTAAGAACAGTTATAATGTTTTTGTCTTCGTACAGCTGAAAAAGTGGATTTTAATGATGTGACACTTATTTCTGTTAAGATCGGTTTAACGCTTAAAAAATCAAGATTCCGAGGATCATCTGAAACCCTATCAACATCAATCTTACAATACGGGGAATTAGCGAAGAAAATGCAAATTACTGTCAGAAAAGTGAAATTTCTGCACAATTCCGAAACAATTCAATTCCTATCAGAAGTTCCGGACTTTAAGTAACTATTTGGATACAGCCACTTGAGGAAAAGAGTAAACATGTTGATAATCATTGAGCATCTGCTGCCAGCAAAGCAAACATATTCAGAAAACCGTACGTAGTCACCATCTGCTCCACACAAAAAGTAGATAGAGCATTAAAATGAAAAAATACTTATATTAACTTTTCCGAAAAAAATAATTAGGTATCAAAATTATTCTATCAAATGAGTATCTTTCTATACATTTTTTAATATAATATTGTCCAAACTTATTTATTACTTTTTGCATTTGACACTTTTTGCTATTAAGTCAATTATAGCAAGTGAAATTTTTTTTGCGCAAATAGTGTTGGTTATGTATTTTAATATGCTGAACTCAAATCTAAGCAAGCGTTTTGAAATTTTTTCTTCTCAAATGGTTTTCTAACACAGTTTTTATCAGCTTTTTTGAATAATTATTTATCTGGGTTGAAAAATACCCAAGAAACGATTAGTCTGAGAAAAAATTAAATTAAGGCTTGAATGTTAGTTCTGTGCGTAAAACTATGGAAGTTCGGTGGTTCTCCGGTTGATTTCAGTATTCCGTTGGCCAGTAACAAGGTAATAATCTGCGTTTATGAAAAATTATTTATTTGCGATGGGCAGCACCCATGGAGCGATTAGTCCGACGCAAATAATAGAGTAAGTGTTAGTTCTCAGCGTACAACTAAGGAAATCGGGGATTTTTCCGAAGTTTTCCGAAAAACGGTAGGTAACACGTTGTTCATCGGGAGAACCTGATCAGTTATTTTTTACTTTTTAACAAAACCAAAGTCATTGCCACTCATGTAGAAGCAGAACTGATAATTTTATTGTTGGATAAAAAAGCGAAAACGCAGGTAATGGTAAAAAAGTCGAAACAGAAGCAAATTTAATTTGCAAGGTAAAGTGCAGGCAAAATCGTCCACGTATCTCCCTCGTCGGCTACGTGTTCGGTATAATAAAAAAGAACAGCGAAACTGAAAAAATTCAAACAATTACGCTTATAAATCAAATTTTAACCTCGGTCCGCTGCAGCCGATAACACTGCCCCCCGTTTAACCGAGCGTCGACTACCGTCGATTAAAAGGGGCCTAATCTGAATTTATTGGAACCTACATTATTTTGGTCCTTATGGCCAGGAGAGAGCCGTCTTTTTTGTTCTTTCACTCCGCTGCGGTGTTTACATAGGAAAGCAAGGTCGACGATCTCATCACCGAAAATGTATGGCCATAATTTGGTCAAGTGTGGTCGCTTTTCAAGAAATTCTGGTGTTAAGTAACGTGTCGCTTTCAAATTTAATGCGGGCTGCTGGAACTCCGGAGACGCTTTTATCTCACGCTTACCGCATCAAACTGATTAAATTTGGGCTTTCTTAATTCCATAACAATTGCATATTGCCAGAAGTACATATTGTGTGCATTCAATCCAGGAGAATCCATTCTGTAGTTTCGTATTCATTTCAAATGGGAAAATTGCCTTTTGTGATTGTACTTTGCATTCCTCAACATCACATAACTGAAAAATCTAATTCTGGTCTACGATTTTGCAATATATGCTGAAAAGGGAACACGTCTGGTATAACTGCATGTCCAAGCTGTATGCTGTATTTATTACAGAAGAAAAATCAGTCAAACTGAGCTTAAAGCCTATTGCAAAAACTACAAACATGCACCGCATTGAACAAAAACCAGAACGGTTCTATGGCCACCTTAAGGCGCCAATTAATGCTCATTCAGGCAAGTAAAAAAATGAAAGAAACCGCCAGCGTTTCGACTATTTTATATCCTGATGACGTAAGAAATACGGATTAGATCGAACATTTGCTAAGATTAATCTTCGGTGTGCAGTGGACAATTTGCCCGTGGAAGAAAGTTGAATGAAGAAGAGTGCTTTCCTATACGCTCTATCTTCATTTCAAACTGAAGGGTTACATACATATTGAAAACATTAGTTTACATACAACTGAAAGTAAGAGTTAGAAGTTTATACATTGCTGATTAAACTTAAGCTGACACATAGCTGAAAATCTCAAATATATTTTACAAAATTCATAATAAAGAAGCAACTCTAATTATTACTATTATGGTAAATTCTTTAGTAAATTATATGGAAATCTATGTAAGTAATACACACAATCAGCAAATGTTGCATGTTTCAAAGCGTAGCACTTGGTTATACAAAAAAGCACTGAATCGTGTATATCTAAGAATTGACGATTTTACTTCTACTTTGCCAGGGAGAAAGACTCAGCCAACGACGTGTGAGAGCGGCTATTATGAAAGTAATTATGGGTTTTTTTGCTAATAAAATATAGAACATGTGCTACAGTGACTAGTGCACGAAGAGTGTCAAGAGTTTTGTCTTTGATTTCCCGCTAGGTTTTCCAGTCGTGTAAAGCGAACGTTTAAAACAGTTTAATTTTATAAACACCATTGTTAATTTTGAAATTTGAAAATCATTAGGCAGAAGCTGGAAATCGTGGAACACATCACCCGAGCAAATGTTATAACAAAAATTTCTCAGAAATTTTAAGAGTTACTTGATCACATTACGGATGAAAATAAACATGAAGAAAGTAATAAACGAAGAAATGTTAGTTTTGTATTTCAAAGTGTGTACTTTGCATTTAAAATCAAGCGAAAAATATTTCATATAATACACCTTTCTACACTTAGGAAAAGGGATTAGACGTTGAATAGTATGGAAGTTGTATACGGCATGGAATATGGACCGACAGAAACATAGCAGACCAAAGAAAAATAAGCACAATTTATAAATCGATTAAGTGTTAAGTGTAGGTTCCTTCCTCAGATTTTTATTTGTGTTGCTATTATTTAATCTTTTTAACACTCGCGGTGGATTTACTTTTATCATAATCATTTTTTTGTGTACTTTTCATCCATATTCACATCCTGATAATGCAGAAAAAATAATGGTATAAGTGAGTTAAGTTTATCGTTATTTTATGCAAAAGTATTCAGCCATTATTATTTTATTATATTGTCCTATTTATTCGGACATGTAATACGCATTTTACTGCAGTTTTATTTAGCATTTTACATTCACAGTGGTTGAGCCATGCCAGTTGGATAATAAAACATTTAATGATTGTACAAGTGCGTGTGCTAATTAATTATGTTTAATTAAAGATGATAGTTATATAAATGTAAAAATGCGACGGTTTTGAAATGTTAATACGTTGAATCCACATGATGGTAGAACAAAGATACTACGAATACTACAAAGAATTTGAATTCAGAGATTCAGCGAAGGGCTAAGAAACTGATGTTATTTGAATGCACAATATTTCTGATGATCTGCACGCTCAGGACAGTAATTAAAATAATCGAAAATGCATTTTCTTTAAAATATATATATTTATGTCTGCATGTTTAATGTGATTTGTATATTTCTGAGTTTTACTTTGTATCCTTTTGAAAGTGCTGCATTTTATGAGAATTATGACAGTAACAGAACATTTTTCCTTAGCATATTGCGATGCGTGTAAAACTTCATAAGTTGCAAAAAAAGTGAGATATCATAATTAGGTCGATTTCTTTAAAAAACGTCTGTTCTTTGCGGCTAACAGAAACCTGCGACGAAAAATCGATAAAGGTAAATCCTTACAACTTGAAAATCACATATTTACTTATAAATTAAATTCAAGTTTGAACTTCTAAGATACATTCACTTTCTCCTCTGTGAGTGGATTTGAAATAGTTTTTTTATAAGCATATTAAGGCAACTCCAAATTTCTTTGCCATATAATCTTTCTGCAACTTCTCAAACTTTGTAATATTCGATATTTTCCAAAGAAAATTTTTAAAATAATATCTGACAAATGGTTTATAGATTGAAGTTCAAGAAATTTGTTCAAAAACATTGTAGTCTTTTGCATAAAGTGTCTTACAAATGGTAGCCACCAAGCACTGCAGCACAGTATTCTAAATGATAACGAAAACTTAAAAAATGTGAATGACTTAATGAGAAAGTCACAAGTAATGAAATTACATCTTAATCACGAGGCAATATGCCAACAACAAATATATTCAATTCTTGGGACGAAAGATAGGAATCTCGGTATGTTATTAGCCAGATGGGTCATTATTTAAATGTCTTTCTTCTTAGAGAGAAGCAATATCTTTTCATTATATCAACTTGCTTCAGATGATTTACCTGGTCAAGCTTCTACAGAGTGTCTAGACAACGTGCCAAATTTTATGTGAAAGAAAATGAAGAAAGGGTTTTTAAAAATCTTTAAGGGGTGACAAGTAATCGATTAAAAGAAGCAAGCAATAAAATTTAGTTCGCAATGTGAGTGCTCGAGTACTTTACTTTTCATGAAAATTGGTAGGAAATTCAAGCAGTTAAATTTACAATCAAAGACATAAAAGTGAAAAAAAAATGGTAGCAAAATTTGTAAGTAAAATTACTTCTGATTATTTTTTATCACTTTCTTTAGAGAAAATTCTGAAATGAACGGAATCGTGAAAGGAAAGAAACTTTCGAAATAGGTAGATATAAAAAAATTCTACGGCCTGAAAACGTTCTTTCTTTGATACTGAAAACGTACATACCGACTCCAAAATAAGTTATTTAGTTTAAAATCGCGCCTTCTTCCTATATTATAATTTGGCAATTAGAAACTTATATACCAGTAAAGTTCCCAAGTGTTCAGTTACAACATAAAATTATTTTTCAAAACAGGACATGCAAATGGTAAGTTCTTAAAAAGTTTCCCAATACATCCAACTAAATTAATAGAACCTGACAGCAGCACAAATTGGCTCATGTTAACATCAACCAAAAAAGGACAGTAAGATTTAGTCATACTGTAAAATTAATATTCTTAATTAATTATTAGTATACCAAAACAATTTCACCAAATGCTAATCAACATAGGCCTATAACAGGTTTTCCGTGAAATTCAAGTTTTGAAGCGATGTTCTACTAGCACGAAGACATACAACTGTTTACTATTTGAATCGTTTCCACTAAATACCTTTACTACTAGGCAATATACGCAAATTAGCTCGATTAAAAGTTAACCTGAAAGTTTGACCTTTTGCATGCATTAAGAAAAAGCGTAAATTAATTAGAAAACTGATGCAAAAAAGCACAAACATATTAATTTGCAACTAAATGGATATTAATTTTCAAACCTTTTAAACTTAACGGCAGTTCCTGGTTTGTGACTTATCAAATCCTGGACAGTGTAATAATTTATTAAGCATGCAGCAGCCAATGTGTTTCGCTAAGAGCTTTTCAAACATCTAAAAAATACTGAAAACCACCTTTACATGTATAGTCAATTAACTGTTAATCCTAGTTTTACATAATTCAGGAAAATTAGATAATATTTCTATTTGAAAATCAAATGTATCAATTAGCATAAAGTAAAAAGAGTATTGGAGAATTTTTGATATTCACGAAAACTGGCCGCAAAGAAGCATTTATAATTTTAGGTATTTATACTGTCTGAATTTTTCAATTGTATACGGTTCTAAACTAAGCGTTTTATCCGAAATTGTTTTTAAAAATACAACTAACTTACAGTCGATTTTCATGTAGCAAAAAATCGTTCGAAATATGCGTATTATGAAGTAACACAATTTGGCTCGTATTTGTAAGTTGTTTAGCAATGTGTACCTATGTTTAGTGTATTTAATATCGATGTTTACGGTTTATTGTTAAAAGTGTTGAACTTTTCACATCCAACCAGCAACCGAATTTAGCAATTAAGCCACCATGCGCCGTTTGTGTATGATTAATTAAAATGAATAAAGAACTCGTCAGACATTTGATTGCTTCAATTTCGTCACTAAAAGAAACCCGGTACCGAAGCCTATTCAGGCATACAGTCAAAACGATATTGAAAAGATCAAAGCAAGTTTTTACACAATCTAACGACCAGATTTTAACATTTCTTCGGCAGATAAAGAGACCACTATTACCAGCAACCTTTTAGCCGTTATCTCGGGAGTGAAAAAGGACATAGCCAGTTGACATGAAGAAGTCGACAGGGCGTGTGTATGGAGTAACTGACGGCCGACGGCCTTATTCTGAAGACCGCAAAGTTGGTCACTAGTTGCTCCGCGTCAGATTGTTATCTTTTGCATTTCATTATTAACTTGTGGGCAAGTTAATGGCAAGAAAATATTACCGTTTTTTTGTTCGTTCAGTAATGATTGGTATACGTTAAAATTAATTTATGTGCAATAACCATTTAAAAGGTCGTGCCCAATTGAACTAAGTGCTTACTGATACAATAGAAAAACGATACGCATAATTACGTCCGATACATCTTGTAACAATAAAATTCGTGTTTGTAACTGCCACTAATGTTGAACAGACGCAATTAATTCACATTTATGGCTTGTGAGTAATAATGATTATAAGTGATCAGAAGGCAGAAGTGCATTTTTTTCGTGAAATATTTGTGAAAGCATTTTCCTTCAAAATGTACAGCAGAATAACTGAAAAAATAGGCAGTCAAATGAAGAAGAGTTACAAAGTGAACTAAAGAAGACTTTAAAGAACAAGTAGAGCAAGAGCAATTAACTAGTACAAAAATTGAGATTCTGAAAGATAATTTAAGTCAACATATACCAAGAGGTTTAGTTGATGTCTCTTTATAAAAGATGAGCGAATCCAGAAGGAAGGTAAACCTGCTTAGATGCTGTTGTCCTCACCACCAACCATTTTGAGAACATCCGAGACAGTATCCGTAAATATTAGTCAACTAAAAAGAGCATTAAGCAGAAGAGAAGCAAAATAGGAAGAAATTATTAGAAAATAAATTGAATTAAAAAGAAAAAAATGGGAATATCGTGCAACAAGGTTGAGAGAAATAAAGGGAATGTATAAGATACTACTTTGCACCATTTACTAACCAGAGACCAAAAACCAACCACCACTTTACTAAAATATAGAAACTGATTACAATTTTTGTTTATTCAAAAATCAGACAGAAACTCAACATAACAGTGTTGTCTTTATTAGAGCTAAATTGTTGGAACTCACTGAACATTATTCGCAAAAATATGATATTATGTATAATCTCAACAGCTGAGGATATTTTGGTAACCAATAATTATCGTTAAATAGAACTTTGACTATCCCACAAAGAACAGAACCTCTGTCTAAGGTTAATCAGCCCACTGGGCACCAGGTTCAATTGCTTGATGGGCGCATAATTTTAGGACCTCAACTACCAAATTTTCGAAGAAAACGAAAGTTTCATTAGCCATTAAGAAATTTATGCAGTTTAGAATAGCATGTACAGAAAGCAATAAAACAGTATCTGCAGATAATGAGAATAATTACTTAACATTAATATAAGCCCCAATTATGTTGATCAATGCCAGTCGAGCATGCAGAAACCAGTTTTTAGTAAATGTGTTAATTTTTTGTGTCCTCAGGATGTGTATTCTAAAAATGACTTAATTACTTTGGTATAGTTATGTCTTGGGAAGGAAACCTCTGAGCACTAATATTTTTTAAATCGAAACGTCAGCGCGCAAAATAGAACATGCTAAGTAACAATCTGGTAATATTTGTTTATTCATGAGAATTAGCTGTTGTAAACTGCACACTGTCAGATTTAATTTATTGGATAGACATTTGACATCCTATGAAAAATTAAAAGTATAAGCAATATTCAGGTCGTTAGAAACGGAATTAATGTTCACCAGTAGCATTCAGTTGTTCAGATTCAGATGTTCGTTTGTAAAAAAATAGTAATAAATTTGAAAAATGTTAAACCTGCCCTTAACTGTTAGTTGTTTTATGCCAAATTTTAACTTCGCAAAAGTAGAACGCAAACTTTGTGATATACTTTTATGTTCTTTGTCAAAAGCAAATCCTACTTAATATTTTAAACAAAGGAATCAACATTGGCATTATTCTAACGGAAGATCCGTGGATGGTGCTTTAATTAGTACTGACAACATGATTTACTTGCTCCTGTAAAAAAAATAAATATAAGTATATGAAGAAAAACGAAACCTGAAATTAAGCAGAAGCGCAAGTTTAGTATGTTATTTTATGGTCATAGTGAATGTTCTATAATCTCACGTTTTTAAAATCAAATTCTTGAAGAAACAATGTAAGTAACTCCATTGCATAATTTGGTATGCTATTTCCTAATTACTTAAAGAATTAATGTATAATAAGAGTTCAGTATCGCTTTTGAAGCAATTCTTCAAACTGACTTGTCTGCACCTTTGAAGCACGCTACTTAAATGGAAACTTGCTACTTAAATTCCATTTAGATCGAAAAATATATAAATGAGAGAGAATCAATGAGATTCTAATCAAATTTAATTTTAGCAAGGATTGCATTTGCATAAGAAATTGGTTTTTAACAATTTTGAAACATTGAGCTAAACGTTTTAAAAATGCCTTTAGATAATTTAATTAAAACAACTTTAAATTACGTAATTAACAAGTATTTAGAGAAAACATCTAAAATGATACTAAAGTGAAAAAGTATCAAAGTTAATCGAAATGTAACTTTAGTAAATTGCACAAGTTATGTTTGACAAAAAACATCTAACCGAACCAAAAAAAATTCAAAAAATTGTCTTATTTTTTTATCAGAAATTTATACACGCAACAGTTTCAAACGTAAAGCGACTGAAAAAGTATACCGGATTGTTATACTAATATTGCGCTTATTAGCTGTAAAATTAACAATTAATATCGAAACCAAAATTCGAACATCTTATGTAGATATCTTTGAAAATTGAAGAAATTGAGGAAAAAATTTCTATTCGGAAGATATAAATCGATGAGGAAATCTATAATTTCCTCATATTAACAATGAAGTTTTTTGCCACTGAGAAGGAATCGCCCCAATTTTGAATCACTCGGAAATAGTTCTATAGCATGCATTTTGCTAATACAATCCGCACATTTAAATTCAGGTAACATCGAAATCTGAATAAAGTATCTCTAAAATCTACAAATAAACAGAAACAATCAATTAATGAAAAAATAAAGAGGCTTGCAAAAAATAATTATAAGAATAATTTAATTATAAAATGAAATTCCTATTGAGTCAGAAAAAATGCATCAAGGGTATGATTTCGGAGACCGTAATTTCGGCTGAATTTGAACTCATTTAAAATATTATGAACTAATTTTTCATGCCTTCAAAGTGCAAACATGTCCTCGGTTGAATAAAATATCAATATTTCACTCCTGAAACTTATGCACAAACACCAGAAGAGATCCACCACGAGATCCATTTTCTGGTGATGATGTTATAGAAGCAGATGATCATTTATTTTGTTTCCTTATCAAACGTATTGAAAATTCCAAGGATCCACCTTATAGTAGGTATGATACAAGATTAAAACAGTTATTGGAATGACCCAAAAAAACTATTGGAAATAACCTAAAAACGTTGCGCTATCAGCAGATGATTCATATCGAAGATGTGGTACAGACCATTGAACCCGAGAAAAATCAATTTTTTTTTCTGAGTTTGTGGAAATTTCAAATAGAGAGAAACACATTAAATGTGTATAATACAGAAGATATAAAAACATTTTATTTAGGTCTTATTTTATTAGCTTATAGATCCGGTTTCTCGCTTTTAGCCTTTTCATTTGTAACCAAAAAAATTGTAAAAACATTTTTGCGGATAAATCTGTTTTGTTGAATTACTTTGCTGATTTTGTGTCGGGTTAGTTTGCTCCATATACATACCTGCAAAGAGAAAATCTGATGAAATAGGTAATGGGTTAAAAAAAACACCTAATTTCCCTTTACATATCTTTACGAATAAATCTTAATAAAGTTCTGGCACACCTAATTCAAAAGAACAGTTAAATATCTTCTTTTTTTTCATGTGAAATAATATTAATTGGTCAAGTACCTAAGTTAAAGGTCAAAACTTTAACTTTTTAAATAAATGGGGATGTTTAAAAACTATTTATTTTTTAAAATCCCAAAATATAGCCTCAGAGGCGAATGAACCGTTATAAAATATGGCAAATATTAAAATATAATGAAAAGCTTAAAATATAATATAGACAAAGGAAACTGAGACAGTATAAAAACTTACAATTGATAGTTCGTTGAGTTGACTTTTGAAAGATTCTACCAAAAAAAAATGTGTCTCTTACACAATGATGAGAATGCCAAACAATGAAAAGGATAGTTTTAGTGGCAAGGTTTAGAAGGAAGTGACTCCGCAAGAAAGTGCAAATAAGAGTTAAAAATGCGAAAACGAACGTTCGTATCTAGAAATTTTCAAGTGTTTCAAATGGCTTTTGGAGAATACATTAATAAAATGAGTATCTTAATTTTCACAAAAAACTAAACTGATTGAAAATAAAATTTTTCCATTCAATACTAAACTAAGCAATATAATCTAGCTTAAAGTATTTAGAACCTAAATTTATTTAGTATGAAGCCAAGCACATTGGCCATCTCCTTTCATTTTTAATCAAATTGTTAATAGAATATTCCAGTGGATTTCACAGCAACCTTCATTCAATCTTCTAACACCCTAAGTCCGAACCATTATAGTGTCCACTTTTTATTCATGAGCCCGAAGACGTTCCAAAAAGGTTACGGTTATTAACTTACGGCCATATTTTCAAATTAAGCTTGACGCAATGACACTTTTTATATAAAACCAGTAGTCGTGAAAAAATAAAACCGAAATGGATCGGGTTTCAGGTAGTACAGGTGGGGCATATTTTCGATTTTACGGCTATTTCATTCCTGTTTTCGGTGACTTCAAATAAACCTTTATGCAATACATTACCCGAGGTTGATTGTGGACTTTAATTGACTCTGTTTAACACTTATCTACATGGGTCTTCGGAAATCAAGCCGGTATTTTGGCGATTAAGGTGCAAAATTGCAATGTCGATTGAATTTTAATTGCAGTTGCGAATGAGACCATTTAGTTTTATTGGCAAATTTTAATTTGCTTATTTATCTGCTCTAATACTTAAACTAATATGATAAACATGCAGATGTGAAAAGTACTCTGTTTAGATTTCTAAGCAAGAATGTTCCGACCATAGGTATTCATTATTGATTCCTGCTAGAACACCTACACTGAGTAGAACAAATTTCTTCAATCTGCATCTCAGTGAATTGATTAAAATATCGAAATTCAACAAACAGCCGTAGAAATGGTATTATGTAAATTCAGGCTTGCATATAAAATTGAATGTTTGACCTAACGATAACTAAAAAGTATCGCATTACGTTAACTAAATGTTTTTGTCAATACTTCACAAATGAGCTACTTTACATAGAAATAGCTTTTATTACAACCTTTATAATATATTTCACATTAGGGAACGTCTGGACAGATCGATATTGATATCAATACTCCAGCACCGTTATAAATGGCTTAATTTGTTTTAATTTGCGTTAAGATACTCAATGAGATAATTTAATGTTTATTTTTATTCAGCCTTTCTAATCGAGATATTCAAATCAGATGAGGCAACTTGGCCATGTTTAAATGTGGAATTTTAATTGACCCAAACGTATTGTGATGATCAGACCGTATCCTAATTGGGATGTGCGGAATTCGGTTTAAGAAATTTTATGTCTATTGTGCGAGGGAGAAAGTATCCGATAAAAGTGTTTAGTGAATCTCAATCGTTTAAGGATTATTAATTTTAAAATGTTGATTGTATAATAACAATATGTTTTTAATATGAGGATAAATTAAAAGACAGTGGCTTACTATTAGTATTTCTATAAAGTTACAGGATGGGCAAAAATAAACTGCAATAGTTCTAGTTAATTATTAAACGACTTAAACTGAATTGGATAAAAATCCATTATTTAAGTGGTTTTATTAGAAGAATTGCACTTTATTTGCGTTGACATTTAAAAGTGTTGCGCGATTCACTTATTTCTGTGTTCTGCTGCATCTGTATGAACTTTCTTTTTTCAAAATGTGAGTTATTTTGTGTTCGATTTGCCAAAAAAATTAGTTTATAAAGTGAACCTCGTTATGGTGTTTTCAAAACAAAAAACAAGTAAAATATTCTGGACCAAAAATAGTGTTTTATCACAAACCTCGAATATACTGCACAAGCTTATTCTTCATTTATTTTCAGTTTAAGTTTAAGCTACAAACAAAGTGAGAAATTTTAGACAAACTGATTTTACAAATAAAAAAATATCAAATTTTATACCACAACCAGAAAATATGAAACTGATTATAACATCAACTTTATAAATCAAAACTTATTTACTTCCTAGATGTAACCAGCTAAATACGAATCAGAAGCTGGTAATTTTCATTTCCCAAAGAACGTAAATGTAATAAACTAAATCATAAATAAATAATACCAGTTCCTTTGGAACTCTCAGGTTCATGGGAACGCAATTCTAAATGCCTAGATTTCTTGACTCATTTTGATTATCTGGTTTCATGAATAACAGGTATGTAAATAAATGTATGACATTATTACCAATATTTGTCGTGAAATATATCAATCCAACAATATTTTAGAGTAGGTACTACTATGTACGGATGACTATGCTTCCACTAAAAGTGAATTCTGCTTCTATTAGTAAAAAATCCAAACCTTTATTTAGATCAAAAATTTAAAAAATTTACAATGTACATTGCAGACATATGTTTATTATCTGGGAATGCACTGCGATTGTTTTATTTTAAAAATTGTGCCAAAAACTCGTTGCGTGAGTTAAGCAGCAAAGACAAGCAAAATAGAAAATCTTCGAAATTTGACGAAGTTCTTAAATAAATTTTCTTGTATCTAAGCAAACAAAGGTGATTTTCAAGAAAATCAGAAAAGTAAATTGGAAATTATTGGCCGCCAATAACACCGCCCAATTTATTTCTGTTACTTGAAGACCGTTGCAAAATGCCCACAAAATAATATTTTAGATTCGAACTTCGGGCGGAAATTCGGTTTGAAAATGTCGTTAGCATCAATTGCGCCATAAAATTCAAATAAAATGCAATTAACTCCATTCGTTTCGGAAAATTCCGTAAAAAAACCAGTATTGCATTCTTCACATTTCAAACTAACGAATAAAATTTGTAAAATATTAGAAAGTGAGAATCTTAATGGTACTATAGATAACAGCAATATCGTAACTGTCAATGCAGTTATAATGTATGCAAGCGTTGATGTGTCGCTGACAATTTATTCATTTCATTTGAATTTTTAATGGCTTCCTGATAGATCAATTTGCATAAAATTTTGATGGTTTATTAACATTTTTTATTTTTATTTTCATGGAATCTTGAAGAAATTTGTATGGCTAGAGTGTGTCGAGACACGTGTTGGACCACCACGCAGATAACCTCAAACTGTATTAAATAATAATTCAAGGAATTTTTGTTCCGCAATACTACTTGAATTTATAAATTCAGTGCAGAAAAAGTAGCAGCCGTTAAGCGTTTTATCCCTTTAGCAATCGAACACTCTCTATGTACAGTTGACCATATCAGTTGACATGCTAAAGCGAATGTAATTAATCTGATAATTATTTTTAAAGCCAATTAATACTAAAGTCTGAATTGATAAAGAAGAATTATTCAGGAACTTGACCCTGCAATACCTTTAATTCTTGGCATATGATTCGCACTCTCCGTGCCATAAATTTTTATTTCTTCAGGCAGCAGTAAAATGTCCACGCAAATTTCGAATTTCTACGCGAAAGAGAATGTTGTCATCGTTAATTTTGAACATCGTATTTCTTACATGGGCTCTTGTATGAAACGACTAAATCAACTTCAAATTTCACTTTAAGCAAACCGTAAATTACCAAAATATTGTTATAGATGGAAATAAATAATACAGTAATGCAATTAGAAAATGCAACGTTGTTATGTTCGAGTTTTCAAAATGAAAATTAGTTGGAACACAACTGCTGTAAAACTTTAGAGAATAGTTTAGTTTATTTGTCTGCGATTATTAATTACTCACTATTTTTTCAACCAAACGCAATCTAGAATTTAAAAAACTTAAAGCTTCTGATGCTGTTCTGGATGGTTTCTTGTTACATATAAATTCGATCCAGCAAAAAGAATTATCAAGTATTGAAGCAAAATCAGAATAGTTGGAAACACAGATGGGATCTCTACAGGCAAAAGTAGTTCTCAAAAAAAAACTTTGACTAAGATATCAAACTGTTCAATGTTTTTACTTTTGCATGTTTATTTAATATTTGGTTTATGTCCACAATTGTTGCCTTTGACCCTAATTTCAATTATGATTTTTGTTTCAATTTTACACAATTTGCTTTCTAATTGCATTGTGATTCTATGTCAGCCCTTCTTCTAATGCTTGTTCTGATAAGTTTATTATCCAATTTGTAATATCATGTAAAGTCGATGTATTTATAAAAATATTTGAATATTTTGTCTGATATATATTTTATTAATTTTTAATTTTAATGCAGCTTCTAATTGTGTTCAGKCAAAATAAGCAAAAGTACTCTATATAAAAATRTAATACTWTATTACAATTGAAATAGACGAATTCTATTTAGAGATATTTATGAGCCGTGCAGAGTTTTCGAACAAATCGAACGTTTTAGTCTAGTTATTWACAATTACWTTTGCCTMCAAATGTATACTACATTTTGTTAAGTTTTAAAGACCGGTAAATAGGTAATTGAAGTTATATATTGGTCTCATTGAGTCCAGCTGATAATTTTGAGAACAACCGAGTTTCGCTTAAATTATAATGACGAGTCCAAAATTTTACCGRTTGCAGATTTCGGGTTTTCAGAAGCATGTGGTRCAAAAARAAAGCAATATGTTGCAAAAATAACTTTGACACCAATTAATTACTTTAAACAWATTARTAATACAACAAATYAGCGAACTAATAGTATTTCTCAYGGCAATTAAGAGAGTTSAAAGCAAAAACCATTAAAGCATCCTACTTTCTAGCGTTGAAGTTAAATACAATTTTTGCAGTGAAAACCCTTGTATATCGTATATTTTTGCTGTTTTATCTTCGCAGTTAAGGATAAAAAGTGACTAATAATTTTTCGCTGGATTAAAAAATAAAGTTCTGATGCTTTCAATTTGTAATCAACTAGTTAGTTAGGAAATGTGATAAAGGTCTGGCATTTTTCAGGTGTTCAAGCGCTTTTAATCAGAGATAAAGACGAGTACTGTTTTTTGCTGTTTATGTTAACTAAAGCCGTCAAAATCGTTACTGCGATATTTCATAGACAGGGCATTTTGTTGTTAGTCCATACAAGATGTCCACAAGTTTATTTTAGTTTTAACGTTTAGTGTGGGCTAACTAGTTCAAGAATTGTCGGTTCAGTTATTTATTTTTATGTTTTAAGTCAAACTGTACTGCTTATGTTTTTGACTAATAATGCCATTAATTTTGTTCCCATAAAAATATGTATTATATATTTTTCGCTCTTAAACGTAAAGTTGAAATAGTAAATATATCTTATAAAAGGTCAACTTTGAAAGAAATAGTATTGTCCCTTAGCGATATACCTGATACATATATCTATAGAGAATTGTATCAAAAATCACAAGAGATAATCATTACCTGAACAAGCGATTTTTGAAGTCTCAGATACAAAACTGTTAGAGTAAGGTAAAGTAAAATTTTCCGACTGTAACAATATTTTATCACTAATTAAATCATCTTAGTCTTTAAGTGGTGATATTTTAAAATCATAATGCAATAAATATATTAAGTTTGAATGCGTTTATTAACATTTGAAATAATCGAAAATGGAAAGGAAAACGCAGTTAAAAATGAATTGTTTTGTTTCATTATTTTCTGTCATTAATGTGTAGTTGTGTGTGAAAAAAGTCTGATTACATCTTTATCCTCCACACTGTGTCGTTTTACACTCAGTATCTGTACCTTCGGGCTATTAACATTTTTCTCAATTGTGCTAAAAAAATTATTACATTTTTAATACTTATGTGCTTAACACTTTTTACAATTATATTACTGGTATTTAATTAATATGTCAGGCGCTCAATTAAATAAACACCAACTTTTTGTAATAATTGCTTTTCTTGCCAACAGTGCAACATGCATCTTATTATATCGATTTCCAAAAACTATAATGCTTTTGTGTTGACCATTTTTGCTGTTTCTTTTATATTATTTATTTAAAACATTCTTGACCGTTTCCATAAATATCAGCTACTAAACATACAAAATATGCTTTAGTTAGTTCGTATTGCTCCTAAGTTGAACAATCTGAAAATTCCATTTTCTTGATGCTTCTCATACTAACCAGAATACCAAATCACTCTTTGTGATACACAGCAATATTTCTCCCAATAGAAAACGCATTCTTATTTAAACAGGTATAGCCGAACTCCCGAATCCATAAAATATGTAAGAATTTATTACAATCGAAACGGAGTGGAATGCGGCTTCCTACAAAGGTGTTGAATGTGTTATTCCGAGAGAATATTTAGATTGTGTCGCCGGACATAAATTTTGAATTATGCTTATTAGTTCATAAAAGAGAGAAGCGACCGACCTCTTTTTAAATAGTTTTACGATTTAAACTTGGAAAAATGTAATATATGTATAGGTTTTATGGTCGGTCCTGGTAGACGAAGGGGACAATTTTTAAATAAATCATTTCAATATTTTGGTTGAAATTAACATTCTCAATGCATAGAATATATATTATATCTAAACTCCAATTGCCTTCTTCAGAGATTAAGATAATATATTTACTCTTTGCTTCTTTAAGCTAGAAACAGATGCAAAAGTGTAAAAAATCCTGCACACTGTAAATAATAAATTAAATATAAAATATTACCAATCAAACTGTATATCATTAATTTAGAATCAGCCATCACCCAGATCTGTAATTAACTACTGCAGTTCAATTAAAAGTGTAGGAAATAACTGATCAAGATTTTATTAAATGGAAAATTTGGGTATTAATTTAACTTTTTTGTTACTTTTAAATAACTAGATCGCACAAATGATTATGTAGGTGTCCATATTTTAACGAATTTAATGCAACGCTTAGAAGAAACGTGGTAGATAATTGATAAGATCAGTAACACTTAAAGTTTACGTTAATTTAGCTTGAAAGGCACGGCCATAAAAGGAAAGGTGTTATGGATACCAACCAGAACTTTTTGGATAAAAATAGGAATCAAGGAAATATTATTACATAAAAATTGGTCCAAATTATTGGCCTGCATGATCAACATTTTTAGCAAACCAGCTAATAAAGCCATAAATTACTCATCGACTTATACGGTACACCTGCGAGTAATATTTTTACCACAACGAGTACTGTTAATAAAGGGGTTTTAAGGATACTATTTATCACTGACATTATGTCGTTGGTCGTGTTCTTGACATATGCTTCTTTTAATAAAATGTGTTGTTAATTAGAAAATACTTGTACTTTATTTATTATTTTCTTTTGCTTCTGGATCTGCCCCTATTGCGTGGCTAAACATACTTATTTACCTAAAATACGAGTCTCATCAGAAATACTGTTGAAAAAGCCTTGTGTTTTTATAGTATATCTAGTTATTCGTGACTGCATCAAAATTCAATTGGAACGCCCAAACAACTAATTTTTCTTATTAATTTTAGATATAATACAATTGTGTTTTATTGTTATGTCATTTTTCTACAAACGGACAGTAACTCAGGATTATAAAAGTGGATTGAATAACAGAAATCGCATTTCTCGGATCTGTCGACAATAAACATCTACTGACTTTCTCTATGGTCATTAAAATCAGATGTTTGATCGTACTGGTGTGATGTGAATGATTCTTGATTGATCAGCTAGATATAAAAAGCCATTAGAAAATGTGCACATTTATTTCATAACAACAGATCAACGCTATGCTAGTTCTGGCCTCAAGATAGATGCAATAATAAAATCCCAATTCAGAAACAAGACGTCCTACCGCGCCAGATTTATTGTTTAAATTAAAACCGTACAGCTTCTCAAACAGAAGCTAAATCACCATAATGCCAACATTAAACCATAGTGGTTTCTTTCGTTTTGACGGCAGTGCATACCTGGTCTCAAAAATTGTGCCAATTAATCTTGAAACCGACTTCATTTTCGGACCAGTTATTTCTTAATACATGCAAAATTGGACAGTCGCTGGTTCATCGCGTTCAATCAGTGGTGGAGCATGTCTGGATGCGAATTGTTGCATACCAGTCCAAAAGTTCAAAATTTGAACGATTTTTGGAGCTGGTCTTAGAGAAAAACCCTCAAACACATAAGCTCCCATGAACGGGACACTCTAAATGATTTCTCTTTGTTTCAACTTCAAAAATAACTATTTTTTTGCTTAGATTAAATATACATAATGAATAATAAAACAATAATCAAATCTTAAACTTAAACATTCAAATCACAGCATCCAAAATGTTACCTCTGTAAATGCTTCTTTCTGGTTCTAAAGATTAATGTATGCAAAAAAAGTGAACGATTTTATTTAAGCCGATGGAAGTATGGCTTGGCACGTATAATTGGGACACTGGCACAAACGAATTTTCTTCGAATAGTGCAAATCAAAATTATTTAGGGGCGGCCAAAAAAAACTTGATTGATCCTAAACTACAGGCTAAAATTGGACGTTAACCGCGAACATTTAACCGTGAACTATTTCTAAACGAAAATGCAACTGTTCTGAACTTCAAGTAAAAGAGACATACACTCCATATCGCTTGTATGAAATATTTTCTTTTTATTTACTGACAAAAAAAGTAAAAACGTTTTTTAAAAGTACCCCTGTTATTTAACCACATTAAACGCTTTATTTCATACAGGAAATATAAATTTTGTGGAAATAGCACATTTTAACATTTGTTTTCTGAAAAGCGAAGAACAATCAAACTTTCGACATCATTAGAGACTTAAACGTTTCTCATTTAAGCAGGCTGAAAGTATAAGCTGCGAAAGTGGTATTTTCAGGCGAACCTCAGCTGATGGGAGGAATGAGCTGGAAATCGTAAACATCCGTACCAAAAGAACATCAAAATAAAATTAATTGCAAGTTGCAACACTTTTCAATCAGCATCAAATATATTTAAAAATATTTTATTTTTAATGCGAGTAACATTTGGGAGTATTAATATTTGTTATAATTAATGACAGAAGTTTCAATTTCAAATTGTTGCTTGTGTTATTTCAGAAAAAATTGGTCATAACTCATAGCAGACAAAAGGTGGTTCCAAAATAATTTATTCGCTTCGTTTGGCTTCTGCTTGCTACGCTGGCGCACCTCCGTTACAAGTATTCTAAAAGACATTCATCTGGGGACTTCTGTCCAACAGATTATTTTTCAGAGTATGTATTTTAACCTCAATATAAAGGAGCAAAACAGTTAACAAAATTAGGGTAAATGATCAAAGTGATCAGAGCTTAGTGAAAAAAAATGAATTCACATTTTACGCTTGCAATTCATTACAGAGCAATTGGGTATTTATAAAACTGAATGCATTTTTGTAGATGAGCTAATTGGAAACTGATTTTTCGCCTTCCGATGAAAATAATGTATAATTTTAAAAAGTTAAGACGATTTGAGTGATTTCCAAAAAGTTGAAGGTTTAGTCACCTTATGATTTTTTGAGCAAAAAAATTCTTATTTTTATTTTTTGCGTCCAATAGATAGCTCGTGACGTGATAAACAGGGTTTGAGACCACATTAGCGCAAATAGAGGCAATTGAAAGTCTGCAATTTTTCAAAACGGTTCAATTTTAATTCGTCAGCTCTGTGTGAAAAACACCACGACACACTGTAATAACATATATCAAGCAATTTTATTCCATTTCTCTCATAATTTTTACAAAATATATACTTTATTATTAACGAATTGCATAAAGACCCGCATGCATGCATCGGTAGTATTTAGAAGAATTTGTGTTTATTTGTATAGTTGCAATTTACAAAAATAAAAGTTATTTTGCAAAACTCAAAATAAAAAGTAAAATTACATATAGGGAATACATTTAGCATCGACGACTTCCTTCAGAATCTTAACTCGCAAGACACTCTTGCATTTTTTAAAATAATAATTAAACATTATATTACAGTTGCATTTAGTAATATCTGATTGTTAAAAGGGGTCAGTTTCTGAGGTGGTAAACGGTAAATATATCAAAGTTTTTTTTTCCTTATAAACGACGTCACAAATAAAGGAAACTGCTTCCAAAAAAGCAATTATAGTAATTGGGGGCCATAATAATTCAACGAAAACGCTTAAAAATGTTCGAATAGCCCAGTCTACTTAACAATCTTTATAAACATATTTTGAAGAATATAATTGCGAAAAGAGCTTTTGTGTATAGTGAACTGACTACTTGCAGTAAATAAAACTGTGCATATTTCTTATAAAAGTACGCCACTGGCGCATTGTTTCCCCTTATCCAAATATGCAGATCAAGATGCTTGTTTTTTAGAGTAGCTGATAAACGTGAAAAGAACCGAAAAGATAAAGAATAAGTTCGATGTCACCGTCGGGCCTGTTTCAAAAGGTAGTTGTCAGTTTTCGATTATTCCTTTGCCCCTTCGTTTCACATTTTATGAAAGCGTGTGGTAGTAAGGTCTTTATTATACATTTTAAGAGTTTTCTGCCTATTAACCAGTATTATTCAGTGCATCCAACATCGAGGAAGTACATTCATCCTTCATCAAAGATTTCACGTCATGATTACCAAAGCGGTATTCTGCCAAGAGTAGACTTCACTCATATTTGCTGTTACGCATTTTTAAAAAATTGAATTCTAGTCGGTCAATAAAAAAAGGAGATATAATGAGCTGCTGCTCTCAACTTGAAGTAAGTGACTTCCAGTGGCTGCCACAACAAATTGATGCAAAACAGAAGAATTTATCAGAGCGATCTGAATAAATCATTTGAGTAATGGTGGTTTTATGCAAACATGTGGAGCAATTATGCCTAATTATATTTTATACACAACTTCCACAATTTAAATAATGGAAAGGAAAAAAGCCACTGAATAACTCTGGAATACATTTTAATTATTTTATATAAATATGCAATTGGTCTGTAGTAACTCACGACTGGTAGGAGGCTTTTTTATACATAAAGCTAAACTGATTTGGTCAGATCTAAGACATGAAATCGTATGTAAAACAAACCTTTCTTAGATCGTATTTTCACGTTTAATTCTAATAAATAACGCACATGAATGTTTTCCTTCGATAAATTAGACCTTGCATGCGCGTTGCTAATTAGATCAATGTGCATCTAACTTATACGATATGTAGAATATGCCAGGCTACATTAGCAATTGAAGTATTACATCAGCACGGTGCATTCGCATCATACAGTGGTTTTTGGTGCCATAAAGCTTAAACACACGGTTGCAATTTCACTTAGTGATTAAAGTGCAAACTTGATTTCCCAGATCACCCAATAGGGGATGAATTGCACATAATTTTCCCTCACTGCTACCAACCTTAAGAATTAGTACTACTTGTAAAAGAAAAATTGCATCTTAATGCCTACAACTTTGCAAATATTGCAATGGTATGCATGTAGACACTCTGAAGTTATGAAACATCCAACGCGGACTTCGAAAGCAACTAATAAAAACCGATCGAATCCTTACGGTTAAACCGAATTCAACAGCATTTTCTTTATTTCAGAGTAACAGATGGGCCTTTGATGTTAACTTAATAATTAATTGATTAAGCTTTCCAACTAAGTGAAAAACCAAATAGAAATGTCTGCATTAATGTAAAGATAAAACGATGCTTTTGTTGGGCCTTCTAACGGAACCCGTAATTTATGATATTGTTTCCGTAAATAGCGTTTGTCAATACAAATAATTTTCAGTTAAAAACGTCGAATAGTGCGATCAGAAGCCCACACAAATATATGGTAAAAGCACATTAATATGCAACAAATGCGGTTTTTAATGGAACGTGTATACTTATACGTAATGGAATTCACAATTATCAAAACTGAAATTGTGCAAACATGTTAAGTTTCAGGATTTTACTGCTGGAAAGTATCTAAACAAATATTTTTAGTGCCGTAAATTTGGACAATTGAATTGTGTAGGAAGCCCAAAAAAAGAGGTTGAAAAAATATTAATACTAAAAAAATATCGTTTGCATATATTTTAGATCAGGAGATAATCTGCAACGTACAAGACATGAATTCACGATAATTGCCAAACGATTCATTGAAGAATGTGAAAGCAGCAGAAGATGCTACGAAGATATTGGAGAAAACACGAATTAAACAACCTTCTATCTGAGAGATCTTGAACCATTTGAATACAGGGT
>NW_026018611.1:8420019-8422292 GCF_020466585.1 Dendroctonus ponderosae
CCCAAATTTTCTGCTAACGGAGTATGCAGATGATACAAACCTGCTAGTAGGAGGAAAAACAATCCCTAAACTCGTGGGAAATGCCACTACTTTGTTTACTTCGGCAGAAAGATGGTTTGAAAAAAATGTGTTATGCTTAAATAAAGAAAACACAAACACATTACTGTTTAGAACCAAATTAAATAAAAATCAGAAACCAGACACCAAGGGCTACAAATTGCAGTAGGTAGTAGCACAAAGTTTTTGGGGATTTATCTGTTTTTGTATCCGAAATGTTTCAAGATACCTGAAGGAAACGGCACGCAAGGCCCTGTATTTCGCAATTTTTGATGGAACACTTAGGCAGGGAATATTTTTTTGGGCGAGTAGCTCGAGGACTCGAAATATATTTACAGTACAGAAACGTATACTAAGGACTATCTACGGAATGTCTCCTTTGCAGTCTTGTCAAGGGGTTTTTAAATCAAAGGGTGTTTTAACCGTGTACGGTCTGTACATTTTTGAGGCAATATTATGTGTTTTTAACACGTGTTATTTACACGATAACAACGTTAACCAGGATCATAACACCCGCACGGGAAACATTTTGTATCCAACACACAGACTAACACTGTCTGAAAAGAATTCGTACTATATGGGTATAAAATTCTTTAATAAACTAGAAAACAACATAAAAAAAATTAAAGATTAAATTAAAACAGATGTTAATTGAGTTAGAGCCTTATAGTATTAGAGACTTTTTAAATATGTAACAACAGTACCTTTTAGTATAATATGTTCTTTGTCAATTGTTTTTTAACGCCATTTCATTTTGTGAAAAAAAAATAAAAACATCGATACTGATTTATATCTATTGTTGATGACCAATACAAACGAGATTTTGGTAAACTTATTAGTAAAACTCTAGAATACGAGTATGTTAACTTCGGCCCATATATAAGGTATCCGATAAGTAATGATGAACATTTTTATGACTGATTTTGATTCCTGGGATAAAAATAAGATGTTAGTACAACTTTCTCCTGGAGAAAAGTCCACGGTAATACAAATATAAGGGGGCAAAGTTAGTTTTTTCGAATAACAACTTGGAAATTTTGACTAAAATTAGAAATTCAGGGCTTTTTTAGGGTAGCAAATTTAATTAGCAATTCAGCTTTAAGCCAACTTATAGAAGGGTCACCACCTGCAACAAATTATTCGCTTTAAACTCGCCCTAACGTTATGTTGTTACTTCCAACAAAATGTTTAATTCGGTTTTCTGCAAAATGATTTGCTTGATTATCATAAAATATTATTTGATATTTATGAACGATGCAGCCGCAGCTCATATCTCATTGCAAGTGAGGAATTACTTAAATGCTAATTTTCCGAATCGTTGTATTAGTAGTGGAAGTCAAACACCATAACCAGCACAAAGCACGGATCTTAGTCCTCTGGATTTTTGTGTATCAGATTACCTGAAGTCTCCAGTGTACCTATGGAAAAACTATAGGTATCTGATATGAATTTAATAAAAATTTGAGAACATTTTTATTTTCTGTCTGTTTTTTAATTAAAATTGTATTGAAGTTTATGAATGTGATTTTGAAGAACTTATGTCAAAAACTGCTCAATGTTATTAAGTGTTATTATGATACTCTTATCTTTTCTGGGTCTCAGTCAAAGTGTGAAGTAAAAATTTTGACTAAACCAAATTACAGACACCCGAATTACATACAAGAAAGTCTAAAAAAATCAGACAAATATTACTTAATAGTAACTACCCAAAAAAATTTTCTGAACGAATAATAAAGCGAAGAATCACTACCATATATTCCAGAGATCAATAAAAAAAATTCAAAAATACTAAATCCACGCAACATTATAATTGCGAAAAAAACAAAAAACAACTTATCAACTGAATGTTTCCCAAAATTAAAACCAAAAACTGACAAAATGGATATACCAAATACTGTATATAGAGTGAATTGTTTAGAATGTGATAATACATATATAGGACGAACTAAACAATATTTAAAAAAAGAGAATGTACGAACATAAATACAGTCTGAGAAATACTAGTGAAAAAAACAGCATTAACACAACATGCACACCAAATGTTGCATAATTTTGATTTTGACAACCCAGATATATTAATTAGGGAAACAAATTATCATAAAAGAAGAATCCAAGAAATGGTACAAATAAAAAAACATGCAAAAGCAGTAAATTTCAGATCAGATACCGACAACCTTAGCAACATTTACCAAACCCTAATAAAGCCATAAGTATGG
>NW_026018611.1:8422392-8439840 GCF_020466585.1 Dendroctonus ponderosae
TACGCAAATTGGGTGATTGAACAACAAGCCGTTGATGATGATTTTTCGAACCGAATTTTCTTCAGTGGTGAGGCTCATTTTTCGCTCGGTGGTTAGTTTGGTGGTGTTATTGGCCCATATTTTTTTGAAAACGATCAAGGAAGAGCAGAATTACAGTCGATTCTGAACGCTATAGGCGCATGTTAACCGATTATTTTTGGAGATAAATTGAAGATTATGATTTGGAAGACATGTGGTTCCAGCAGGATGGGGCAACGAGTCACACAACACTGGCAGTTGGAGCCCTATTGCAGGATAAATTTCCAGGACGCGTAATTTCGAGATTGAGTGAGGTCAATTGGCCTGCAAGATCCTGCGACTTAACACTATTAGATTTCTTATTATGGGGATGTGAAAGATCTTTTTTACGCCAACAATCTTCAAACTCTTGAGCAATTGAAAGTCAATATCCGTGAAGTTATGACCGAGATATTACCGGTAATGTGCCGAAAAGTTATTCAAAATTACCTCAAAAGGATTGAGGCCTGTAGCAGTTCCCGTGGGGGACATTTAAATGATATTGTTTTTCACGTATAATGGCAAGGTTTAATCTTTATATTGAATTAAAATTTTCGTCTCTATCTGAATATTTTGTGTGGTTTTTCTACTTTACTTTCCCAAGCATAAAATTGATAACCTTGTATGTACAATGTATTTTGCGATTAAGTATGGAAAATGATTTCAGTCAATTGGTCACCCCTGCTGGCCACTTTATTAACAGTTTGCTGGTCTATTTGAGCGATTTGAGCTTGAATGTCTTGCGTCAATCAAGTCAGTGGTCAATTGTTCGAGGATTGTCCGGATAAACTTTATCCTTCAATTCGCTCCAAAGAAAGTAGTCTAGCGGTGTTAAATTGCAGCTGAAAAACGACTAATTACACGATTGCGTTAAAATGTGTGCGTAAAAGGTCGATGGTGGCCCCGGCGGTGCGGCAAGTCGCACCCTCCTGTTGAAACCAAACTTCATCGATACCGACATTTTCCAATTCTTGCCACAAAAAGTAATTTATCATATCTCGACAGCGGTTGCCATTGGCTATAACGGCCCAACAAGCCTCATTCTGGAAATAAAAGAGGCCAATCACGCCACCACTCTAAAATCCACACCACACAGTGACTCGGTCTGGATGCATGGCCGTATTTACACGACGTGAGGATCTTTTGTGCCATAAATTCTACAGTTTTGTTTGTTAACATAACCGCCAAGGTGGAAATTCGCCTCATCCGAAAAGATTATTTTTCTTGCAAAATCAGGATCATTGTTCAACTTGTTCAAAACCTAATCAACGAAGCGAAAACGTTGTTGATGGTCAATTTGCTTCAACTCTTGAACGAGCTGGACTGTGTACGCATACATACCAAGATTTTCGTTCAAAAATCTCCTTAAAGTGGTACGACTAATGTTAGTGGGTGACTTCTAACACTAACTTGTTGAAACAAAGTAAGTTTTGAGTATTTTAAAACGTTAACTTTTCGGTAAAATGATACCTTAATGTATTTTGAATTGCCAAAACAAATTTGTTCACTTGATCATCACAAAAATTGATATTTCTACAAAAGTTTACCTCACCTTCAGTATATGTATAAAACTCTAAAATATTGTTGTTTTAAGTGGAATTTCAAGCTGAAGACCATTCTTTTGCTATGATTCAAAAGCACAATTAAATAGTCTTAGGGCAGAACATTAATTAGTATCTAGAACTTAAACCACATGAGGGCTATGCACAATAAATAGGTGTTTTCCTGTTTCAAACAAACATTTCTGTTCATGTCAATAACCGTAATTAAAATTTCTTGAATTTAATAAATGGGTACAGGTACGGTTCAAGTAGTCTTCTTAGGCCATAGTTGGCCATTAAGCTTATCTTCCTGGTTGCTTTGTGGTCGGAATTTTCCGAATAACCAGATAAAGCTTTGAAGCCTAGAAGAAACAGTGGCCATTTAGACACGCACACTGTGAGTTGCTGAAACGGTATTTACTCTGTCCATGTGGTCGCTCTAGGTAAAGTGCCAGATCTTTCGCCAAATGGAATGCTTCTTTACACGTGACTCACGAAGCTCCGCTCACAATTAGGAGGGTTTACTTAGTCGCGTTCCTCATTCTACTTTTTATTTTATATTTCTCGTGATCTTTGCACAACTGTGACTTTCATTCTAAGGCACTTATTGAAACAATGTTGTATTTTGCAACTAACTTTCGACCGTCATTTAATGAAAACGGGTGACTAATTTTGTTCCGAATCGGCTGGAGAACCATTAAAACCGTCATCGGATGGGCTTTCATACAATGGCTTTGTAGCATAAATCAAACCGTCTGGCACCGATCTTTGTCGAGAAAAACCGCATATGAAAATGCTTCCTAATAAATTGTTATTCAAATGTCTAGTTTTAATCCTGATAAGCTGATATTCACGTTGGATAGGAATGCATGTAGCCACAGTGTTGCTGGCAGTCAGTTAACAGCCAGTTTTTGTTTTTGGTTTCAATTTAACCTAATTTGTTTCTTTCAATACTTTCGTAGTGTAAAATCTAAACCACTAAAACGTTATTAACAGTGACATATTGAGAAACAAAAGCGGTAAAGAATTGCAAAAATTTAATCAGTTTGGGAAAAAGTACGTAATACGAATATGTCTGTTTTTTGAACTAACTGAAATATTGCTGATTGGAAAATATGTTTATTTAAATCTGGCAAAGCTGTTATTTGGGGGCTATACAGCCAACACATTTCTTAGAAGGTGAGCCAGTACATTTCAAGGATGAATTGGTCTAGACAAAAAATATGAAATGAAAGAACTAACTATAAGCAAACTGTGCCACATAAATATCCAACAACAGTTCAAAAAAAGATATTACCAAAACGTCAGATAATAAATTTGCATAAATTGCTGCACAAATTTGAATATTTGTCTAAAAGCTGATAATGTAATTACATTAGTTTGAAGTCACTGCAGTTAATATGATTTGATCAAAAAGTTCTGCCTCATTACTAAATGTGCAGTGTTGATAAAAATTTTGAAACTTTCAAAATTCAATCAACATTTGTGTGCAGCCTTGTGGTGTAAGTTAACCCAACCCCCCATGAGGGACGGGTTTCTCCCAAAATTGGTACTTTGACGAAAATGTCCAGCGGTTTCGGTGCGCCCTTCTTCATTGTCCGAAACATCAGGTCATTTTGGAGAAGTCACAATATTACATTTAAAACAGAAATGCACCTGCTTGGTGTTGCGTTAATTGTCATGGGACATTTCCGAAACTTAACTGAAAATTTAAATATCCGATCGGCTCTATTGCTCTAAACCCAAACCGACCACAACTACAAGTTAATGGCTCTTGCAAGCAAACATATAAGAATTGGAACACATACTTGAAAAAGTTAATAAGCACGGCGATCCTTCTTAAGTGTTTGGTTAACTCAGAAGTGCCATTGAAGTCATTCAACCACCACAATGAGGAGAGTGCTCAAACACACGCTGCGATCGTTATTGCGTATTGAACTTATTTCTGTGGGGTGGTCACTGAATCGTGAATAAATATCGATAATGAAAGTATTTTTATTTCATGCTGATTTAAAATTGTCAGGGAATATTAGACCAGTTTATTTTCAGATACTTTCCATTTTTATAAAATTGTTCATGAGAATTGAATCGATCCTAAACCTTATCGGATTATAGTATTTACTCCTAAAGATTGAGAAGTGACGCTTTTCGTTAATCGAATTACATAAGACATCTCACCGGTCATGTTCAACAAAAATTAAACATAAGTTACAAGTAAGTATTGGGAGTAAAAATAAGAAAGCTCTGAAATTTTTGTGGGTACTAAAGCAACTTGTCTCTGTAGGAGACATATAGTGCCCAAATGATCAAAAACCTTAAAGCAGAAATTTTGTAAATATTTAATTTTTTTAATCAATAAATTTTCAAATAATGAATGGGTAGCTGGCGGATTTAATATTGGTTATTAATTGGCTTAAGAGTATGACAAATGAACAGCCGCATCTCAAAGCCAGAAGTTGCGATCATTGGAAATATATATATAACAAATAAAACAAATGGTTAACTTATATATATTCTAACAAATCCATACGAATTGATCATCAAATATGGTAAATTTTGGCTTTACAGTTTCCCAAGCATCGACTAAAAACTGTTAGTTTGCGTCGGTTTGTATCGAATTTGGGTGCTACTTTTCACTTTATGATTAAGTTGAATCCGTGTTGTAAATACGTCAGTCTTTTCCATGGCATAGTTCTAAAATCTCACCGGCGATCTTAACCGAATTTTATTTCAAAATCAGCTTTAGTCTGTGAATGAAACACAGCATGATCACTCAAAAACACAGAAGCGACTTTGGCCTTCGTTTTAATTTTTTTTGGTGTAAAAATAGATCTAACGCACATTTGCTTAATTACCTATCTATGTCTTTAATTCTGGGTAATAAAAAGCACACTGTTTGTAGAAGTTGGTTAAAAAGTAGGTTATTGGCCGTTTAAGCTGCAAAACGTTTTGAAAGAAATATATACATGGAATATTTATAGTTCCTAAAATGATAATAAATAATCATAAGTTATTAAAAACGCATTCCATTGGCTATTTTTGCAGCACGTGCAAGTTATTGATTTTCGTTGCTTTATGATTCATTTTCATTTAAGAACCATGTTTGTCAGTTTTATAAACTACAAAATCTTAACATCTCACCGCTTATATTCTACTAAAATTAAACATAAATCAGTCTAACTTACAAACAATTTTTGGGAGGTCTGAAGCTTTTGTGGATACCAACAAGGAGAAGGAAATTTGAGTCACTAGAATCCAACACTTTAACACAGAAGTAACTTTTTGGCCTCTTTTTGAATTGTTTGTAAATACTTTTTCTTCTCATTCAACAAACTACACTCATCTTTTTAAACAGAGTATTCCTTATTAATTTTAATAGAAAATTTATTTACTTCGACGTTCATATGTGGGTCTCCAGAATATTATTTTATAATTTTCAATATTTCCTGATAATATTCAATGAACACCAACTGATTATTAAGGTGTTAAAATCAGTTCATCTGAATAGCCCCATATCAATACCAGAAATTGCTGCAAATATCTATTTAATAAATAAAACAAATTAACTTGACTCTAAGAAATAACCATAGCAGTTCTAAACGGATCTGGCATCAAATTTGGCAAATGTTGGCATTCCAGTGTTTCAAAATCGACTAAAAAATTGTTATTTTGCTTCACTTTGCTACTCCGTATGGCTATTTTTGAAGGTTGTGCAAATTATTCGGTGTTTCTCTTTACTTTATGATCCAATTTAATCCGTGTTATATGGTGATCTGTAAGTCTTTTCTATGGCATAGTTCTAAAATCTCACCGGCGATCTTAACCGAATTTTATTTTAAAATCAGCTTTAGTCTGTGAATAAAACACAGCATGATCACTCAAAAACACAGAAGCGACTTTGGCCTTCGTTTTAATTTTTTGTTGTTGTAAAAATAGATCTAACGCACATTTGCTTAATTACCTGTCTATGTCTTTAATTCTGGGTAATAAAAAGCGCACTGTTTGTAGAAGTTGGTTGAAAAGTAGGTTATTGGACGTTTAAGCTGCAAAACGTTTTGAAAGAAATACATACATGGAATATTTATAGTTCCTAAAACGATAATAAATACTCATAAGTTATTAAAAACGCATTCCATTGGCTATTGTAGCACGTGCAAGTTATTGGTTTTCGTTGCTTTATGATTCATTTTCATTTAAGAACCATGTTTGTCAGTTTTATAAACTACAAAATGTTAACATCTCACCGCTTACATTCAACTAAAATTAAACATAAATCAGCCTAACTTACAAACAGTTTTTGGGAGGTCTGAAGCTTTTGTGGGTACCATCAAGGAAGAAGGAATTTTTAGTCACTAGAATCTAACACTTTAACACAGAAGTAACTTTGGCCTCTTTTTAAATTTTTTGTAAATATTTTTTTTTTCTCATTCAACAAACCACACTCATCTTTTTAAACAGAGTATTCCTTATTAATTTTGATCGAAAATTATTTACTTCGACGTTCATATGTGGACCTCCAGAATATTATTTTATAATCTTCAATATTTCCTGATAATATTCAATGAACACCAACTGATTATTAAGGTGTTTAACAGCATCAATCAGTTCATCTGAATAGCCCCATATCAATACCAGAAATTGCTGCAAATTTCTATGTAATAATAAAACAAATTGACTTGACTAAGAAATAACCATAGCAGTTCTAAACGTATCGGGCATCAAATTTGGCAAATGTTGGAATTCCAGTGTTTCACAATCGACTAAAAAATTGTTAGTTTGCTTCACTTTGCTACTCCGTATCGCTATTTTTGAAGGATGCGCAAATTATTGGGTTTCTCTTTACTTTATCATTCAATTTAATCCGTGTTATGTGTTGATCTGTAAGTCTCTTTCATGGCACAGTACTAAAATCTCAGCCGCGAACTTAACCGACTTTTATTTAGAAATAAAATTAAGTCAGGAGTAATTTGCAGAAGGTGGAAAACTCCTGTGAATGGGAACACTGCCAATAAAAAAAGCACAGAAGTAGCTTTCGCCTTCGCTTTTTTTTTGCTTTAAAGCTAGAGCTGCTTAATTAAATGTCTATATCCGTTTTAATTCTGGGTAGTAAAAAAAATCTATCTATCTAAAGCCCTTAATCGGTCCATTGCGTCATCCAAGCCATGTTCGCTTATTTCATTTCTGCGTCTTTCCTCAAATCGTTCGACCATCCCATCATGTGGTCTTCTTTTCCTCTCGTGTTGTTCCATGTGTTAGTTATTAAGGTTTTTCACCACCGATTATCCTGTTAGCTGGCTTTGTAGTCTACGAATTTCAATTTTAGTCTTGCTATGGTTTTTTAGCGTCTGTTAATGTAGTAACGTTTCCACTAATTCCGCTTTCTATCTGTCAGTCTTGTATTGAGTAGTAATATCTTCATTGCTCTTTCTATTTCTGCAATTTTGGCCCTGCTGTTCACACTTGTGCTTCTTACGTTAGAACAGGGAGCACACACTAGTTAAAAACTTCGGTCTTCAGGTATTGGGAGTAATTTTTAGTATTTAAGATATTTTCATGTGAATATTATTCTCCTGTTCCTATTTATTTGACTTTACAAGTATATGTAGGAGAGGAGAGAAACAATAAAGGAGTCAATTGTTTCTTTCCCCATTCTGACCGTAGCGTTTTCATCCGTATTCGTCATGATTTTTACTTTTGGAAATTCATATTTAGACCTTCTTTCTTCTATAAGCAAAAGTTCCTTGCAAAAAGGCTTACTAGCCGTTGAAAGCCAAAAAATTATAAAAATAATAATAATATTAAAAATAAAATAATAGCTTTAATGTTCAACGATACACAATTAAAGAACAATCATAGTACACGTTTGAAACGTGCACTACAAGGAAAAAGCAGAAGTATAGGTTGCAAAGCTTTTTCCAAAAGCCCCCGAAAAGCAGATTTTGACAAACTGAAAATATCAACTGCTAGGCTTGAGAAGCTATTATAAACATTAAACATACTATATAGCGGAAATTAAACAGCCACATTGGTTCTAGCGTAAACCGTATAAAGCAACTCTTTATTGTTGATACGTGTTATCGATTTGTCGAGAGATAAAACTGCCAAATACTTGAGAGCCTTTACCATCATTATGTAACATTAAGTATATAAGTTCAATACTAATGCTAATTGATAATTGAATATAAAATGAATAGAATTCAGCTCACAACCTATTCATTCTAACGACATAGTTTTCGGAACAGAATGCGAAAAAACTGAAGAATCACAAGAACACGATGAGCCTGACAAAATGCAACTTCTTAATAACATTAAGGAAATTCAAAATAGAAACACACTGGACCATATTCAATAGGGCCAGCTCTGTATTATGTGTGTATGTAGTTCAGTAACAAAAGTGCCTCTCGAAAGTGCCTTACAAACAATTGATTTTTGATTATGCAAAATAATTTTGTTAATAAATTGTTACAAATTAAACAACATTTTCATCTAAAAAATATTGCAAAAGAAGGCCAAAGTCATCCCTGCGTATATAATTCCGAACTGGCAAAAGCCGGGACCCACAGAAATAGCAGACCTTCCAAAAATGGTTAAGATTTGACTCGAAATTGTATCTAACGTTGGCCGGTACACACCGGTAAGATTTTAATAATTTTAAACCAAAAATACAAATGTACACGCATAGGAATGTATAAACAGCAACGAGAATAGCATACATCTCGAAAATTTACCATCTGAAATAGCTTAGCAGGCATAGTTATTTTTGGCTTGGGTAATACTGCAAGCAATGGGTAATACTAAAAGCAAGTTTGGAACATCTCAGAACAAGTTTTTAAACAATATAATCAGTAATTTATCTGCAAATCCATAGAACTAAAATTATGAATCAGGTCTTAGCGTCGTCAACGTACGTTTCTCTTCCCTAATTCAATTTCTATCCGAATTTATCCCAAAACAGCTTCTACAAAGTCTTATTTAAAGTAAATAAGTGATTCAATATGATCTCAACTCTTTCTCGAGAGTGCTTCGAAGTTTGAAGGATGTTTTTGGACTTTAGCTCCAATTATATTTATTGCTGCACAGAGCGACTAAAAACACCCAGGCGCAAAAAAAAAATTAAAGGGATATCTTCTTGTCGCACAAAATTGATCATTTCTATTTCGTATATATCAAAGATTGCTGATAAACCAAGTAGTATATTATTCATAATGTCTTTCTAGAAAAGGAATAGGAGAGAAACATATAGGTACAAAAAATGAAGACTACACTGAGCTAATAATAAGCAAGACATATTTTTCGCAATGCACTTTCACATTCCACTGGATCATTTAACTTAGGACATCTTTTTATTCTTTGTATACGTAGGGGCAAAAAATTCTGATTTCTAAAAGCTGGAAAGTTAATTTAGCGTTAAATGAAACGGGTAATCTCTTCTAATATAAAGGTCTAAAAAATAATGTTTATCACGTTTTTGGTAAACTTTGCATTTAATTTGTTGATTGCAGCACACGACCTATTGTTTCTGGTCAAAAAGTATATAATTTCTTTTATTTCAAATACATTATATTCTGAAGAATAATGACTTGTAGCTTGTAGCTAAGTTGACCGGAAAGACTCAAGGTTTGAGCAAATTTTGACTAACTTTGTTTTCATATTTTTAATTGCCGCTAATTTTGCGACTTTCAGATTTAACTCCTGCGGAGACAAGAGTCGGTTTTCATAAGTTGTATGAAAATAATAATTTTCAATCAGTTTTGAATTTACAAAATGCTTATTTCGGATTGCTCCATTTTGCCTTTACGAACTTCTTCACTTTATTTTTGCCATGTTTTCAGCCTGTCGAAACGAAATCAACTGTAGGCATAAAGCAGCTAATTTGTGTATCACATAACAATGCAAATATATAACTAGTCATATATGTAAAAATCCTCGACTGTCCATAAATTAGGAATACGATCTCAAATTTATTACAATACAGCACGTTTAATTCGGAATAAAATAGTTATTCAAAAATCTTTCAACTATTTTGCTAGTGTGTTGAAACTTATCACCTAAATCACTTACCATCTACTTTTTAGCCTTATTTTTGTATTGATATTAACTGAGTTCCGTTTGTTTTTTGGTACAAAAAACTCAACACAACCTTATTTAGAACATTCAAAAAAGACCAAAAGAAAAGGTTGCCAAAAGTTGCTCCTATGTATAGGTTGAGTTTGACCTCAAACCGTTCAGTTCAAGCTTGTTCAAACACAAAAGAGACAGACCTTCCGAAAATGTTTCATACTTTAGCACTAGTTATATTTATTTCTGCAGGAAGACCAGCGGTAAGATTTTAGACGTTGCAACTGAAACCCAAGAAAGACTAAATTATAAAATCGCGCTTCCACAGAAAATTAGTGTCCTGCTTGTTAACTCAAATTGCCATATTTTCTTGTTGAAAATTGCCCACATTCTGCCCTTCTAGGTTCCAAGACACACAATTTTATTAGTTGTGGTAGATTACGGCGTTTTTTTCATCTATAATAAATTAGATCACGATAGGAATAAGATGTGCAAAACCTATATTTCATGCCAGAACTTTTATACGAAGCATTGCGGAAATATTTAATGCTTATTGTCAACTGATTAAAGTAATTATTTTTCATATATATTTTTGTCCTATTCCTTTATTAGTTTCAAAGCATTATAAAGACGCTCGATCTGTTAATGCGCTACCCAATTCATCTGCAAGCTTGAATGTATGTCAAACTTGTGCTACAAGAAGTCATGGCATTATTTTGCTTCACACACAAAACTTGTTTCCATTTATGTGTAGCGTCTCTTGGTGTTTGCAGTTGCTACGTCTAAAATCTCACCGCTGTTCTCCATCTAGCAATAAATATAATTAGTGCTAAAGTAGCAAACATTTTTGGAAGGTCTGAAACTTTTGTGGTTAACCTAGCGTCAAGGCATATGAATAACAGACGATAACAAAAGTGTCGAGGACAATAGGTGAAAGTGAGTTAACAGCTCTCTACAGGGGTAACTTTGGCCTTCTTTTCATTTTTTTTGAGGTGAGGCACAACCTTTTTTGTGAGCTAATCCATAAATTAGCGACAATTAACAATCCGAAACCATAGTCAGGCAGTATTTGTTCAACATTTGAGCCAGCCTTTGTCAGCTTAGCGAGAAGTCATTATCATGATGTAAATAATTATTTTAAAATAAAAGAAGTTAGATAATTTTTGATCAAAAATAATAGTTCAACAACAGAGTAAATGCAAATATTACCACAAAAGTGACAAGCTTCATTTTTGGAGCTCACGATATTACAACGGGTTACCCGCTTTAGGCTAACTTTAGAGCTTTGCAAAATTTGTACTTCATGTTCGAACGTATCCAAACCATAAAAATGTGTTACATTGAAGTATCCAGACAAATTGTGAAAGCGCATTGCGAAAAATGTTTATTGCTGATTCTTAGAGTGCGGATGTCTAGGCATTGTGATTTTTGTAAATACTAAAAGCGAAATGCTTTTGTCTAGCTCTATATTTATCTAGTGTGAACGAAATGGGTAAAAACACGTCATTGGATAACTTTTTAAATGTTTTTTTACTGTTTTGTCTAGTTTGTGATTTATAATACCAGCACTTTAATTAAAACAATCTACCCAAATGTACAGCTTAGAAAAATATGCAAACACATCAACGCATCGTTTACTGTAGACGAAACTACAGGCGTTTATGGGAGGTAGATTGGCAATCTAGTTATTGGCGTGCTTAATGAGGCGACGTTGCGACCAAGATATCATTAATATGTTCGAAAGAACTCGAAGCAATAACACAGTTTCCAGATTTATAAATAAAACTTCAACAAACTTTTACCGTCGTGAACCTGAGCCATATGAAAAAAAAATTGTTAACGATTTCCGATGCCGCGCCTTGTATCTTATATGCCTCCAAGTATACAACTAATCAATAATATTGTTTTTACTAAAAGTAATTTAAAGCCTGTATGTGAAACCGCAAAATCTTTAGAGATACAACAAATGCTATTGGTTGAGTGTTCAAAAAGTTATTGACTTGAATTCATTCAAAAACATTCTTAGTGATAGACCACACATTTTTACAATTGAATCTTTAAATAAACATTTAGCAATTTCGTGTTTGAAATAATAATAATATCGCTTGTTGGTATCTAGGTTTCATTTAGAATAAACTGCAGTTTTGAGCAAAACATGCTTAAGTTTTTTGAAGTAATTAGAATCAACCTAGTTAAGAAAACTTTGTTCATTTATTTCATTACGCATTTCAATATAATAAATTCCACTTAAAACTAAAAATAATATATCTTTTACCCCACTAAAAGAATTTTGCGCATTTTTAGTGCTTTTTCACATATTTGTTATATCAATTTTCGGGAGAAATGGCACTTTCGTGGTTGAACAAGCAATAGTTCTGAGTCAACGCAGCTTAATCAGGGAAGTAGTGGGGTAGAAGTATTAGGTCAAACTCAACCTCCACAAAGGAGTAAATTTGGCCTTCGTTTGACGATTTTTTTAATGTTATTTATTAAGATATGTTCAGTTTCCTATTCCTAAAAGCAACGGGAGATTATGATGTGTACATAGTAGGTGATTTATTTGCTTTATTAAAGTGTGAAGAGTTTGTCAAGCAAATTACGCTGTAAATAAAAAAATATGCTAAACGTTGAAAAAATGTAAAAGGAAGGCCAAAGTGACTACTGTGTATAAAGCTGTGTATAAAGCCTACTAATTAAGCATCGCGGAATCTCCCTAGCCCCTGTAAACTTAACTAGATGTGTGCAGCCACAGAAGTGCCAGACCTTCCCACAGTTTTTCCTCCTTTAGCACTAGTTATATTTATTGTTGGTTGGCGAACGCCGGTGAGATTTTAGTACGTAGCAACTGAATTTTCAGAACTTCTATTTAGGTGGGAATTTTCAACATCAACACGCGCTGGGCATACATAGAAATAAATTATAAAGTAAAACAAAATAAGCCCATAACTTTTTGTCGCGCAAATTTGTATGAAATTAACAAATAATATAATAACAAAAAAAAATTGTAGCAGAGAACTTTTTTATACCACAAATTATCGTAATTTGAAGCAAAGGTCGTAATTTTTCTTGTATGGTATAGAGAGAGCCTTCATCATGTCTTACAATAAAAGGAATAGGAGAGAAACATGGTTGAAAAATAAAGACAATGATACTAAGAACATCTGCTCAATTGACAATAAGCAATAAACCTATTTCGCACCGAATTTTCGCATTCTTCTGAATCATTTTATTTCAAACCCGTTTTAACTGGCTATTCTTGGCTTTCTCCGTCTTATAAGACCGACCAGACAATCGCCTTTTTTCTTCCCAACCTTATCTTTATGTATATTTCTATATATGATCTCTTACCAGCAATGTGCGAAATCCGGCAATATGCAAAATGCCTAGGCATTCTGCCAACAGATCAACTATCCAAGCATTTTGCACAATCGCTACTACTTTGGGCAATCTGCACATTGGCTACGGCATTTTAGGCAATCTGCAAAATGCTGTATATTGAATATGTATAAATCAAATTTTTTTTTCGCAAAAGTTATGAATGCTACAAGATTTGCCAAAGAGCACAAAATTGTGAATAAATTGAAACCGCCTAAAACTGCAACCACCTAAAAAAATGCGTTGATTTCATCCTCCAACTAAAAAGTTCTGGTAGTTTTTGTACCACGACGCTCAAGAATTCACCACTTGTCCAAAGCAACTGAACTCGATTGTTTCAGCAAAATATGAGTCTTACATAAGAACAAATTCACAGCGAGTTTTACTAAAATACATCGTACCATTCTCCGGATATTTCAAAAAATATAATTTTTTTGAAGAACTTTGACCATCAATAGCAGAGGAGCCAGACATTTTTTGTTAATAAAAGGTCAGATCGTCTTCTTTTGGTCCAAAGAATATCGCAGTACCCTTTTGATCATGAGCTTACGGGACACCCTGTAAAACAGTTACAAATAAAGTACGTTTATGTTGGAAAAAAAATAAAAACACACAATATAATATGGTGCGAACTTAAGTAGACACGCTCGATAACAATTGCTTAAAGAAAACCTATAAAAAATGCCAAAAGAAGGCCAAAGTCTCTCCTGTGTTATTCAGGGAGCATTTCAGGAGTCTTTCCTAGAGGAAAAGTTTGAAGTAACCACAGAAGATTCATGCCTCCCAAAGTTCGCTGCGATTTAGTGTGATTTATATTTATTATTGGCTGGCGAAGGCCGGTGAGTTGTTAATGCTTGGCAATGGAAAGTAAACACTGTCACCCATTTATGTCCGCTATTTAAAAAGGTCTGATCGCGTACTTTTTCAGTGGAAATTTTGTTCACCACATCAATAACAATGAAACTAAACGAAATTAACGAAAAGTGGTCAAGAATAACAAAAGTACCATTCGCTGCTGCGATCTGTCCTGCCAATATCAACTAACCGCAATAATAAAAATGTATTTATATATTACGGTTAATGAATAATGACAAATTCTTCCAGGCTTTGATGAGTAAACCTACTTTTGCACTGTTCAGGTGTGCCTTCAGTTAAGTACTTTATTTTGCTTGTTTAAAATATACCTTTGATATAATTACGTATATATGCAATTATTATTTTGTTCTGTTCGATGCTTTTGCTACTATGGTGTAGGTATCCGTAATCAAGCAGCAAATTGATTTATTACTTCTTGGTTCTTATATATTATTCAAATATTATACACAAAATGATTAACCGAAAGACGGAACTTTTTCGAAATTAATTTGGGCTAGCTAATTTAGCATTTTTTATTTACAACTCCTTTATTCTCAGCTGCCTTAAATTTTTTCAATTTCGCTTTAATTTAATTCCAATTTTCGGAATCTGGATTTTCATTAATAATTTGTTATTTCTTTAGACAGTCTTTCAATTGTCTCGTAAAGCTTTGTCGTGTCTCGACTAGTTGTTTTCCGTTGCTCAGTTATCGTGGAAGTTACTTTTTTGTTCAGCATGAGTCTCTTGATCGTTCTTCTCCATGTTTTGTTCCGTGGTTTTTGCTAAATTAATAGTGTTTAAGATTTAAGCATATTACCTTTGCCGTTCATTTGTGTGGTCCATATAGTTTTTTTTCGATATATATAAATAATCTTCATTTCCTACAGAAAAAGGCTATCGACCCAATCGGTCTTTCTGCCCTTTTTTTCGGATATACCAGATATTCAAGATTTGCAATTCAGTATTTCTTTAAGCAATTTTTCCAAATTTGAAGAATTCATTCAATAGTACAACTTGCAGCATATTTGTGGTCACTTTTCAAATTGCACTCTTCAAAAGCAAGTATACCTTTCTTTAGCGACGCTAAACCAGTCAACACAGAGTATGTTTCGTCACGTATAAATCGTATAAATCGTGGAAGATTGTCTATAATTTGTGTAATCATAATTTTCTCATAAATTATACTAATCACTTATATCACCACTTTACCACTATTTTCTACGTGCCTCTATTTGGATGAGGCTCCGCATCAGATGGCGCTTGACCGCTGCCATTCTGGGGGTATAAAAATTCCTGTTCTGTATGTTGCACGTTTTATATTCTTTTATGTAATGGTCCTTGAAAGTTTTATTTATGTAAACTCTATTATATGTTGAAGGAAAGTCGGAATAGAAACTGGAAATCGATCGAATCTGGAAAAGGATATGTGGATATCGGTAACCACAAAACGTTCAGCCACTCCGATATTTCTCCGTGATTTCAGCCTAAATTACATTAATAGTTGACTGGGCATCGCTGGTAAGATGTTAATGCTTTGTAATGCAATGCGTAGTACCAAAATTTGAAAATAGGCGAGCATGAAAAAAAGACATCAGGGGAAAAATGTGTAAAGCATTCGAAATTTTTTTCTTTGATTTGAAATATGTTTGGAAATTATTGTGAATTTAAGCGAGAAGTTGTTGCTGAAACGATCGTAGACTACTAATGACACGACATATTTTTCACCTTTTCTGGAATTCAATACATTGATTTCTGCGACTTTGCAATGATCTGCAAAAGCACATTGGCAAATATGTATCCACATATCCATTTTATAAAATTGTGTTTTGTATAATTCTTCTTTTTTGCTTTTTTTCTTAATGGCCATAGGGTTTAAAAAATTGCCTTTCTTGTATTTTAATTTTCTTATCAAAATGATAATATCGCATTTATTATCTATCAGTTTAATTAAAAAATAAATAAAGTAATTTCTATAAGAAATAATACCACGCTTGGCAAGGCCTAAGAAAACAAAGACTGGATAATAATGATTTAAGGTTTAGCAGCAATAATTATTTAAAAATAGAGCCTAAAGTTTTGACTTCCACAGAGTCAACATTCTCATTCAATTTATGTTAGTCTCGACTTGCAGACACAATAAGACAACGTATTTTATTGAAAGGTTGATTTTATCCGCAATACATATACAATATCTCCACCAATATTTGATTCTTTCTTTGTTGGGAATATGCCATTGTCCTTTCCCGATCCAAATAGGAACTCCCACATATTTCACAGAGACAGGATAGTGTCCGCACATTTCACGCTTTTTATGTCGCAGCTAAGTTCTTCCGGGTGCAATATCAATTTTTTATTTCACGTCAATAAATTAGGATTAAATATTGTAGTAATCTTTCTATGTGGATTTGCTCCTGGTGCTTTTCATTTTGGCAGATTTTTACAATAAGGGAAATGGAAGAGCAAATATGCCTTTCACCCACTAACGCCGTTTATCTTTTATTTATACCATGAAGACTTTCTCTATTTTTGGATACTAATTAGGCAACCACTGTTTAACAATGGGAAGAATAGCAAGGACTAAGAATTCAAATCCAGAACTAATCAGTGGATTCGGTAGAAGCTGATGGCTTTGTCTGGTCACTTCAAGAAATGGTGGTTAAGAACACAGAACATCCCCCCTGGTGTTAATGTTCTTCTGTTCTGTGGTTAACAATAGTAGATGGCGAAACAATCAAATGAGGTTGGCCACCTTAAGTGTTTGAGATTTGTGTCTCTTTGAACCACATACGAAGAAGACATAAGCAAAAGTGATAAATTGAGTTCGAAGCAATCACTTAACTTAGATGTGACATCAAACGATAAATCATATTCAATATTTTTGAGAATTGTTTAAATACTATTCTTAGAAACTCAAAAGGAAGTTTAGATTATTGAATAATAGATATACTTATTGCCATTTATAAGTAACTAAATTTTTCGTTAGACAACAATGACACTTTAAAGTTTGAATATGCATCATTTTTCTTTATTAACAATTTTTCTTTTCAGTCTTATTTACTCAGCTGAACCGCGTCAAATCAAGGCAACTATGTTGTTTAATTCTTGCCCTGCTTATTAGTTCAATTTTTATTACGGTTAAATTAATTTATTTAAGATGATGTGTTGAAAATTGAAACACATCACAAATACACTAGATTTTATTAAGTGATCTATGTTATTAATATTAATAACAATTCAGAATTAAGGCAAATCGATTTTTATACAGGGTGGTTTTTAGTGCGATTAATTCCGTTGGTGTTGGATTTTCGAAAAATAGTTTTATATAAAGGTTGTTGACGCACAAAGTGCGCACATTTTCAAAATATCTTATATGATACAGAGTGTCTCAGAAATCATAAATATCTCAAGATCAAAGTGTATTTTTTTAAATAGAACTACCCATTTTTGATTAGCGCATGGAATGCAGCTTGAAACGCTGCATATGTATGGTAAATTGTTTTTTTCTTACTTGCGACGTTGGCAGATTATCGCCATTTTAGGAAAATTTTGCTTAAGAACATGG
>NW_026018611.1:8439940-8441952 GCF_020466585.1 Dendroctonus ponderosae
GCTTAAAGCTGAATTGCTAATTAAATTTGCTACCCTAAAAAAGCCCTGAATTTCTAATTTTAGTCAAAATTTCCAAGTTGTTATTCGAAAAAACTCACTTTGCCCCCTTATATTTGTATTCCCGTGGACTTTTCTCCAGGAGAAAGTTGTACTAACATCTTATGTTTATCCCAGGAATCAAAATCATAAAAATGTTCATCATTACTTATCGGATACCTTATATATGGGCCGAAGTTAACATACTCGTATTCTAGAGTTTCACTAATAAATTTACCAAAATCCCCTTTGTAATGATCATCAACAATAGATATAAATTGGTATCGATATATTTTTTTATTTATTTCTTTATTTCAAATTACATTCTGATACATGCACATGTACAAAGCATACAAAATGAAATGGCGTTAAAAACCAATTGACAAAGGACATATTATACTAAAAGGTACTGTTGTTACATATTTAAATAGTCTCTAATACTATAAGGCTCTTTTTCTGTTTTAATTTATTCTTAAATTTTTTAAATGTTGTGTTCTAGTTTATTAAAGAATTTTATACCCATATAGTACGAACTCTTTTCAGACAGTGTTAGTCTGTGTGTTGGATACAAAATGTTTCCCGTGCGGATGCTATGATCCTGGTTAACGTTGTTATCGTGTAAATATATACTCTTAAAAACACATAATAATGCCTCAAAAATGTACAGACCGTACACGGTTAAAACACCCTTTGATTTAAAAACCCCTTGACAAGACTGTAAAGGAGACATTCCGTAGATAGTCCTTAGTATACGTTTCTGTACTGTAAATATATTTCGAGTCCTCGAGCTACTCGCCCAAAAAATTATTCCCTGCCTAAGTGTTCCATCAAAATTTGCGAAAATACAGGGCCTTGCGTGCCGTTTCCTTCAGGTATCTTGAAACATTTCGGATACAAAAACAGATTTTACTTAGTTCCTCACTAAGGTAATCAATATGGCAAGACCAGTCTAAAAATTCATCAACATAAATCCCCAAAAACTTTGTAGCCCTTCAACAACAATGGTGTCTGGTTTCTGATTTTTATTTAATTTGGTTCTAAACAGCAATGTGTTTGTTTTTTCTTTATTTAAGAATAACACATTTTTTTCAAACCATCTTTCTGCCGATGTAAACAAAGTAGTGGCATTTCCCACGAGTTTAGGGATTGTTTTTCCTCCTACTAGCAGGTTTGTATCATCTGCATACTCCGTTAGCAGAAAATTTGGGGTAAGACATTCGCTGTTAATGTCATTCATAAAGACTATAAACAAAATAGGTCAGAGCATACTCCCCTGTGGTACACCTACTGTGCTTTGCGAAATTTTTGATTTGTAGGACATACCGTCCTGGCGTATAATCACCATTTGGGTTCTCTTATTTAAATATCAGCGAAACCACTCAAGAGCGCGCCCCCTGATCCCATAAATTTCTAGTTTTTTCAGCAGTAAATTTCGATTCAGACAGTCAAATTCCTTTGAAAGATCCAAGAATATTCCTAGAGCCATGTCGCCGGCCTCCAGATGTCTCAAAATTACTTGTGTGAACTGAAAGATCGCCGTTTGAGTGGATCGTCCCTTCATGTATCCATGTTGGTTTCGCGAAAGAATATCAGAGTCCATCATAAAATTCATTATCCGTTTGGACATGACAACTTCAAATAACTTTGAGAAAGCCGGTAGGCTGATGGGTCTGTAGTTATCTAACATGTTAGAATCGCCTTTATTCTTATAACATGGTCTGATTGCAGACAACTTTAGAGATTCAGGAAACACTCCTTCTCTCATTGAGTTATTTATGACAAAGCAAATTACCTGGGTTAGAGCCGGAATGATCTGACGCATAAGACTTGTGGGCAATTCATCGTCACCACTACTATGTTTGTTCTTAATTCTGTGCGCTAATTCTAATATTTCCTGTTGATTGACTGGCTTTAAGAATATGGATCTACGATTTTCCTGGATATTGTGCGTCCATTCAATATCGGGTATTTTTTTT
>NW_026018611.1:8442052-8464936 GCF_020466585.1 Dendroctonus ponderosae
GAAAGTCTGCGTGAAACATGCACTGCTTGTGCAGGGTCAATGATTCTGGAAATGGCAGCCCTTTCCAGGCTCACTGGGGAACCGATTTTCGAAGCAAAAGTATAGCAACATATAACTCAAGTATTTCGCTTCCTTCTAAATATATTTGATTCGATTTTAGGCACAGAAAGCTATGGATGAATTGTGGAAATTGCGCCATCGTAGTTCAGACTTGATGGGCACAGTTCTCAATGTTCATTCAGGCGACTGGGTAAGAAAAGATGCGGGCGTGGGAGCTGGAATCGATTCTTATTACGAGTACTGCCTTAAAGCCTACATCCTGTTGGGTGACAACAAATATTTGAACCGTTTTAATAGGCACTACAGCGCCATTATGAAATACATATCGCAAGGACCGATGTTACTGGATGTGCATATGCACCGGTAAGACTCAGAAATTTTCGATTTGTGACTGCGAGCGCAACTTTTTCATTCATTTTAGACCGCATACCACTTCAAGAAACTTTATGGACGCTTTACTCGCTTTCTGGCCAGGTTTGCAAGTTCTAAAAGGCGACATCAAACCTGCAGTTGAGACGCATGAAATGCTTTATCAAGTCATGCAAAGACATAAATTTATTCCTGAAGCCTTCACTACTGATTTTCAAGTAAGTTGTAAAATGCCTGATATTAACTCAAAATTGTACATACTTTCCTGACTGTGTTTCAATTCCAATTCAAAATCAATTCCTGGGCTTCAGTCATTTATTGTATATTTATCAATTAGTATGTGTAGCGTTGTTGCTACTTTAAGCCTTGGCATATATTTATTGGCAGCTACTTTAAGCCTTGGCAAATATATGCCAAGGCTTAAAGTAGCAACAACGCTACACATAGAAACTGATGATGGTGGAAAACACCGAAACGTATTTTAATTGATAAATAGACAATAAATGACTGAAGCCCAGGAATTGATTTTGATTAACTCAAAAGTCGAGTGCTTGTTGAATTTTCTTTAAATTTTTTACATGGAAGTTTCAGTTTCTAGGCTCATATTGCATTTTAAAGATTGGTAATGTAACTTGGATTTCCTTTAGGTTCATTGGGGTAACCATCCTTTAAGACCCGAATTTCTTGAATCCACCTATTTTTTGTACAGTGCTACGGGGGATCCTTATTACTTGGATGTGGGTAAAAATGCCTTGAAAAGCCTTCAAAAGTATGCAAGAGTGCCTTGTGGTTACGCGGCTGTGAATGATGTTAGAACTGGTAAATGATCTAAAAATCACTAGTCTGGGGAAAACTTACAACTATTTTCTTTCAGGGAAACAAGAAGATAGAATGGACTCATTTGTACTGACAGAAACATTCAAATACTTATATCTACTCTTCGCTGATAAAGAGGATATTCCAGTTAATTTGGATGAATTTATATTTACCACTGAAGGCCACTTATTGCCCCTGGCTTTATCAGGACATGGTACAAATGCTACTAGAATTGGATCAGGTAAGAACGGATTTGGGGAAATAGACGTATTCATAGAGATATGTAAAAATCCACAACTTAAGTATTATTTTCTTACATGAGTTGGGTCGGTTTTTCTACAAGGTTGTAAGAATTACCGTTACGTAAATGGTTATTATATTCGAGAGATTAATATATTAATCTTAAAGTTTTTGAAAATTAAGTTGTTGGGATTAGAAATGTGAATTAAATCAAGACATTCTAGATTTGGAAATTGAAAATTCTGAATTTGCTATGTCTTGTCCCAATACACTGTCGCTATTTCCTGACGCTGTTCGAAAACCTTTGAAACACATGGTAGATGGAATGTGTCCTAGAAGAAAAAATAAACGAAGGTGAATTTTGTTTGTTCAAGTATACTGTGCGCGTTTTCAATGCATTTTATTTTCCATGTCTTCAAATTTACGTTTTACTCACTATTTCCCAAACGATTAGGTTGACGGCAAGTGAATTCTCAGCGGCTGATATCAACCACTTAAAAATGCTGAAAGAAATGGGGATTAATATCATAGCTTTAGGAGATGGCAGAGTTCAATTATTGCATACACCTGCGGTGGTGAGTTTAAAATCAGAGCAATTTTGAGTAGTTTAAGACTGCCCCATAATCGCTTTAGGCAAAATCTCCGCTTGATGCAGAAGAAGGGCTTATGTTTATGCAAGAGATGGCAGAGTTGTCTAAAGTGCAGGCTCAGCAACCAGAACCCATACCTCAAATAGTTTCATTTCCTCTCAACGATGAAACAACGGGAGGAAAAACTGCTATAATTACGGCACAAGTTGGACCAGCGCAATTTGGGGAAGTGTTGAAAGGTAACATTAGGAGATCACTGAAGAATCACTGAAATAATTCGTAAATGTTTTGAATGGTATTAGGCAATAAAATATTGAAGTCCAAAGCACTCACGTTGGTGCCGTTTAATGGATGCAGCGATTTGGATGAAGCACAGGGATCGGTTTTAGCTCTAGGGCTCATTGCGATTATAGAAAGAGGAGACTGCATGTTTGTGGATAAAGTAAATATGCGCTCATTATTATTCACACACTTTTAACAATTACATTTAATTTTTAGGTACGCAGAGCACAGAAGTTTGGAGCTATTGCGGCAATAGTAGTAGATAATGTCCCTGGAAGTAGCTCAGAAAATTCCCCTTTATTTTCAATGTCAGGAGACGGTACTGATGACGTTAAAATTCCCTCAGTCTTTATGTTTTCTGTAGATGCTCAGAAGCTGCTTAAAGCGTTGCGTTTGAATCCGCTAACGGAAATTACTTTGAAAGAAGTGGACGATGTCAACAGGCTAGAAACTGAAGAGAGCATGTTTCACAAATTGAAGGTAATGGTAGTAGAAGTTTAATCAATTACAAATTTTCCGAATGTATGGATATTCGCCAGGTGTCGGTCCAAGAATTCCTAAACAAACATACAGGCATAGCCATAGGAGGCATTGAAAGAGTAGTTGAAGACAGTGGATTTAAGGCATACATTGGTACAGACAAAATTCGAATCACTTTGGAGAATCAAAAAGTTGTAGATGCTCCTATGTTTAAAGGTGAGTACTTGGATTTTGAAACAGTCGGTCTTATCATTAATAGGCACTAAATAAATATATTTTTTTGAAGATAAAGAAACAAGTCCCAGTTGGTCACAGAGCATAAAACAAGTCCTAAACTCACTTCATCAATCTGAGAATAAGGAGATTTTCTTACCTCTGACTATGTTGAAACTTTACTACAGATCAAGAACAAGCGATGTGTTTGAGAATGACCCTGCTGAGCAAGCTAAATGGTTATTAAGTGAATTATCCAAGCATTATTATTCTCGAGACGACGATTCTTTAATTAAAGCAACACCAACTAGTCAGACGTCAATTTTAGCTGATGTGGAACAGTTAACCAAAAGCAAAACTGTAGAAGCTGAAAAGGGCGATAAGAACATTCACCCTGATTCAACAAAGTCAAGTAAAATTATACAAATTCTTGAACGTTCTAAACAGTTAGAAAAATTGTCGATTTTAATGGAGAACATAGATCGATTGCAAATGTCACAGAGCGAGGACCTACTGAATGTTCTTTATAAACTTAAAAGCTCTGATGACTTGATACCAAGCAAAGAGCGCGATCAATTAAAAAGCGATACCAAAATTCATACAAACCGAATTCAGGTGGATGAAGAAATTGACAATTCAAATGTTAAACATGTTCCAGGTGAATTATGACGTTATTGAATAAATTTAGGATTTTCCAATTAAATTGCATTGAGAGAGATATAAGGCTCAACTCACATCATCATTAATAACATGAGTTTCCTGTGTATTTCCAGTACAGAATCAAACAGCTTATTAATAACATCAGTATGTAAAAGTAAGTATTATTCGTTCATCAATTAAAACAAGTTATTTTACTTCCTCTATACCGAGCCAACTGTCTTTCTGACGAGAATGTTTGAAGAATAATTTTATTGGATTTTATATATTAAAAAGTATAAAGTTGTATAAAAATATCGAATTTACCTTCTTTATTACCTGGTTAAATCAGTCTGGCCACAAAAGCAATTTACTTACAAGCATCTTTGGATAACGAACATCACACGTCGTAAACGGCTAGGTGTTTGTTCACTATCTTAATGCATTTGATTCGCGGTCACAGAATGCAATGCTGATTTATTTCAATTATTTAGGCCTTGTTTCTTCTTCGCATAGATTTACTGTCAAGAAATCTGTAAATGTTTCGATTTTGATGGTTAAAACGACGACTAGATTACTTAGTTATTTAATTGATATAGTTTGAAGTAAAATATGTGATCACTATAAATAACCGTTTGAAAACAGCGTTGTTAAAACAAGTATTCATATATTATTTCCATTATTATAATACAGAAAAATTTAATTAATTTTCCGAAATTGTTTGTGGATAAACGAATTATTAATTTTATTTTTGGTGTACAAAATATGTATAAACTGTGAAATATTTTTATATGTAGATTTCAAAAGAACTGTTATTGTGTAAATAAAAATTTATTACTTTATAGTTAGGTAATTTTATTATAAAGTATCATAAACTAGCCTAAAATAAAATGGATTGCTTTTGTTAAAAATGTATTTTTGTCTTACTAGATCTTTACAAAATATTTATAATAAAAGGAAAACTAACATAACAGTCAAACAACATGTCAATGCATTGTTGAAACTTCAATTGAAACTAATTTTGTTCTTGATATCAACTCAAATAATACATATTTATACGGTTCAGTTCAAGATTCTTAATGGCCTGACAAAACAGTTTTACAGTTCAATCCAATCAAGAAATACTTTTAACACCACACCGTTTCGATTTTAGGGTTGATCAGATAAGTAAATATTAAAATATTAAAAATACTACATCTTTGCTGCTTGATTGTATTCTGTGTAAAGTTCCTGCATGTCAGTTAATGCCTGTTCTATTTTCCTGGCAAATCTATGACAGTCCTGCAAAGAGGAAACTCATTGGACCTGAGTATAAATTTTGAATTTAATTTTCTACTTACCGTCGTTGGGCAGCTTTTCTTATTTGAAATATGAAAAAACAGCAAATCTTCTCCAGCTATAATGTAAGAGACACCATAACCATCATCTGCAACCGGCCCAAAACCTCCCCCAGCAGATATACATTTCGGATGTTTTTTTAAATCCATTCTCTTCGTTTGACCGTGAGGAGTTTGTGAGGTAGACAATCGCCAAGGTTCACTCAAAACCTCTTTTATGAACGGCGATTGAACTTTCAGATATTTAGACACCACATATAAACAGAAAATGTGCCGGTCCATCCCTTTGCCACACATTGCGTCTTTGATGGCTTTCTAAACGAAATTACATTCCCATTATAACTATGAGTTATAGATGATAATAGCTCTTACTTGATGAGTTTCACAAGCTTTTCTAAGCAATCGAATTTTTTCTTCTAAACTGGTGTTTTTATCTTCCATAGCTTTGACCCAAGTTGAAGATTCTACAGTACAAGGTCGTACTGTTTCCGTCCGTCCTTCTCGGTACAGTCTAGTCATTGTAGCCTCATAAGTCAAGCAGAACTTGCCACCGTCCCTATAGTAAGCTAGCTGAAGAGCCATTTGGATGTAGGCATCTGGACTTAGCCGGCATCCTTTCATGAATCCTAAATAAAAATGCGAATTTGTACAATCAGAATCCGTTTTATTGGAAATAAAAGTATTATCTACCTTTTCCGTAGCGATCGTGGACATATATTCTAAGATCAATGTCTTCTATAAGAGTGTTGGCTACATACAAACTGGCTTCTATTGAATTTTGGCAGTCAAATTTTATGTCCCAACTTAATCTGCATGGTGGTGGAGGGGTAAATTCTGGATTACCCAGTGTATTCCCATTTGGATCAAATCTATATTAGTAAATTTGAAAATATTACCGACAAAACACACCAATATCTTAAGGTGTACAAAGGAGTATTAATATTTACACAACTAAAGAATGCTCTACAAGTAAATTAAGAACTGAACACGATTAAAACACCTTTAAAAAATTACTAGGAAATCTATATCTCTAATACAACTGTTAATAAATCAAATGTTAGCTCAGTAGAAAAGTCATGCTAATCAAATTATATACAAAAGAATGCTGCTCTTTGTAGGTCTAAGCTATACATAAAATTTTTAACTTCCTCAGTTATTTTCATTTACTTTCTTATTTAAAAAATCAGAAAGATTTGAATAAAAAAAGCATCTTTTACCGTGGATTCTCAGCCTCTTCTAGTAAAATATATTCCAAGCAGTGCGCAATAATCGGAGCGTCAGACCTACAAAGTTGAAACCAAAAACAGGTAAAATCCAGCCACCAATAAGTTAGAATAAGGAACAAAAATGGACACTAGAAAGAAAATAGTTAGCGACTATACGGATAATTAAAACAAGCAGATAAAATAGGCGGGTTAATACAAATCGCTTGCTTATTTGAATTACCGGGGATCGTATGATTCTTCTGTAATCACCCATTCCCATAGGTGGGACACCACAGCTGCATCTGCCCTATAATTTTTTTTTGCAAGTGAATGCGGATTTTAATGACTTTTCAGGCAAAATTTATTTAAACAAACACTATGTTTATTAGGCAACAGCAATTCAGTCAAGTAGAATAATAAAGAAATGAAGCAAAAATTTAGTTAGAACTTTTATTTAATTTGTTGTAATTGGAGGATGCAATTGAAGACCAATAGTATGATTTATTTTTTAAGAGCTTATTTAGAAATATTTTTATATCTTTTAAAATAATTTAAAGTGAACATTCATAACCTCCGCAAATTATTCATTCTTATATATATAGAGGAATTCGTATTTATTCATTGATAATATCAATAATAACTTGGATACTTTATTTTCGGTTTTCGAATAGGGTGTATAGTAATAGAGCATACTTCGAGAGCCTTCAAAATGTTAACTTTTCACTTGGTGATCACTGAAACTAATTAATGAAAAATAGTTCTTAAGACCAATACGATATTTTCTACTGTTTCGCAGATATGTCGCTTTCACGTTTCAGGCAGATCGGAGAACTCAAAGCTCTACTTCGAGAGCAAATTTATCTACTATATCGCAAAAATCCCTTTTTCAATGAGAATTTATCTTTTGTTACAATACAGAAAATATGGTTTTGATCCTAAAACGATTGGTACTTGTTTGCTTTTGAATTGACAAGATTGTACTATTAAATTCTTTCAAAAGTGATCTAGTATTACGAAGCTGATGGGCAAAAATATCTTTGAGTAATTTAACTCAACCGAATAGGAAATAACGCAATTTAATAGTACACATTACTTACCAAGAATGTTCTGCATTAAAACCTAATCTTCCATTAGTACCTATACATAGTGTAAATGATTTATCAAACCATCGGTCATAGCCACGTCCATGCAGTAATACTTTACCATACCTGTCCAATTTAGAAGGATCATTCTGGAAAAGATCAATTAAACAGAACGCTCCAAATAAATTTCTATAAACACGACAACATACCATGTCAAATTCATACGGAAAGTCGTCCAAAACGACCACAAAAGCCGATTTCTCAATAGCATCCAATGCGGCTTTATTAACACCTTTAGCAAAGTGCTTATTTCGCACATAAGCCCACTGTGTTCTGATTCCAGCAGTTAGAGCAGCTAATTTTTCTTCTCCAGGTTGGGGCTCGGACTGATCTTTCAAGATCTGTTCAATCTGCCTAAGTTGCATAGTAAAAAAGCAATTATTCACCTGCTGATGGAACTTGTCCAACGGCAACAAACTAACATTTGAATTTCTGGAGGTTTTAGAATTCGTCCTCTGTGGTATATGAACACTTTAAAATATCGCCCTTTATGGTATACTGCTATGTGGCTGCTGTCGCGAAAATGCATTATTTTATCGGCTTCTTCACCAGGAATTCGAGTTGTGTTGAATATTCTCTCATACTGCCACGAACAAAGTGGCACCAGTCCTTGTATCAATATAGGATCCAATTCTTGTCTATCCAGTAATCTGCAGCCAGCTTTTATGGGTAAGACAGTCCAAATAGAAAGGTAATATTTTTTACCTTCTGAACATTAACAGAGAATTAATTATTGAACCAGCTCTGGCTGCCTGATTTGTCGTTGGATGCAACATGATAGCATCGATTCCATAAAAATTTGAATTGATCATCAACGGATAACGTCCCCTTAAGTAAACGTATTCCTCCCACCAATCAGAAACGTAATTCGAGGACCACCAGGATTTCAAAAGCAGGTATCGTTGCAGCTTTTTCCCTATACCATTTTCAAATTCAGCTGCGAGTTTAACCATTTTCGAATACATTGAATCATCAAGCAACGGACGAACACTTCTCAAATACTAAAAAATCCCTCTAAAATAAAATCGGTTTTACCTCATATTGCTCGACATGCTCCTTACCCTTTCCATTGTATCATGTAGAGAAGGAAGCGGCAATCGTGGCAAAGAACTCTGATAACTATAGAGTTTCGGCGTGTTCCAGCCGCCCAAAACTTTAACGGCACTAAGCCACAGTTTGGTAAGCAGGGATGGAGACTTATTTTGAGCCTCGTACATCCATCCCTTGTACATAAAAAGCATTTTCAAAGAATAACGGAGGAAATACACTGCTGAAAGCCAGTAGCTAAGAGACGATAAAGTACACGCGCCCAACTGCCAATATATGGTTTGCCTAAAAAGAATATACATACATATTTACAAAACCCACTCGCTTCTAGTGTAGCACAAAAACGACTTACGAAGGACATAAAGTCAAAAGTTTCGGAGGTAAATTCAAAGGCACTTGTAATCCGTTTAGATGCATGGCAGAAACTAATGCTATTATCACACATAGATAGCTGTAGTGTCCAGGGTATATGCCATTATGGACATTGTTCTAAAATCAGAAAAGTAGCCCTATAATACTGGGTAAATTGGGTGGTTTAAATTAGATTTTTCTTTCTTATGTTGTTAACGGAACATTTGGCCAAGACAGGCTAGGGTGCAAATTGAAATACAAGAAAACCAAATGTTTGATTGTGCATGCTTGTAACTGATATTATGTATATATATGTATGTATGTGATTATGTATGTATATGATTATCTGGAAAAAAGAACGCATTTTGTGCTGTCCAAGAAATTATTATATATTTTCACCATTATATTTTTTGTCTGTGTTTAACAGTCCGCACAATTTTTCTTTAATAAATTTAATTTCGGACAAACGTGTATTTTTCAGATCAGATGGAAAATAGTCAGTAAATTTCTTTGAAAATCTTGTCCTCGTGACTATTTTCGAGTTTAGCTTTAATCAATTTCTTCCTGGATTTTCAGTTTGAATTGACTCAGGTGTCGATATTATCACGCGTTTCGAAATGAATAATTAAATTTGTTCGGCTAACTGTGGTTAACGGTCTATTTGACCAAACAATATGATTATTTGCTACCAAAACGTGTAAAAAGGAAATCGATTAATTGATTATATTACATATATTACCACAAAAAACAAAAATATTTTACAGATCTAGGTTTATTTCATTGATCGAACCGTTACATTTAAGAGCTTGACTGATTATATTCATCAAGTGGTGTCATCTTACATTACCGGAGATACACCGATATTTGCGAATTGTTAAATAACAAACATGTTTGAATCGTTATTTACTTTAGCCCAGCTATATCTGATTAGATAAATAACTTAATTGTCTTCTATGGTCCAACATTGTATAGATTTATATACATACATAAAGACTGGGAATAAACTAAACAGTAAATGTATTTAATAGTTTTCGCTTCGATGTTTTCTTTCTCAGTTACAAGGTGTTAAAAAAGTAAAAAGAACGAACAAATCATTTAAATGGGTTTGTTTTGACATATTTAGTAATATTGTTTGTTTTGTTAATTCAGTAATAAGTAAAACAAACATAACATTTTTCCTTGTTTCTATCACCATATAACGTGGAAAGGAAAATTCGTAAAATTGGAAGGCTGCACAGTATAGAGAAAAGTCGCTTTTAAAAACTCAGTAACTTTCAATTTGCTACCACCTTCAGGAACATTTGAGGATTTTTTTGAAACTTAAGGAAACTTAAAAATGCGTATCTTTGGTACCAATCAAGTCGGGAATTTGTGGAAAATTGCATTAGATAGAGAAAAGTCACTTTTATGGATCCTGACAATTTCAATTGGCCATCATCATCAAAAAGTGTTAGGGAATTTTTCGAAAAATTTAAGTTTCTGGTACCCATCGCGTTAGGTGGTTGAGAGAATCGTGTTGGATAGAGAATTTTTTAAAGAGAAGATTTTAATTTGCCACCATATTCATGAACATTTAGGGAATTTTTTCAAACTTGTTGATTTTTAAAGGGCATTCTTGCAGATTTTTAGCAAAAATGCATATGGAAGTCACTTTTAAAATACTTGGAGATTTCAATTTGCGACCATCTTCAGAAACATTTGCGAAATTTTTATAGGCTGTGAATTAATCGGAGTGTCATTCGGTCTAATTACATAAACTTTACATTTCGAATAACCCAATCAAGAAAAACAAACAAATTATTAAACAAACTACTTGTGGAAAATTAGCTGAAAATATACCGAAACGCCCATTAATTTTTTGTAGGGCTGATGTTTTATACACTTGTGTGCAACCGATTTTTTTTTGAGTCGCGTAAATATTAAATTCTGAAAGATCATTTGCATTATCTACTCAAAAAATTGGACCCTTCAGTCGCCTGCCGATAATTTATCAATTGAACTTTGTAATATTTAGATTTTGATTACTGGCAATCGAGCTCATATGAGGGTTATTGTGCTCCCCTCCCTGAGTTAATGGTTTTTGTTAAAGGAAAAAAGTTAATCTGGTAAAAAATTGTGGCTCGAGTATGATTTGTATTAAATAAAATAAATAGTGCTTGTTGCGTATGCATCTTATCTTCAAGTCTAATCAATATAAATACTCCAATGCGATCTTTCCCAGACGAAAAAAAACCGCTCGTGATTTATCTAAATGAAAAGACAAAAACATATTCAAAGTAACTTTGCAAATTAGTTCAATAAGACGTGGCGTGACCGCAAAATCTGTTTTAAACTTGTAGCTACAAAAAATAACGCAAACTATTCCATTAAAAAAATTATGATGTTTTGTCTTCATTTGGAGGCGAATGGTATAGAAAATATGCGTACTATTGTATACTAATTGCGTGTCCAAGTGTTTTCTCAACAAAATGAACAGTTTTGCTGTGCTTAATTTTTTCCTAAATATTCTGTGTTTGTAACGAAAATTAGTGGAGTATCTTATTAAATAGCTAAAATGGTAAAGATTTACATATTTATTTTTTAACTGCAATTATTTGACGAGGTTAAAACTATTTTTTTTAATTTGCCACTAAAAGAAATTGGTAATAAATATTCCGCTATATTACCATTATTAAAACATACATGAAAAAATTACATAAAAAAGATATGTTCCGGATTAAAATCAGTACAACATAATACATAGTCAATATATGGGAATTTATGAAAGCTGTTGATTTAAAAATAAATCACTACATGCTTTGCAATTAATTCAAATTTTTTGAAACTCATGTTGCTTTATGTATCATGACATTATTAAATATTTAAAGTACCCACATTACTGTAAAATGGAATTAATGAACTAAAATAAATTGTGAAATAGTCCATTTGGCTGGTCATTGTTACATTAACTTACCAATAGTCTGGCAATTCGCTTTTTCCAAGATCGAACTCCACTTTGCCATACCAAGTGCAAAACTTCTCGATCCAAATTCACATCCCATCCTTCATGGGTGATTGAAAAGGAAAACGCAACAGCCGCATGGGCTTCCGCCATATTCCAATGGAATGGTCACCCTAAAAATAGTCTAATTAAATATAGACAAAGTGGGTGTAAATATAGATGTTGTGGTGATTTGAATTGAGATAAATCTTTTTCAATATCTACACGATGTCACTTATGGTGCAAAAAAACCTCAACCAAGTCAGCCAAGAATATCAAAGTTTACATGGGGACACTTGTTTTTAGTTTTAATTTCAAAGCTTTTGTTAAGGCATGCATTTGATTCTTCAAATCATAATCCGAAATTTTCAAAGTTTAATCTTAACTTTACCCACCTAAGTTTTAGAGTTTTATATCGTTCTATACTCGAATTGCTGGATTATTTATTTATGATAAAACAAACGAAGTATGAATAAAAGACAGAACTTAGAACGCGACAGAATTATAGTTTTTCTTTCAAAATACAGCAAAAAACTACCCCAATCCGCTAAAAAAATGCGAAACATTTCCTTGTTTAAGCAAACCCATATCTACATATCATTTCCGGTATTTGTGAGGTGCGTGTGATGTAAACACAGTATTTGCTTTGTATTTTAATACAGCATTACTAATGCAATGTTAGACGGGGCAACAATTCCATATGAATCTAACTTGGAATTTTAATTTTTACTGAATACATTAAAGAGTGTCCTTTGACTTCAAGCCAGGTGAAATGACGAATATCAACGATAAATACTACGTTTATTTTTTATGCATGTCTACAAATCAAGCAATCAACGAAGAAAGTACAAATATTCCTCATGTTATAAAATTAAACTTTCCGCGTGCGAATTAAAATATTCATATAATCTAGGTATTAATTAAATATTAAATGCACTCAAAGTACAAGATTCACTAAATAGACAAAACTATTGAAGAATTGAAGTTTAATCTTGCAAATGAAACATTCATCGGTTACTGGTATTAAACAATCATAATTGCAGATCAAAACATTTATATAGAAAATGATTTCGTGATGATGATGTTCATGGGTAACAACTTAAGGCATACATTTTTAATATAATTGTGTACTTTATGCAAATAAAAAAAACACAATATATCAAAAGGAACGCAGCGCTAAAATATAAACTATCCTCAAATCATCTCAGATCGTAAAATCAGTAAGCGTCCAAATCAGCATTTAAGAAGAAAGACTAATAAATTTAGGAAAAGTAGTAAGGCAATAGAAAATATATGTATATTGGTAGGCCATTACAACTATTACAAATTTTATTGATGCTTGTTCACAGAGAATCTAAATCTATTGATTGACTAGTTAGAAATGATGTAAATAAATACAAAATTTATTATTTAATGAGAGTACACTTATATAAATTTAAAAAATAAATACAAGAGATTGCAAAATATATGTTTGCGACACAACAACCACTTATTTAGTGAAAATTCCCGAAACTAAAACACATCATATTTTGTGTTAATTTATTTGCCTAAACTGTCTTTATCTAAATTATATGTATAGAGCCCAATCAGATGTCTATGCAGGATTTAATTAGTAATAAGCTCAAAAATAAGGCAGTGACGTTTTGCTACAGAGTGTGTTGCAATCCTTCCCTAAATAAAAGAGTTCAAATGTTTAATAGTGATGCACCCAGCAGGTAGCTATTTGAAGTAGGTGCGTACTTAGAAATTGTAATACAAATGTGGTAAAAAGATTATATATTCTAAAGGTATTTACTTGCTTAGTCCAAATACGGATGAACATGAATAAACGTTAAAGAATTACTTACACGTGATGAAATCGAAGTTTAAACCAATTACTTACATCCAGGGCAATATTTGTCTTTGCTTGAAGTTAATTTATTCTTAGTATATTATTTGTAATGAGGAAAGCCACAAATTAAGAAAGGTGTTTGGTTGCAGTCAGGGAAACTGCTACAACTGTGAAGATATATTCTAAATTTGTCCAAATTGTTTCTGTCCACTACATTATAAACTGTTAGTTAGAATTATGTGAGGAAAATAAACCAAATTTCAAAATACATACTACAAGTAAACAACGTTTGGTACGTAAGCACCCACGTCGATGTTTACAGTTAATAAAATGGAGAAGCAACAGCAATGTCTTCAACTTTTTCTTTAAACCTACACAATTCACAAAATCCCACTGATAAATGCCAAAAACAGAAACATTCACAACACTTTCTTTTAATATTTGTTTCCTTTCGAAACTTCAGATTTACATTTCCAACTTCATATGCACATGCACATTAGGTGTCCTGAATTCGTCGCAACGTTGCCACAGCCAACAGCACTTTCTTGCTGTGTACCTTTACGTACAGCGTTGTTTGGATAATATTAATGTTTACTGGATTTTTAAACTTTCAGACAAGGATCTCAGAATAATTTTTCTTAGTAATTTGATGGATAAAAAACCACCAATTTCAAAACCTTAAGTTCTGACTGGCAACAGTGGGGAAGAGCGATATATTTTCTGCAGGTCAGGACTCAGCCCAGAGTAAATGTAAAATTGATTGATTAGCGCTCAATTACGTCTCAAATCGGCTAAGTTTTACGATTTCGAGCTTAAAAATCACCCTGCTCTTTTCGTTGGCAATAAAACACATATTTTATTTTCGTTTTTAAAAAGAACAAATAATGGCATAAAAAGGATCTTAACTAATTCTAATTAAGTTTAATGCTAGCACGCTGTTTTTAGTTAATTTATTACACAGGCCAGTTATTTTTTTGTTCTTTCCACGCTATTTGGTGATTACTACAGGACAGCCCGAATTTAGCATTCAAGACCCTTCAGGTCTATTCCTGAATTGTAAAATGAAAATGTAATACTTTGCTCGATCCGATCATGCAATGGTAGTGTAAATTTGAAATAACTGAATTTTGTTAAGAAAAACTGTAGATGTTCTATTATATTTTTTAACAAATTTTTGAAAAGTGCTGCATTTAGGTTTAATAATTCTGTGATACTTAACATGTATCTGGGTATACGTCACTCACTACTTATTCACTTATATTCACCTTCGTACACTTTGTAATTAAAATATTTTAAAATAAGTTTTTATAAGTTGTGGTTGATGAGGAATTGCGCTTTAAAGTTCTTTGCATCCGTTAGTTGTTTTTGTAACGTCTCTAGATGAAGGTCTTGAATGAAGACTTGAAGGAAAATATATTCACTCATGAAATCGTAACTTATTAGGTGGCCTTAGGGCTTCGTATCAATCGACAATTTATGAATTAATATTGTATCAAGTTAAAAAGCTCCAAAATCCGCATTAAAAAATTAATACACCTTAATAATGAAAAACACACGTGTAGTCACCAAAATAAATTAACCAATTCCCATTCCCGAAAAATCCGCCAATTCCCGAAAAAAGGTGAACCATTAGTGCTCCCCTTAAAAATAAGATATAAATGCAAATATTATTTAATTCCTAAAAAAATCGTAACTAAAAGATCAGAAATTTGATTTAAATATTTCAACTAAAACTTAATGCTGTTCCTGTAACTTTTATTACTGGAATGCTGAATGTATTTAAACTGAAATATTTATCAATATTTTCCTGGAATTACCTGGAAGTTTCCAAAATTGTTCAGTATAAGATTACCAGAAGCTGTAAATCTGACTATCAGTGGGAGGTTTTTGTACTAAAATGAAAATTTGAAACTATTTTACACCAAGTTCTCCCTTTCAATCATTTATCAATTCCAAAAGTTTTTTTCATATATTTAGAAATACTTCGTGCATTACTGCTCTGTCCACCGAATGCGCATAACCAATCTTTCTCTCATATTGAAGAAATTTGAATTAATTCCTTTTGCATTTTTTAAATTCAACTGGTTCATTTGTAGTAGGCTGGCAACCAAAACCGAAGCTAGAGAGTGATATACTTATCGGTGAAATGCTTGAAATTCCTGTTATACTTGGAAGTTTTTGGATTGGATGTAAATAATGTGGAATGCAAGCGTTCTGCATGGACGTTAACCGTGCTGGCTGGCAAATAATAAATTTAATTTAATTTTGAAAAAAAGCCACAGTAAGTATTTATTTTGAGTTTTATAAATGCTATTCGACTTTTTATCGATTTTGTTTTAACAGTGTTACATTACAAGCAAGTGTAGACGGTTTTCGTAATAACAAAAATAATTTTCTTCCCTTTTTGTAGCATAAAGTTATTTAAATTTGTAACTCATTTGGAATAAGTACAACAAATGAGTAAAAATAATCAATTATTAAATGAAACTTAACACTCACATGAATAAATATGGATGTTTTTGAAGTATTTTACGTAAAAAAAATATATTTGTAGTCCAAAGTAGTTTAAAAAATCGGACTTGAAGGACATCTTTCCGAAATAATTTTTTAAATTTTTGCCAATGAGCAGAGTGTTTTATAATATACATTATGGAAAATGGTCAAAAAGTGTTTGGACGCTGCTCTTAGAAAGGTTAGATTCGTGCAAAAAAACGGAACTCAATATTTTTCCAAGGTTTAACTTTTAAAACAATTTTGCTGAAATGGTTAAACAAAATGAAAACAAACGAATTAAAAAAAAATTTTAATGTAAACATTCAGATTTATTTATAGCCCAATCGTGTTTGAAGCTCGAATAAATTTGCCGTGTGAATAATCTCTTTACTAACGACTTTTGTAAATCGTCTTTTTTTGGAGAAACGCAGTTTTCAGCTACTTTTTGCTGAATAGAGTTTGCAAAGTTTTCTATTAAGAAAATAGCAGAAGTAATTTTAATTTATTGTGGAGACACCTTTGAGCTCGACAAAGGCGCGCCCACAAAAATCAATACGCCTGTGAAATTTCCACTCGAGAAGCAAATCTCTCTCTGTGACTTCACGTTTTGGCGGAAATAATGGCTTAATATTACTAAAAAGCGAAAAACCCACAAATTAGTCAATTTAATTAATCTAACAAATACCAATAAATATAAATAAAAGGTAAAAAAATAACCATGAATCCAAGAAAAAATCTAGTACAAACAAATTGAAATTTGGCAAAAACGCTAAACTTTTCCGAACTGTAGTCTGATAGAGAGCGTGGACGTCAAAGGGTCCCTTTTCCTTGTCTTATGGAAAAGTGGTGAATTTCAACGATTGAAAAGTCGAGAAAAACTCATTTTCTAATATTTGGGCTGCCCTGTAAATAACAGTTGAATTTAAAATAAGTTTTAAAAAAATTGCCCTCAATCCGTCCCTATTATTTGCCAGTCGATTATATGTCATTGTAACGTCATGTAAACGTCAAGTAGCAAAGTTGATCCAGGTTTTTCGTGTATATGTCTGGTATATGGCAGTTTTTATGAACTATTTTATCTTCTTAGCTCCTCTGGTTGAAGTTTATTTGTTTTCAAAATAGATGGTTAGTTAAAGTTTTCACAAATCGCATGTGAGCCTTTCTTATCGTATGTTCTGGGTTATATCCAGGGAATTCCAACTGTGTACTGGTTATATTTACGTTTTCATACGTTGTTTATTCCCAAGACAAAAAATGGCAGGAACCAGTGATCGCCATTATCAGCCCGACACAAGTAGTGATACCGAAGATTATGCAGACGATCGTCGAAGGAAGGTGTTCAAAACTCGATTGAGGTACTTATTTGTTTCAACAGTAAAATTGCACAGATGACCAACCTAAACTGGGTCATTCAATAAACAATTGTTAATAAAAATATATTGCACACACAAACTTGGGATATCTGAACTATATTACTAAACATTATATTTAAACCTATAGCAGAACTATTAGGACCACTACATACATTGTTCGTTTAATAATATTGTTTTCCTCTTAAACAAAGAAATTTATCAGGTGTGGGAAATGTATTACTCATATCCAAGAGCATGCTTTATCCATATAGCGCATAAAGGACAAAGAAGTCAATTGAAAACCAACTAGTAAAACATCCAATATAAAATTAGTGAACAGTGAAAGTAAAACTTAAGTACCTGCCTAACAAGAATTAAAGACGTAGTTAGGATTTTAACTGCAGCCCCAAATTAACTTTAAATTCCCAAATTTTAAGTGGTTATTCTACATCATTTAGTAACTATTAACTGATTGAGTACATTTGGCTTAACGCTCGATTATTTGAGTTCTGCTGATTAAAATCTGCCTGACGCTCGATTATTTGAGTAAACTGAACTGATGCTTTCGCATGTTTATGAAAGCTTTGCACCACACCATTTAGGGTAAGGAACCACTTGATTTTTTATAAAAAAAGTAATGATTTTTAACAACCAATTTCAAACCAAATTGCTTCAAAGCCGAAAGTATAAAAATGCTATAAATTAAAACGTAAATGTTTATCAGAATATGTTGTACTCACTGCCAGCAGGAAAACCTATCTATAAATACGAAACTTTAGTGAAAGTGAAAACTTAATATAATTCTTTTGAAGAGCGACTTGATGTTGTAAATGTATATAAAACAGTTCTTGTGCTCACTCAGCGTCCGTAGAATTCATTTTCAGATCTCCTGTATATCTTAATTACTCCAGAAACATTTTCAGAAAATAGAAAATTACTTCATACGAAACGCCAGCATTTATCTGAATTTTTCGAGCAAAGCGTTTAGAAAAAGTCAAAGTTCCGTGCACCCTGTACAATATTATACGTTTGTCTAATGAAAAAACTGTGTAAAACTAGCGACTTTTATGACTAACTGTACTAGAGCTAAAATGTTACAAGTTATTCTGAATTATTACACCCTAAAATCATCTTTGAAAAAATCGTTTATAGTCACGATCAACTTTTGCTAATCGAAAACTTGCATATTTTTCGTTTCTTATACGAATTTGCAACTTCGTTCACCAAAATGTATAGGAAACGGAAATACTTTAAAATAGCTTCATTTCGTAAACGATTACGGACTCCGGCCTCGAATAGGGAACATAATTTGCTACCCTAACTATTCACTAACAAAACGTTTCCTAATTTCTCAACTGCTAAACTAAACTCATCCCTCTGCACAAATTTCTAATCACCCTCCTATATAAGCGTCAAACTAATCGCCCATTCTATATACACTTAGCTATGGATCATTCTTCAAACCCAAGCCATGTTTAGTGCATCGTAGTGCTGCATCTAGTGGGGACCCAAGTTGCCATCCAGGATTTCTTCTATCTAAACAGAGTTATGGCAGGCTTGTGCGCAGGCAAGGGTCCCCCTGCATACTGTATAATTATTTATATCCTATGATTTGTATACTTGCAGACCTCGAACTCTTGTGAATCCATCAGTTCAAGCTAAAGCTGTTCAACTAGGAATGCCACTACAGTCACCTCAGCAATTGGGGCCGGCACCTAGTGAGGATCGCATTACTTTGGTAGTTGACAGCACACGATTTGTTGTTGATCCGGCCTTATTTGTTGCTCATCCCAACACCATGTTAGGGAGAATGTTTAGGTCAGTTTCAAAGTATTTTGGCAATGAAGTACCAACTTTAATCCGCTGCTTTTCTTATCTGGATATTTTCATTTGTAACGGGTGGGTACTTGCAACAATTTTGAATTTAGTCTTTAGGTCTCGTATAAGATCACAATGCGATAAATTTATCATGCAGTATAAAAAAATCAATCTACATCAACAAGGGAGAAGACATGTAGAAGGATTGTAGAGGCATTTAGTCGCGCGTATCAGTTTCATTGCAATAGAAAACTTATTAAGACAGGAAGAATTTCTTTCGAAGGATTTTAATAAAAATGTCTCCCTTTTTTGATGCAAGTAGTTCCATTTTGAATTGATTTATATCGGCAGTAAATAACTCACCTGTGTTGCTATTGATCTACGGCCATTCTTAGGCGATTTTACGAGTTATTCTCAAGTACAATTGCAGTTTCCTTGTATAGTTTCTTGATTTTTATCAACATACCTCCCTTGTCTTTGTTCGAGGAACTAATTCAACCAATACAAAATCCTCAACTCTTCTCTGAATCCTTCTTCAATTGCACTCAACTCCTTATTTTCTAATGTTTCGTCACAAAAACTCTTATAATTTCCGCTCTCAACTGATCGACATGCAAATAGGTATGAAAAAAACCATCTTCATCTTCATCTAAAAAAGATTTTAATTCAACCCAAAACTTATTGTTTAAGCCGGATAACTAAGCGTAACGATTCAAACCAGTATATGCGTAAATATTAATTAAAAATCCTGAAAATCTCGTTAAATGCGGCGAACTTGAACATTTAACCACTATATTGTCGTTGAAATGTGATTGAATCTCGTGCAGATCTAATGCCAGATGTGCACTTGTGCAGTATTGTTGCAAGTAACCACAGCATTCTTGGTGGGTTTTAAAAATGTCTTAATTAAAATTATCTGTATAAATAATTCTAAGAAGAAAACCAGACTCAATCTTGTCAGAAACGGATAATAATTTTTCCCAAAGACAAGTACTTTAAAGCTAATTAAATTTTTTATTTAGTTCTGCATTGGACACCCATTCGAATGAGCGGGGTGAATATGAAGTAGCTGATGGTATTCCAGCATCTGTGTTCCGTGCCATTCTCGAGTTTTATAAAGGTGGCGTAATCAAATGTCCTCCTTCCATATCTGTTCAAGAACTCCGAGAAGCCTGTGATTACCTTTTAGTACCATTTGACGCTTCTACTGTACGATGCCAAAACTTACGTGAGCTTTCCAATAGCTACTAAATACTATTTTTATTATACAAAACACGGTTTTTTAGGAGGTTTATTGCATGAATTATCCAATGAAGGGGCTAGGTGCCAATTTGAAGTGTTCCTAGAAGAATTAATTTTGCCCCTAATGGTTAACTCAGCACAAAGAGGTGATAGGGAATGCCATATTGTAGTCTTGCTAGATGATGATACAGTAGATTGGGATGAAGAATATCCTCCGCAAATGGGAGAGGAATACAGTCAGACTGTTAATAGTACGGCGATGTATAGATTTTTCAAATATATAGAAAATAGAGATGTTGCCAAGCAAGTATTGAAGGACAGAGGATTGAAGAAGATCAGATTAGGAATTGAGGGTAAGTCTAATTTACAGTTTACGAACAGTGCGTAGTTTCTAGAAAAACAGTCGCTGTTGTTATTGCAATTCGGTAAGATCAATGTAAAAGTCGACACACAATAGTATTTATCTTTAATACAGCTCATCAGTTCTTACATATTTTATTCGGTCAATCGGGATTTCATTTTTGATAACCAGATAATATATGCAAATAGTATTGTAAGATCAGAGTCATAATAAAAAATATCGAGTACAACCTTATTAACTAATTTTTAAATGATTTTTTCCAAATGTTTACAAGTCTGTTCATATTATCATCATCATATGTGCAAAACTTTGCGAATGCTTAATTCTGGTTTTGTATAGATTTACTATGTTATTATTTGCAACTGAACACTTTTAAATCACATCTGATTGATTATGATTTCCATAATGAAAATGAAAACCTATTAGGTTATCCAACTTACAAGGAAAAAGTAAAAAAACGACCTGGTGGTAGATCAGAGGTGATTTACAATTACGTGCAAAGACCCTTCATTCACATGTCCTGGGAGAAAGAAGAGGCCAAAAGTAGACACGTCGATTTTCAATGTGTTAAATCCAAAAGTGTGACGAATTTGGCCGAAGCAACTGCAGATCCGGCATTAGAACTTGACGCCAGAGGTACGTAGAATTATTGCAATTCGCTACATTTGTTTTCTTGTCTTCTACGTACATTTCTTTCTTCAGCAGTATATTGATGATTGAAAGAATGTGCTTTAGGTAACCCTATTCATACTGCCATTATTGGAGACCGGGTGCCTGCTGATATGCCCAATTTGGATAATGAAGAAGGGGCAGTAGGTGGTATTCCAGAGTTATTCCCTGCCAACAGTTTGCCTCCTGATGACCCCAACATGTAAAGTTTACCTTCGTCATTTTACCACAGCATATAAAACGTTTTTGCCCATAATATCTGTTAAATTTTATTACTATCAACATCACAAGAGCAATTGGATTAGAAGCGAACTGATTATTTGAGACATGTTGGGCGAAATCTTTTGATATCTGTGGTAACTTTTAAGTCTTGAAAATTGGTTCCGAATAAATAACACATATTAGCCAGTAAATTCTGAACTAAGTTTCATGTAAGTATGTGTTATTTCAGGTACTTATACATGTACGTTATGGTTATGGACTGAGACTTTTGTAACTTTATACTAATGTAAAATAAATATGTGCTTTGAAAAGACAATTATATGAGCATTCAATAGTGTTTCCATATGTCGAGATAATCATAGATTGGTTAAACCGATATATGATAATTTCGGTGGGTGTCAAATAACATAAATTAGGCTTCTTGTGCCGCTTGTTTTATTGTCTTTTTTCAAATGTTAAATTTACTTAAATATTTTTCTCATAAGCAAAAACCATGTATTCTTTGGAGGAAACACGAATATAATCAATAAAAACTTTCTTCTTTGCACGTGAGGGGAGTAACAGTTTTCCCAAGGGTAAAATTCAATGTATATTGCAGATATTGTAACTCTGCGTAGTTTAGCTTTTATTATGGCTGTGTTTGAAATGCTCAGAAAAGTGTTTGATTTTTGTTTTAATACATTCCTTATTCGTATTGAACCGTCGATTTGTCTCTTGCTCATATTATTTGTTATTTGTTGTTAGAAAAGAAACATGTTTACATCTTATCTTGTGTATCGCAATATCAAGTCATAAGAATCTAGGTGTAAGATTTTTCTATGTATCTTTTATCCTAAAAATAAATAAATCTGTGTTTAATAAAAAGTTTCTTTACTTACAAACCCCCTTACTAAAAATATTGTGATATCATTAACATTTTTATTTACTGAATGGTTCTTGTATCCTTAAACAATCGCTAACAATTTTCCATTTGTCTCCCTGCGCTGTTACAACAAAGTTTTGCTGAAAAGTCTTGGGAGTTTTGTCTTGGTACTTTACTGTTCCGCTAGCTTGTATTATAAATGTTAGTTGCCCACTAACAGCGGAATCTGAAAAAAAAAACGAGCAATTGCTATTGGATCTGAAAAACTTTTTCACATGTAAGTACC
>NW_026018611.1:8464986-8465085 GCF_020466585.1 Dendroctonus ponderosae
AGTGTTGGTGCGTTGCGCTCTCGCGAGATAATTCTCCTGCAGAACCTTATTTTGAAGCCCTGCTGCTCCAGGCGTTCCAGAAACATGCTGTCTTCAATG
>NW_026018611.1:8465191-8466597 GCF_020466585.1 Dendroctonus ponderosae
AACTTGTTACAGCGTTTTCTTGTTTTAGTTGTTGTAAAATTTTTGATGTTTTGTCCTCCTGGTTGGTTTTGATTAGGAAGTAATTATCTTGTCTGATAATCACATCCTTGTTGTTGGGGTTGAGTTCCTCCCACCTGATTGCAAGTTGGACTCTGGTGATGGTCGACAATGCGTTCGCTGTAAATGTGTGCGAATACGTGGGAAATCTTGTTGATGTTGTCTTGCTGTTTGTTGTAGATAATTTCATACTGAGTTTATTATTGAACAGTCTTGGATAAACTAAATTATACAGGGTCTTCGGGAATAATGTCGAGATATTTTGGGAGCTGACTGGAGATTAAAATAATAAAAAGTTTCTTCTCAGCAGATCGCCGAAATTGCTTTACAAAACAATTGGAAGCTTTTGAATCGAAAACGATGTAGATATGACTAGGGTAACATTTCTAATGGGTTTGAGCTACAATTACGAGTCGATATTCTTTAATTTTCAATTGCAGTTAGGGGCGTACATACATTAGTGAATTCACTTTTGATTCAAGAGGAATGAATCAAAATTGTATTATCCATGTATAATTAAAATACATACCTAGAATAGGTTGAGCATCCAATGTTACCAAGGTATGATCTGAAGTGGGTAGATCTATAATAAATTTCTGAATATCTTCGTGCCCTTTCACTCCATTTCCATTCCAGGACAAAAGTCCTGTCTCTAAATAGAGTCGTGATATTAACTGAAATGCGCAACAAGGTTAGAAATGTAAAATGTTTAATTAATTAGCATAGTATAGCTTACATGTCTTCGTTTATCGATAGTATCGTAATAAAGTTTTGTAAAATCTTCAGCGACTCTGCATGCTTGGTCAATTTTAGCTTTGATCTGTAACAAGAAAGTATTACTATTTGATACAACTTCACTAACTTAAGGAACTTGCCTCCATATTAGACATGGTAGATTTATTATTATTTTTCTAATAAGCAGGGTATTATTTAATAAAATTATTTTCTTTTGAAAACACCTCTTGATCTTTTCAACTCGAGCTACCAAAATTAGCAAATAAACACGAATGTTGATCACCAGTTGATCACTACAAGTAAACACAGATCACAGAGGTTACTCTGTGATCTGTGCAAGTAACATGAACATGAACTTAACCTAAACGTTTGCAACAGCTGAATGCGGTGCTGTCGTAGTTTAAAAGTTCCCAAAAACCGAGGCGAAAAATTCGTAATTGCGGTGATGAAATTTTTCCCCTTTTGCAACCGCGAAACTGACAGACATTGAGGAAAAGAAAAGCAGTTAATTTCAAAGAGTAAAAATAAGTCGAAAACTGCATTTACTAAAAACACCACTAACAAAAGTTGTTGGCAGAGGGATCTTTTCATAAGGTAAACCTATTTTTAACTGC
>NW_026018611.1:8466652-8482585 GCF_020466585.1 Dendroctonus ponderosae
TTGCTTTATTTAAAAAATAAGTAAGGTCTGATACATTATTATGAATTATTGGTTCAGATTAAGGGGGACTTTTTGAAAAATACCTTTAGTAAAACTGTCGAGCTTCGACTTCAAAGCCCGCACAATACTAAGATTGTTTAAAATTCATTGCGATGCTAACAAAACCCAATTGTTAAATTATTTATTGACTTAACAACATTTCTATACAGTCTTCCATCATTGACTGAAATAACATCCTGTTATGTTCGTATCACTTATCTTAAATAACTTCGTCAAATTGTAAACATTTCAAGTTTAAGCCGTAAATTTACCCTGAAGGCCAAAAAGTGCATACAAAAATATATATGAAACTATAGAACATAATTTACGTAAATTACCTAGATACTGAAGATTAAGGGGAGAAAAGTTACAAGTAATAACACATTAAACTTTTGGTTACATTAACAATTGAGCTTGAATAAATAGTTAAAATTCGATATAGATATCTTAATAAAATTCCTCCACGAACACTTATCCGGTCAATTTTATTTAAACAATCCTGTGCTGGCTTTGTAGATATAAAAATAGTAATATTTATAACTAGTAATCTATAAAGTTGACTTTATAACGGTGGTATTCCATGTAGGATTTTCAATTTGGATCGGTTCTGCCATAGTAATTTCAGTAAATTCCATATTCCAGTCTTTGTCAATCAGTATTATCGTATGTGTTCTGCAAATACAATGCAAGCATGAGTCCATGCGCTTCATAGCAATGAATATTCACCTTGTTCCATAGCCAGCCTGCTGAAACCCAACATAAATAGAAGACAATTTCTCCAAAGCTCCTGGGTTTCTCCTCGATAACTCCACGTCTGGCAAATGTCTATAAAAGTATATTGGGCATCACATTACAGGTTTAATTGATATAATAATTCGTATTTGCGCAGTATTACTTGGTGTCATCTTTCAGTAAAGCTACAAGCTCTTCTTTAAGTTGATCATGATCTAAATCTCGTTCAATTATCTCCAGAAACTTATTCCTGCCATTTAGAACTTTTATGTATGGACTGGAAATGCTAGTGTTTCCAAAACCTATTGTGTGTTTTCCCGTATATTCCGAATCTATTTGCGGCATGTTGCTAGTATGGTATACTTTGGGGGCGCGGTCTTTGCTAAAAAAAAATATTAACACAATTAAAATTTAAGTGAAAAATTATAATCATCAAACATGTATGTATGATAACTAATTTAAAGGTTTGAGAATTTTAGAGGCTATAAATCTTATTTCAAAAAGCGACGTTTTGTGTAAGTATTCGCGTTATAGTTACATCAAATCAAAACCATTTTATATGCGAATTGAGCAAAGTCCTTGCGGTATTTTTTTATAAATTTTTATAAGTTAAAATCTAATTTTAAAATGAAAACATCCGCATATTTAATACTTTATATAACAAAGGAATTTCAATGTTTAATTTAATATTTGGGTGTTTAAAAACGTTATTTAAACAATGAACAAAGACAAGTTTTCTCAAGTCACAATACAAATTTGATCAAGCTTATTTCACGTCCCACTATAGAAAAATGTTTTGGCCTTGGAGTACCAAATGAATAAATATTGTTAATATCTATAACATAACTACAATTGATGTTAAATCGCCAAATATTTAATTTGATGTCTTTGAATGCGTGCACTTTCTCCACGTGCAGATAAAGGCACTTGACTGTAAGTAAAAAGCTTGCCTTAGTTCCACTCCAATTAAATTAAATCCATTGTAAACCAGCCCATTGTTCCTCAATTTCTTGATGTAGTCTGGAAAATTATTTTCTCCTTCTAAATAATCTATAACAAGCATGCCTCTTCCAGTGGCTTTATCGACTTTGCTGGGGATATTAGTTAAGCAGCTAAAACAGTACTTGGACGCCTTTCCATTTTCTGGGTAGTTTTTCTTAACCAGACCTACCCAAGTTCCACCTTCTCTTCCCGGTTCCATATCTCTACCTAAAATGATTATAAAAGAAATCGTCTAATTTTTTTCTGTAGATTTTGTTTGATAATTTTGTCTTTTGGTAATCAGTGGTTGGAATTATCCACAGATATAATCTGAGGTGTAGGTACTAGCGATGGAAAGAATCGAATTAAGTAATTCGAATTATTGGATAATGAGAATTAATTTGATTAAAATTACAAATGATCCCGAATTACTTTTAGCTAACGCGATAAGAGTTTTACATTTTCTATGGATAAAAAAATCAGGAAGAACTGATAGAGGCATCGAGATGGATCAATTATATCCAAAATTATTTTTGTTATTGCATTTTATTATCAGTAGAGAATTTCATTTTCGTGACACAAAAATGTTGCAATATGAAGTAAAGTAAAGAGCAGGTTGCTATCTCGCACCGTTTCTGAGAAATGTATTTTCAAAATAGGTACCCTATGCAAGGAAATCAAAATTATCGCTCAACGATAGGAGAAAATGATCGACAATGGGGTATCAAATGATTGCAAATTTAAGGCCAAATTTAGCAATGAGGAGAAAATGTTGGTGTTACATTTAAAAAAACAAAGGTGATGTTGGTAGCGCTTTTATGAGATTATTTATGCTGGGTAATAATTTTTTCATAGACTCCCCAGAATTAAGAACCCACGGAATTTTTACTTTTGACTATTTTTTAGGTAGGGACTACTATGAAGCAGTTTCATGCTAATTAAATGAATAGATAGGTATAGTAGAATAGAATTAGAAAATTGAAATGAAGTGGAAAATCAATTATTTTTTCTTTTCGTAAATTTGTTCATGTTGATGTGTTTAAAAACAAATCTATTTTATTTCTGAGCCCAAGATTATATTTTGTAAGTTCTGTATGTTCTGTATTCCGGAAATAGATTCTTGCAAATTTCTGCGCTAGGTATTCCAATTATTGTTGCAAAATTAATAAAACTCGCGTTTTAAGTGATCTAAGTTCAGTTACTAGCTAGTGTAACCAAGCGATAAATTATCAATTTGACCTTAATAATATTATCAGATCAGGTTTACTGAACTTCAGAGTTTGCGACAATCATTAGTCAGGTGATGTTCACTAATTAATGCTCGATTATCTTCTAAACTGGCACGGTTATCCTGACTGTTAATTAGGATTCATTATAGATATTGATAGAATAATGTAAACGCAATTGCCGATATTTTATTATTTTTCGATTGGGTCAAATATTTTGCTTTTTTGTATTATTAGTGTTGTAAGTATACTGAAATCGTTAATGTTTGAAAGCATCGTTTTAGTAATATAATCTACTTTACGATATATCATATGTTTTAATATCAAGTTTCTATTTATTTTTGATGATTCAACCCATATCAAATAATATAATTTGATCGTGTTTTTCATTTGAAAAATTGATCAAATGTGTTTTTAATACATTTTTTCCAACTTTTTAATCCGAATAAAATTTATCTGTATATTTATTATCACTATGCACTACAGATACACTATGCTCTACAGGTAAAAATATAATGTCATATATTTTAATGATTTTGCACAGACCATTTTTAATTACGAAAAATCACAGAGACACGTACTAGCTATAACTCCCGTTTTAGGGCATTCAGCGCAGTTTAATCTGTGTAGGTATTTATTATCATTAGGCACCTATCCAATAGAATTGAAGAGAATAATTCGAAAAAAAATACGCACTTTATACGGAGCGCACTTTATACGCAAAGCATCATATTTAAAAAAAAAATTTTTTTCCACATGAATGTTTTGTCAAAAACAATACATTTTCATAATCTACTTAGCATTTTTAATTACGAAAAATCACAGACACTTACCAGCTATAACTCCCGTTTTAGGGCATTGAAAGGCAGTTTTTGCAGGTCTGCGATAAAATTCATCCCTATTGGTAGCTACAATGAGTCTATACTCCTTGTCTTTGGGATCAGGATTTACGTGTAGAAATAAAATGCACATATTGCACCTTGCTTATTGTTTCAGATAGCAGTAAAGCAAACTAAATGAATCTGACGCGCTGAATATTGAACTTTATTCACTTTCACTAAAAACTTTCCTAATAGCGAGTGTTGTGAAATGGTAATTTATTCTGCTCTATATGTATAATAACAATAAATAATCAAAGATGAATAAAGAAACGATTTTAAAATTTGTTATCATAATATAAGCGAAAATGCATTGGTGGGGGTTTACGCTGTGTTATATACTATACAATACGCACACTACTACGCATAGCTCACACTGTATCTGAAAACGCGCCTTTACTTGTTATATAAACATTTCTATATACTATACTAAGTCAGCTGATCAGCTGATCTTTGACAATATGGTTACATTATTGTCAGCTTTTTAGTAATTTCCGAAATATAATTCTAATTAGCGCGGATCTGAAAATTATTTTTTTTTTTTTCGTTTTTATATCTACAGTCTTCATGAATCAAGTCAAAAACATATATTACCCACCAAAATGGAATATAAACATTTAAAAATCTAAACTTTGTTCAGGACGGAGATATATCTAAATCTATGATCTAAATATACAAACTAATTGTACAGGATGTTCCGGTTCTCACAGGATGCAAGTTTTCTCGTGATTTTTTAATGTACTTTGGAAATCATTATTTTCTATCTGCAAAACATTTGCCATTAAATCTAGCATATATTTTGAATAGGCATAGAATTATTCTCTGCCGTGAAAACTAATTGATGTGAATATATATATATATATATATATTTTACTTAATAATTTGAATATTTTAAATTGCTATGATTGACAACAAGCAATTTCAAGCAAAATGTGCTGATGATTATAGTTAATTTAACTAACGAGTATAACAAGATAAATATACTAATAGTAATAATAAAATAAAGGTATTATTTATCGATAGAGCATCATAGATAAATACTCGAGCACTAGTACTACTCGTCCATTGCGTCATCTCATGCAGAGTGTCAAAACTTCATTCATTAATGAGTAATGTGCTTTTAGAGTCAATCGTCAACTCATGATTGTTTAGAGGTTATGAAAATCAAAACTAACAAACATTCTACAAGAAAATTTTTTAAAGCTTTATATTTATCGCTTTGAAGCTGCACACTACAGTGAATTTATCTGAAATATATTCATAAGTCAGTGTACAATAATGGCCGAAAAAGCTGGCGATTGGTGTTTGATTGAAAGTGATCCTGGAATTTTCAGTGAATTGATTCGAGAGTTTGGTAAGTTAAGGCTCAGGCACAGGTCAGTTTAATCCTAATAAATCCTTCTTGTTTTATTTGATTTCCAGGTTGCAAAGGAGTGCAAGTTGAGGAACTGTGGACTTTGGACAATCAGACATTCGAAACGTTAATGTAAGTGTCTTCAGTTGTATTCAAATATCCACCATGTGACTTTAATGAATAGAAAATTCAGTATTACTCTACAATAATGTTGAGATTTCGTCAAGGCTGTTGAAACAACCATTCACATGAAAATTAAATTAAAAATTTTAAAATCAGAAACAATGATAAAACACGCATAACCTATAATGTTATTACTTATTGGAGCTTAAAGCTATGAGACTTGTTTTATAGCTCTCTGTTTGGTAGCATTCGTTTACCATGTAATCATTCAAAGCAGTTCAAGAATGGTGCCCCTCTAATTTAATTTACAAGTGAATATGCAACTTAACTGCATTATTTTAAATAGCATTTGTTTACATCGTAAAGAGTGAGGGAAAATCTTTGAACGTTCAGTAGTTCTCGTCTAAACTATATTTGGCATGGCCTTTCAAGAATTTTCCGTAAAATAGCTTGTTGTATTAGATCGTAAATAAAAAAAACGCTTAGTTTTTTGCCTTACTCAAAACCCGGGTGTATTCTATAAACGAGACTGACTTATTTTTTAATTGCGGATTTATTTAACAATAATTACAAAAAAACTGTTTCTATATAGTCTCTCGCATTGATCTCGCAATTAATGTTTTTCCTCAGAATCGAGGAATCGCTGTCCCTTAAGTGCTTCTTACAGGTGTCCAAAAAGACTAAAATCATTGGGTGAAACCCTGAACTGTATGGAGAATATTCCAACATTTTCCATCATAATGTGTTTGATTTCTCGCTCGAAGCGTTTGTTGAATGAGGCCTGGCGTTGTAATGAAGAAGAATGGGATAATTTTTTATCGTTTTGCTTTATAAATTTGGGGCACTTTATGCGGAACTTTTTGTAAACATATTTATTAAATCCGACAATTAATAATTGTATTAATTTTATGGGGATAATAAGGGACAAGTAATTTCAATTTGGGTCTGCTGTAAGCGGAAATATACTACAACCGGGTTTACTATTAGGAAACTCTAATGTATTCAATTAAATTACAATCTGATTCATTACACATAAAAACATGGACAAAAAAACAATACAAGACATAACATAATACAACACGAAACAATATAATTAACAAAATTTGGGGAAATTGCTCAATTTTGCCATTTGTTGAAATAGAAAATGGCAACTTTATCAGAGTATTGTTAATATCTCAATCAATTCCACTTTTACCAACCAAGTCTTACATATTTGATTATAATTAAACAAAAATTGAAATTATTTTCAGGCCAGTACATGGACTGATCTTTTTATTCAAATGGACAAAAGACTCTTCCAATCCGAGCGGTTCTATTGTTCAAGACAGCAGACTAGATAAGATATTTTTTGCTAAGCAGGTTATCGAAAATGCCTGTGCCACCCAAGCCATTTTAAGCATTTTATTAAATTGCCGCCATCCGGACGTAAAAATCGGCCCTACTTTAACGGAGCTGAAAGAATTTTGCCAAGGATTTGATGCCAATATGAAGGGACTTACAATTAGTAACTCTCAAGTAATAAGTTCTGTACACAACTCATTTGCCAGACAGCAAATATTTGAGTTTGATCCAAATAGCAGCAAAAAGCAAGAAGATGCTTATCATTTTATCAGTTATGTTCCTATCGATGGAAGACTGTATGAATTGGATGGCTTAAAATCGGGACCTATTGATTTGGGAGTTATCCCAGCTGACACAGAATGGACATCTGTTGTTAAACCTATTATTGAACAAAGAATGAAAAGGTAATATTTTATTTTTATCATCCAAAAGGCTAGATCTATTTGGTGGTTTTATTGTGTTTAGATACAGTGAAGGAGAAATTCACTTCAATCTTATGGCTATAGTTACCGACCGGAAGCTTCTTTATGAGAGGCGCATTGAAGAAATTCAAAAGAAAATTGATGCTGGTGTCACAGATGCTTCTACCATTAACATGTTAAGACACTACAATTTGCTAATTGAAGAAGAAGAACAGAAAAGAAACCAATACAAAATAGAAAATATCAGACGGAAACACAATTATTTACCTCTGATTGTAGAAATTATGAAGATATTGGCTCGGGAAGGTAAGCTAATGCCATTATATGAGAAGGCGAAGGAGAGAGCTTTAAAAAAGCAGAAAGTTAAAAATTCCGCATAGTGTGTCGGGTTTTATTGATGATTTAAGACAATATATTTTAAGGTAATTGGAATGTTTTTTTTTCTGCTTAGACATTTACCTTATTTTGCATTAAATTAAACTATTCTATTATTGACATTGCAAAGTGCTTTTTCTATCTATCTAGTCAGATAATACTTTCTAAAAATACCCTTAGAAGGTAAGTAAAATTAAATGTGCCTTGTATTATCTTGCATCATAACATTTTAGCTTGATCCGTAATTTATAAAACGAACAACGTGAGGTATATTCTATCCTAAAGCTTTTAAATTAAAGGCACTTCGTGTCGAACCAGTTGCCCCATTTTATCCAATCCCTCCCTGTTGCATTCCTCGAAATATGGCAATTCTTTTGCTTTGTTGAACCATTCCGATAGTTTAGGAAATCGTTCCGGGTCAATTGGAAAAACAACTTCCTCCACTGTCGCAACCAATGCCAGTATGGTTAAATCGGCTATAGTGAGATCATCTCCCGCTATCCAAGGTTTATCCTTTAGGAAAATTTCCAAGAGACCCAAAGATTCCAACATGCAGTCACTTGCTTCTTCTGACACTACATCTTCAATCCCCATCATTATTGGATGCTAAAACACGCAAAAAAATGCTAGTTTCAGTTTTTTTACCAAATGCGTAACTTACAAAAGCCGCTTTGCATTTATCGAATAAAATATTGTCGAACTGCATTCTCTGGTTTATGACGGCCACTTGTTTGACGTCGTTCTTAGGGTAAAGAGAGTCATCATTCCCGTATTGTCCAACTAAATAAATTGCTATTGCATGACTGTCCCATATGGTGAAATCTTCATCTGCGTCCACTAATATGGGGACAGTATGTTGAGGATTTAACTGAAATGTTAACAGTTAATATTCGTGTTTTAAATATACTGTACTTTTAGTAAAGTAAGGTAAAACGCTGGAAAAACTATTGGATTTATGTCGTCTTTAAACTATTAAATTTTCTGGATTTTGAGTCAACTGAAAGGCAAATTCCACATTAATTGCTTTATTATGTAGGTCTCGTTGTTTAATCACTATCAGACTTTTTTGTACATAGTCATCTATTTGAAAAAAGTTGCAGTATTTTAGTTGCAAAGCTTGTATCAATTTGTTACACACAGTGTCAGATAATAAAACAATATAATTTTTTTCTTTAATGGAAGAAATTATTCTTACTGCCACTGTTTTTTAGTTACGGTGTTCGGTGTATTTTACCCATTGGTCAGAAAATGCGTTTTTGTTTAAAAAAAAAATTGTCAAAAATATGTTTAAAAAATCTTTTCTTATTTTTGCTACTGCAATATTAATAATAACTCTGTTTCATATATCAATAGAATGTTATTTAACATTTAAGGGAGTTTATTTCATTGTTTTTTTGGTTCAGCTTTTTTATTTGCTCCTTTGAAACATGATATTTAAATATATAAAACAGATCAATATAAATATAAATAATGATGGCATATCAGTAAAGATATTTAAATAAAGAAAATAACAATGGATACAGCATTATTTTATCAGTGCGAGGATCATTATCACATAGAAGTAATATAAAATTGCTAAATCTTACATGGTGATATTATGTTTTAAAAATGTATTTAAGGCAAACGTCCACAGTTTGCTGATTAAAATATTTTTATTTTAATTAAAGCTTGTGTAACAATTGCTTCTTTATGTGATGATATCTTGAAAGAAAATAGGAAAAAACCAGTATGTTTGTAAGCAGAGAAGGAAAGTCAATTTCGAAGATAAGAATATAATTTCTGCAAATTATTCCTTTTTATTGGTTGTTTAATTAAGATTTGTAGTGGTCAATATGGTTGGACATGCAACATGCTTGAATTACCAAAAGAATGAACAATCCGGATTAAATGACTCGGGGGCAAGAACCCGCTACTTCCAATAAAATCGAATTACGCGTGACCCGTATTTGACTTGCCTGCTGGTGTTTCGCATGCCAGAGCATGAACATAATTCTTTTATATATATATATAAATAATCTTTATTTCCTACAGAAAAAGGCTTCTTTTATAAAATGACTTGTTTGCACATTTTTTACGCATCCTGAAAATTAATGAAACGTTGATTTAATTATTGTGGTGTTTCTTCTTAATTCAAATGGTTTAAATTACATTCTCTTCCACTGGAAATATTCATTCATTTTTGCTCTGCATTTGCGTCTCCACAAAGGAAATTATATATTTTAAGCATACCTCTAGTATTTCCTCTGTTCTTAACTGCTCAAACTCAACAGCTTCTAATTCCAATTCAAGCCCAATAGCTTTTGCTACCATTAGTACAGCTCTACATGGCGGACTTGCAGCCATATAATATAATTTTGGAGCCATTGTTGAGACTGCTGGTTGATTTCTGTAGAAATATTATTTTTCATATATTGTAAATTAAATTATCAATTTTATAAAATCAAGGAGCAATATCTGGTCGAACTTGACTTGCGCTTCTCTACGCAAACTATCTTGGAAGTGCTTTCTAATTGAACCGTGTATATATTTATAGAACATTTTTAATGTTTAAAGCAGAACATAATCAAATCCATCCCAGTAGAAGAAAATACGTTAAAAGTTTAAAATCCGCAACAATTACCTGATCTGAGTTTGATTGAAGCTTTGATGTCAGCACCCAATGAGAAGCTAGTTGACATTCACTGGGAGCTTAAAAACTTTGGAATTTATGAAACATTTCGATTCGTTTTCGTATTGATTAAGAGACATAATTCTATTGCGTTTGCTCAGGTTGATTTTCCATTTGGATTCGACATTGAACTTTATGCATACAAACAGTCCAACAGAAAATTCTATTTGGGTTAAAAGCTTTTGAATCGACAAAGTTATGCTATCAAATTGCTTAACAAAAGAAACACATATTCCGGAATTAAAAACGGGAAATAAACCATTTCCAGATCAGTCTCAAAGGAGTAAAAGTAATAGTCAAAAACGCAAGTCCGTAATATATTTTTATTATGCCATATACAAATTGGGTTTCCATTGTTCTAATGTTTGCTCACTACTTTCCATTTATCTAGATATTGTTTCCTTCCAATTTTGTTGATACTAAAGAAAGGTAGTTCGTTGGCCTTTTCTGACCATTTTACGATCTTTGGAAATTTTCTTGCGTCTATGGCCAACATAGCTTCCAAGCTATTCACTGTGGTAACCAATGAGATATCAGCTATGGTTAGATGATCTCCGGCAATCCATTCTGTTCTTTCCAAGAACGTGTTTAGCAGAGCGTATACCTCTAAAATCTTTTGAGTTTGCAATTCCGTGAGGTATTCTAGTTGTCCTTCGTACAAATGACTTCTCTAAAAACACAATCACTAAATTTAGGTACAGTTTTCATCTGGTCAGACCTACATAGACGGCTTTAAGTACGCTGAATGCTGAGCCGCTATCGAAATGAAGACGCGCTTCAATTAACGCTCGTTTTCCTAAATCTTTCGGATAAAAACAATCATCTTTTGCATATTTTGATACCAAGAATGGTAGTATTGCATGGCTATCAATCACGATGGTTCCGTTGTCATCTAGAGTCGGTACTGTGTGTTGAGGATTGATCTGAAATATTTTTTTTCATACAATGAGAATGTTACACAAACATGTTTGGTTTGTTAGTTGATTGACCAAATGGTATGGCACTGAGTTCAAATGGAAAAAATAAATCAAACATTTGTGCCCAATAAGCAGGCAACTTCAGAAGATCACTAAAATATTGCCAGGTTTTTAAAATCCTTTATTTAAATAAACCTTTTATTTAATAAAACAATGGCTGATGTGCCTTATAAGTTTTAAGCCCAGCTTTAAACATTTTATCTATTAACTTGTTGTATAACAAGGTTATTAAAAATACTTTTAAATGCAAATATTTACCTTAAGAAATTCCGGGGACAAATGTTCTTTTTCGCCAATATTTACATCCTTAATTTGTATTGGCACTCCTAATGCTTCAGCTGTAATAAGAACAGCCCTACAAGGAGGGCTGAATATTGAGCCATACAAGATCACTCCCATGGTTGATACGGTTGTGATTTAATTATTCATTCGGTTGTTTTTAATCACCCAAAGACTTGCAATCCATTAAATAACGCAACGTGTAATCTGTATCACGTAATGGGTTTTTTTATATATAAGCGGTTGTCTTTTTCTATTTCGCTTGTACAAAATTTTAGCAGTTGAAGTGTTGGTTTTTTTTATCAATGATAACACTATTTTAGATAATGAGATAGCATCTTCTTTCTCCTTACAGTCCTTACTAAGTGATTTAATTTCTTAGATTTTTGTATTTTATTACCTTTTGATTTGTTAACATAAACCATTATTTATTATTCACCCAATGTACTCCTGTTCTCGATTTTCAAGTTTTACTCAATATTGATGATATTTTTGATACTATTTCCCCTGATTTGGATGGTTATTACTTTGTAATGTATGCTATTGATTATAAATAGATAAAATACGTTAGTTTATATAAAAGCCGCTCAAGTTGACGTGGCTTGAAAATAGTAATTTGGTAACAGCAAATATAGTAAATAATACATACTATGAATTTTTCAGTTGCACATTTTGGAGCTATGAAACTTAAAAAAAAAACATGTAATGGGCCACTTATGGGTCTTATGGGCTTTGAAAATTGCATAGAAAATGTGAACATTTTTAAATCTGAATCTGAATGTGAAAACTCGTCAAACCGTATGGTTTTGTATCGATCAAGGAAGGCCATACTGCCATAATTTCCTAACTGCATAATGTTTAACCTTATGAAACAGTGTAAATAACAATGGTGCACAAATCGGGGTTTTCTTACAGTGTATAGTTATATGCATCCAGTATTGTTTCTAAAAAACACTTTTGCAGGATTTTAGTGAGAAAGTATCGATCGAAGGCGAGCTTAATATCGGGGTCACAAAGATTTTAAAAATTCTTTCTTTCTATAATAATTTGTACTTTATACCAATTGAGTCAATTTATAAATAAATGAAAAATATTATTTGAATTTTATTATTATTATACTATTTACTATAACTGTTACGAAAAGCAAGCTACAAAAGCAGTTTTAAATTCAGTTTCATTAAATTGGTGCAGATATTTAGTCGGGTTAATTGTAATTATTGCGAACGTTTAATTTGCCTTGCTTTTAAAAAAGAAGATACTTTTATCTTCATTTATGTCTCATTTCCAGTATTATTCTAATAATGCAGAATTCGAATAATCGGAATTCAAACATTTTTATAGCATAGTCAATATTCATGTTGATTTTGAAATAAATAATTCTTAAAATGTGCGAATGAGTATTATAAATCGATTTTTTCAGAAATGTTGCTTATTGTGCTAGAATTTGGATAGGAATTATCAACAAATTAAATAAAATCATTTAGATTATTAATATTAGGATTTAAATTACGTCGAATGGAAGTTTCAAAACGAGGTCCATTTTTTAAATGGAATCAGAGCAGACAAAACGCATTCTATAAGGGTGTCCCATAAGCACATGATCAAAAGGTACTGCGATATTTTTTTAATCAAAATAAGACGATCTGACGTAACTTTTATTAACAAAAAAATGATGGCTCCTCTGCTATTGATGGTCAACGTTTGCGCAAAAAAATATGTCTGTTTTGCAGCCACTTAGCAATGCTAGACATTAACTGCAAATATGCACCGCGTAAACGCGTTGTCTTCGCAAAACCGTAATACTTTGACCATGTCGGTCACTTCTTCATTAGAAAAGGCAATTTAAAACGAATTTGTGAGATTGATTTACAATTATTTTATGCCTCGTATCACGATATTTGCAGTTAATATCTAACATTGTTAAGTGGCAAGAAAACAGAAACATTTTTTTTCGCAAAAACTATGAATGCTACAAGATTTTACAAAGAGCACAAAATTGTGATCAAATAATTAGTGCATCAAGAAAAAAAATTAGTTTGATTTCATCCACCAAATAAAAAGTTCTGGCAGTTTTTGTATCACGACCTCAAGAATTCTCCACTTGTCCAAAACGAATGAACTCGATTGTTTCATCAAAATATGAGTCTTACAAAAGAACAAATACACACCGAGTTTCACTAACATACATTGTACGATTTTCCTGATATTTCGAAAAAGATAATTTTTTGAACAACTTAAACCATCAATAGCAGAGGAACCAGACAGTTTTTGTTAATAAAAATTAGTTCCGATCGTCTTCTTTTAATGCAAAGAATATCGCAGTATTCTTTTCATCATGTGCTTACGGGACACCCTGTAAAATTTGATATTTTAGATTGATAACTGGCTGATGAAATTAACACGTAACATCATGTCCTAAAAGCAATCAGAAGACTGCTGAAAATGTTTTTTTTTCGAAATACATAGCATTAATGAAGCTCGTAGTTTGCGTTTACTGATCCTGTTTTAAATAACCAACAAAACACCTTTCTTGGTGTTTCTTGTCAACTCCAATTTCATGAAACTCTCCTGTATAGACAGATTAAACATTTCGTGTCATCTCAGCGTTTTGTAACGATTTATATACCTAGTTTGTTTATCAAATCGTTGAAAAATTAAATACCGCTATAATTTGTAACTATTTGTGGTGTAAACCTAATCGCTGCTGAATATTTCCACCCTAAAGTCACATGATTTTTCTATCCTCAACATTTTTATTTAAGTTGGATATGAATTAACCTGCATACCCGCACGCTTATAAACAGGTTTTGATGAGCGGAATGTTTACATAAAAATAAACAAATGGAAACAAAACTATTTCAAATCGAATTTATTGATTTCGGCGATAAATGCGAACTATAGGGACACTTTTCTTTGTGTTTAAAAACTTTATATGTATTTTGTCTGAATATTGTGGTCATCCTTATCAAATGTGCGTTGTAGTGAAGTGTGTTTAAGACAATTAGTGTTGGACCCCAGAGGTGTGTCTCCACCATCTATCTGAGGTAAAAAGTACAAGAAGCAGCGATTTAGTTCTGGCTAAAAAATGATCTTATTATCTTTCTATTGGTAGTAAAATTTCACAAATTATTTTCAGTAAGAAGCACATAACTTCAAGGAGAAAAGCGGTTGGGAGAACTGAGACTGGGCAGATTTAAGGTAAGTCTAGAAATACGTCTTATATATTCAGGGTGATCAAATAACGAAGTGTGCGTCGATTGTTTGATGTTTTACAACTTTTTTTAATGTCGGTATTTATACAATTTTTTTCTGGTGCATTTGTCGGTATTTTTCGGTAAGATTACCCGCGCAAGAGTTGCAATGACTCGTAACTCGTAAAGGTATGGATAAGGAACCAATTCTTATTAACTATTTCTGTTTGAAATACAACCACATTTTGTATTGGTTGATGGTTATTAAATTTGCAGACTTGTCAGTTGTTTTTTCTTTAACATTATTGCAAGATTTCTTTATGCTATTTAGATTTGTAATATTGTTTTAAGAAAGTTAAATGAAAACTTTCATTACACCATCAATATATCCAATCATCATTACATTTTATGGGACACGTCGGGCTCAAGCTTATTTTTGCGAGTACTTAATTTGATTTCTGATGTATTATTTATGGAACAAACAATTCCGCAAGAAATACTTGCCATATCTCTATTCTTTACTGCTTGAGGTCGTTATTATAAATTACTTATAATTGACGATAATAAAGTTTGCTTGCGAAGCAAAACATTTTACGACGGTCTAAAAACCCGAAAACCTCACTAGTTTTGTTAATAAAGTTGTTTGTTCTTTACTCCTTTTTATAGATGTATTCTTGAAATGCTTTTATTTAAAACGAATGATTAATATGTTTCTGTTGCTACCTTGTTAAGTATAAATAAAGCAATTAAAAAATAAAGAACATATTGCGGATTAAATAGTGATTGCCGATTAGAACTAAACGCAATCAGTATTTAGATAATTTACGATTATAATAAGTTTCTAAAATCACACTTACTTATTACTACTTGCTACTTATTCTGCAAACATCTTAAAAGCCGTTGGAGCACATTTCCATATAATATAGTATACAAGGCGGTGCATTTTCAACCCTAAAAATTTGAGAAATGCATGGTGAATTAGTGAAGATAAAAAGAATATTTCACATAAATTTGTGTTTTTCGTAGCTTTGTTGCCTAAATAAGAATGAAAAATTTTGTTTCTATCTGTAAAACAAATAGTACGCATTTTTTCTGGTTCAATAGTTATGAATTGTTCATTAGCGGTTATCAAAACTCATACTCTTTTATTCTCTATGTAGTATTTTTGGATCGACCATTTTGTGTACTCAAATTCAATTTAGATACATATTTAGGAATTAACACTGTACAGGGAAAAAGGAACTTCAATTTAACTGTTAACTTAACACGTGTTTAACGTTTCGTGTTAACTTAACACGAAACGTGTTTTGTTTTGTTTTGTAACACTGATTTACAAACTAATTGTTA
>NW_026018611.1:8482635-8530824 GCF_020466585.1 Dendroctonus ponderosae
GCTTATTGTTCTTTCTTAGATCCCTCTTGACTTTGCTTGTTGGTCCCTTTGGGTTGACTTTTAGTGCGTTCTTGCACTTGGATCATCATAAGCCTTGTTCTATGACTTGGATGCTGCTGTTTTCAGCCTAGTTTCAAAGGAACAGAAGTTGTCTTCTGTGTTACAAAGGCTTTGGCTGATTTGCATGTTCTTCATGAACTGGCTGGTGGTTTTCTGCAGATCCTGGTAGATTTGAGAATTTCTGCCGAACTAGCTCCAGGCGCTATTCATAGTAGGTTATTTTTTGTGCATCTACTATTCTAGTATGTGTTTCTGCTTTATGGGCCTCAGTATAATTTTTTAATTAGCAGAAATTTCCTTTGTTGGTTCAGTTGACTTTTTGGCGTGTGGCGTGAGTACAGCTTGTTAAACAAGTTATTATGTAATAATTTGATCTGGAACTGATTTACTTTACTAAGTAAGCTATATTTTTCGGAAGTATACGAAAAATGTTATGGATAATGTTAATTTATGTGTTTAAGTGACTCAGTTTGCAATTAGCGAAACTCAATTCAACTGTTCTTCTCTTATAATTTGCTTTTATTGTAGATGCTATTAATTTATAGATCGAACGTTTGAATAGTCAATACCTCAACTTTAACAATCTATTATTATTTCGTGCTGACTGGTGGGTTCAGAATATTTAAACGGACTTAATAATGGGTTGTCTAGTTAAATCAAGGACATACTGATAAACGATCGGCACTTCACAATGTGCGCCGTTTTTAATGCAAACTTAAAATGCACGCGTAGTGTGCTTCAATCTATTCAAATCTCAAAAAGCGTATCAATTGTTAAATGTCGAACACATGGCGCAAATTAGGAAATTATCAGTTTGAAAGTTGCTCTGAATATTTCACTCACAGATAGTTTTTGGCAAAACAGGCGAAATTATCAAAGAATTACCTACATTGGAAATGTGTTGTGTGAACGCATTGTTTGTTTGAGAAATTGCTCAAAAATATAATGAGAATCAAGCTAAAAACTGTGCAATTAAGCATTATGTGCTAAAGTACAAAGTATAGAATATATTTTTAATAACTATGATATAAGTGTTTATATTAATGTCCCATTCTCTTTTAAAAATTACCAGATAAATTGCAAGTTGGAAACTTACAAACAAGTTTTCCTGAAATCTGTTAGTATTAAGAATATTAAGATATTCTCCTATATCTTACAATATAACGGACTGCTTTCACAGATAAAATTACAACTAAGTATATATATATTATACATTCATGTGATAAGTGTTTTTGTGATCTGTCTGGCTGATAACGGGCTTGAATAAATAAAAACACACATTAATTTATATTATCCACTTGAATAGTATTAGTAAATTTTGTTTTGGGGGGGTATTGTTAGAAGATAAATATGCTGAGAGGAAATGTCTTATAATATGAATTATCAGGGTTTGAATTTGATTTATTTTATACGTACCTACGTGTATTTTGCATTTCACATTTTTTCCTTTTGGCAAATATCGGTATTACTAAAAAAGCGAAGCAGTTTTAACTGGAAAGCTATATTTTCATTTTCTCAATACATTTTTGTGTATGTATGTATATTGTTAGCAAATGTAACAAACATATTTTTTGAATTAGGGTACATTATATTTTCAAATGCCTGAGAAAATTCAGACAGTGTTTCATTATATTTTCACATGGCTTATATTTGCTATAAAAAAATGTGTTTAAATAATATTAATAGTAAATAAAATGGTGGCAGGATGAATTACATGTTATTAAGAGTTTATCAATAGTAAAAGTCTAGTTATATACAGGGTGTTCCGTAGGCACATGATACTGCGATATTCTTTGTATCAAAAGAAGACGATCTGACCCAACTTTTAGTAACAATAAATGTCTGGATCTTCCGCTTTTGACGGTCAAAGTTCTTCAAAAAAACTTGTTTTTTGAAATATCGGGAGAATGGTACGATGTATTTTAGTGAAACTCGCTGTGAATTCGTTCTTATGTAAGACCCATATTTTGATGAAACAATAGAGTTCATCCGTTTTGGGTAAGTGGTGAATTCTTGAGTGTCGTGGTACAAAAACTACCAGAACATTTTATTTGGTGGATTTGGATAAAATAAACTCATTTTTTTTTGGTTGATGCACTAATCATTTATTCACAAATTTTGTGCTCTTTGTAAAATCTGGTAGCATTCATAGTTTTTGCGAAAAAAAGTATTTCTGTTTTCTTGCCACTTAACAATGTTAGACATTAACTGAAAATATCAATTAGAAAAGGTCATTCGAAACGAATTTGTGAGATTGATTAACAATTAGTTTATGCCTCGTATCACAATATTTGCAGAGATATTTTTTTGCCCAGAAACTATGAATGTTACAAGATTTTACAAAGAGCACAAAATTGTGAACAAATGATTAGTGCATCAACCAAAAACAAAATTAGTTGATTCCATCCACCAAATAAAAAATTCTGGAAGTTTTTGTACCACGACATTCAGGAATTCACGACTTGTCCAAAACGACTGAACTCGATTGTTTCATCAAAATATGTGTCTTACATAAGAACAAATTTACGAGTTTCACCAAAATACATCGTACCACCCTTGCGATATTTCAAAAAAGATAAATTTTTTGAACTGCTGTGACCATCACTAGCTATTGTTACTAAAAGTTAGGTCAGATCGTCTTCTTTTGATCCAAAGAATGTCGCAGTAGTATTTTGAACATGTGCTTACGGGACACCCTGTATAGGTAAATATATCAAAGCACTGCTTTCAGTTTCCGTTTTTAAAATTTGATACTTCAGATTGATAATTGGCTGATAAAATTAACACGAAACATCATGTCCTAAATTCAAGTTTAATTTAAGGAAGTATGAAAAGCAAGGTTTAAATCATAAAAATACATTTTTTTACAATCAGCTACCTAACGATCCTAAGAAAAATTTTAACATTTAACCAATAAGGTCATAATTTTTTTGAACTACCAAAGCATTGCTTTCAGTTCCACTCGGAACAAGTTTTATCAAACAAACACGATTGAAACCACTAACACATTAATATCAGGTTAAAAGACATAATAAAAATGAGATAAGAAAATATTAAAATTTGCAAGAAAAGTAGCGGCATGAATCTTCATGTTGACGTTTTTGCAATATCTTCGTATTGAAATATTTAACGATGTAGATTGCAGACAGCTGAGAATATAATTGAAAGGTCGTAGGGTATCGCTGAATTATTACAAGCACAATTCATGCAAGTCATTAATTTATACCCTTCCTAAAATTGTATTCCATATAAATCAATTGTTTTAATTAGCGGGAGGCATTCTGCGGATTAGTTTCTGTTTAGAACAGTTTACAAGTGCAAAGTGTAAATCAGTGTTGGTTTTTTTGTGAAAAGTTTTGAAAGTTATGGTAATATTTACCATAAACACTCAACGGCCAGTAAGTAAACGTTTGTTTGTTTGAATGTCTTAAGTTTTTTTTAAAAGTGTTTCTACATGTGTGTTTTTTACTTTGGATTTGGAAAGCGTTTAATTCAGTCTAATGCGTAATAATTCATACATTTTTTTTTGCAAAGTGTGCGGGTTTTCTTTTAATGCTCTCTTATGTGCTTCAGTTGCTTTTTATTTAAGGTTTTTGAGATGCTTCAATAAATTATACTTGCATTGTTATTGCTATTTAGGGTTTTCTTGAGGTAAAAATTATGTTTTCAATGATTTTTAAATATGTGAATATTTGATTGAACGATTTTTGACTTTTTGAATCACTGACTTAACGCTTCGTTTTTGCTCTGATTTTGCAATTATTTTGGGGTATTATTGATCTTTAAGTTCTTTAATACGTTCAGAAGTTTTTGATGCAATTTCAAAATTTAATTAAACGCCCAGTTTAAATTAGGATTTTTTGTCATATTTTGTTTTTCTAACTTTTATACTAGTTAACCTATTTTAATATGTTTCCTGTAGTTTTCTAGCATAATTTGTTGCATGTTATCACAAGGGTAAGAAATGTAGAATGTTCATTTTTCATAAGAAATTTTGGAGAAAACATCAACCAGGTTTTTTAATCGTTTAATTTTTGATACCGCTAATTTTCAAGATAAAACTATTATTAAAATGAGCAAATTTTCACAATAGACACAACTCCGTAAGAATTAACTATTCAAAAATAATAGCGAAACAATTAAGCTAACTAACTTACAAATATTCAAAATGTTTCATTATTTAGTACATGATGCGACCGGTATGCCATTGAACAATCGTATGTGTAACGACTAGTTTTCTTATATTTCTCACAAATTTCTGATATTTCTCTTTTTCAAAAATGTGATGGCAATAATTTTGTAGCGTCGACTAAAACCCAATCTAGCAAATTATATCTTAAGATTTATTATTTGTGGCGGAGCTTCGAACAACGAGTTCTACAAACTTCTTTCGAACTCGACCAAGTATGGATTGAAAAACACGTTCCTTTGTTATATAATAGATATAATTTAAACCAAAAAAAAAAAAAAAAATACGTCGTTGTTTCAAATTTGCTTCTGATAGAGCCGCTTTTCGTATTACATAAAGTTTACCAAAAGTCTTACTATCAAGTAAATTTGTCTATATTTAGGCACTGATAGCAGCATATGGATGCATACGCTTTATCTCGATACGTAAATATTTATCTGTTATGTTATTGGTGTTACCTAAAAAAATCTTCTCAAACCTCTTTCAAGGTCGCATAGGTTATACAAGCCAATATGTAAATCTTATAACCAAATTTGCATCAAACTTATCAATTTACATATTATACACACACAAGTGTAGATAACTTGATGTCCAAAACAATAAAGAGCGGTTACGCAACCAATACGAAAAAGTGGTTTATTTTATCTAACACTTGGAAATATTTTTAATTATTTGCTGTTGAAGTGTTTCAGTGTTGTGGATTTCAATTGCTATCTGGCCCCGCAAGCGATAGTACGTAGTTGCTTAAGTTCGCTTACATTTTTAAATAAATCAAGTGGAATTATTGAAAATGGCTCCAACATTGTACATGTCTGAAATCAGCCCATCTTGCAGAGCTGTTTTGATGACGGCTAGAATACTGGGATTAACGTTGAAAGTGAAGAAAATTGATCTTTCGAAAAATGAGCAATTTACTCCTCATTTCCTTAAGGTAAGGGCCGTTTCAAAATATCTATTTCAAAGCAAAACCCTTTACGTGGAACATATTCACTTCATTTTACCAAATTAAAGGAGTTTGAACAACTTGATCAGAAGAAATTTTCAAATATAAATAATTATTTTCTAATTTATTATGATTTAAAGTAAGGCCTTCTGAAGATAATGTGTCTCTATCTACTGCGTCGCAGATACCATTTTATTGTTTGCATTTAGTTTTGTTATTGCTCACATGTCACAAACATTTATCGGTTATTAACAATATTTTATTGATGAATTATGATTTGGTGTAAATCGGATATGCGTTTTCATGATAGGTATTTATAAATTCCTTAATTCATTGCATTTTGCCCGCAACAATAAAAATGTATGAAAATACTGAATATTAAGCAAACACTTTTTTTGTATGCTTGAAACTTGTTTTAAAATAATGTAATTTCTATAGTTTCCATATTTAAGTACATTTTCAATCAATTAAGAAGTAAGGAAAATTTGTTTAATTCGTAGAACTTTTTTCTATGCTTAAAGTTACATTTTTGAGCTTCTCAGGAATGGTCTAAAGACCATTTCCTTATAGTCTGTCAAATATTCATGCTTAAACACTTCTAGATCATAAAATGTTGCATCCTTTTATATGGACTGTGAATTTCAGTTTATTGCTTCCAACTTTGAGCAAATATTTTCTATTTACTAGTTTGTGTCTTGCACATTTCAATTTCCCAATAACTAGGCCAGATATTGATAAATAAACATTTCTAATGCCTAAAAAGGCACACGTTCAAACACAGTATGGCCCAAAATTCTCTTTTGGACCGTCCCAAGTTTTACTTCGTGTCTTACACGCTTCTAAGGTCCATGTTGCAACAATCTTGCTCATATTGATAAATAAAAGCAACTTCACTTTAGACGCAGTGGAAATTTCAATCTGATTCTTCAAGTAGTAAAAGCAAAAGTAATTTTTTTACTTTGAGTAGACTTTGCACAATTTGGTACTTTGTGTGGCAAACTTCTAAGACCCTCTCAGTTACTGGGTCAGAGGTCGGTCTGGTCTGTAACCATTTCTGGAACGTAAAAAAGTCTTCACTTTAGATACGTTTTGAATCTCATTTTAATCCTTCAAGTGGTTTTCATCAAATTAATTTGTGAACTTTATTTAACCAGAGTTTTCACTCTCAATTTGAACTTGGTGTTTTTTACAGTTCCATGGTCCATTTCTCAATAACAAGCCAACATTTAGATGTGTAAACCTTTATATAACGGCTTTGACTTTAGACACAATGAGGACTTTATTTTCATCTTTCAAGTGTTTTCAAGAGTGATTTTCAAGTGTTCAGAGCCAATTTTCGAACTTTGATCAGAATTTTCATAATTTGGCGTTTATCTTTCTAATGGTTAATTCTGAGCTAATTCGTGAGCTTCGGTCAGGATTTTCACAATTTTGCGTTTTGTACTTCACACAGTTTTCAATGGCTACATGTTAAACTTCATTTTGATCTTTCGAGTTGTTTGCTCAGAACTCATTTTTGAAGACCAGACTTTACACAGACAGACAGATATTTCGCACACCTAAAAAGCAGAAGTTAATTTATAGGGTTCACATGATTAGATACTATTAGACGACTGTTGTTGCTTATGTTATTATCTATTATCAAATCATGTCGACAAGTAAATTATGCTTCCACTTTGAGCTAAAAACATCTAAGAACTTTGGGAGATTAGAATGGAAATTGAAACCGTTTTTGGACCTCATCACTCAGCATTTCCTAATAAAACCATCCCTCCAACATATTTTACACCAACAGGCTAACCAATATTGTTAAAATCCTGCCAGAAAATCCTAGGACATTTTTTACTGAAGTGTGTAAGATTTTTGCAAATCAATCAAAGTAAGCAAAATCTTCATACATTTTCTGACCCGAGTTCTCCATGCTTTTCAGGCCGTTTTTTAGACCAATTGTTTCTAAGATTAGGTGAAATATTACATTGCAATAGGCAACTAGCTTAAAAGTGCTCAAAAAGATTTAAAAATATAACTGAAATCCGTTGATAAGTTATCAAGATAATATAATTGCACCTTCTCATATAAGCTACGTATTTTATATCGCAATTAGACGACGTCCACTTACAGATTTTTTTACAGAGCTTCAAATATCTAGGACATACAATCTTTAGTATAGACTTATTTTGGAATTATTGATTTAGTGAACCGATAAGCATATAATCTACACTCTTATTTCAATTTTATTTTTCTTCTAAAGAATATTTCAATCTAAAATTAAACTCTTGATAATTTTAATAAAGGAAATATTAGTGGCTTGATCAGTGCCATTTGAACTTCAGCTAAAGCTCAATGTGTCGAACCGTTGTTCAATATTTACATCCACAGAGTGTTTGCGGCCACAATTCTTAGCGTAAAATATTCGAAGAAAAGAAGTAAAATAATTGAATATGTGTACTAATAAATTGCAAAGTAAATGAAAGCGGTCGAGAAGCAAAGTCGGAAAATTCTAATTAACATGTTAATATTTTGGTCGTAAATATTATTATTTTCCAGTTCAAGCATGTTCTATTGGGTTCTTGTGAAAAAAATCCTGAATAACGTTCAATTTAATTTCGCAAGCTTTAAGAATATTCGCTTATTTGAAAAACGATAGCAACTTTGCATATTTAACCAGATCCTCATTATAGATATTTTCAACTGAACTCGACACACCAGCGAAATATTGAGGGTTATCAACTTAGAGGTCACCCGCGTTATACATACGCTTATTCTTATCACAATTATTTCCATTTTATGGTACCATTTGTACATTTTTTTAAGATTTTTATGTTGAACTGTCACTAGCAGTTGATTCTGTTTTAGCAGATCAATCCCCAACATACCATTCCAACACTTATTGATAATGGCTACGCAATTTGGGACAGTCATGCCATCATTGCGTTTTTGATCGGAAAGTATGGAGTTGATGATGAACTTTATAGTAGCGATATAATGGAACGTGCCCTAATTGATCAACGACTCCATTTCGATTCCTCGGTCGTTAATAATTTTACCAGAACGATCTTGGTAGGTCCAGCAAAGGAAATATAGAGCTTGTCGATTGAATGAAACATGTTTTCGTAGAATCCGATGCTTTATGAAAACGTTTTTATCGATGTTGACGATTATAAGGATTCCATCTACAAAACGTACTCAATAATGGAGAAATTTCTGAGAAGTTATCCATGGATAGCAGGAAAAAAGCTGACGGTAGCTGATTTGAGTCTGATTCCTTCTATTACATCTCTGGACGTAATAGTGCCTATAAAAAGAGAGGATTATCCCAACCTTAAAAACTGGATGGAAAGGGCCGAACATTTACCATGTTATATTGAAAACGAAAATGGTTTGAACCTACTGAGAGATATGTTGCAGAAGAAGTGTTGTTGTCCCTGCTAAGGGCAGGGTAATAATGATACATGTTGTGTTTTTGTGTTAATTTTTTTAGTTTAACTGTTATTAAGAGGTTGTCTTTGTAACCTCCAATTGTTTTATCTTTTATCAGCGTTAATCAAGCATTGAAATCCGGCATTTAAAATGCCAATGTCCTCAAAATTATTAGTTGTACTAGTTAATCAATACTTTGACAATATTTTTCAATATGAGTTAAAAAATTTAATCAAAAACCCTTTTCAAATATTAGTTGGAGCAGTTTTGAAACGTCTCGTTATTTATACAGGCTGTTTCAAATTCAGTCAGATTAATTCGTTTCTTTCAACTTTCTCCTTAGTGAATTCAGAGCCCAAGAGCGTGTTTTGATGTGACATGGAAAATAAATTGAGCAGTGCGTTTCGTTCTGAAATATCTCCAAATCGTGATGTTCGAATGTACTTTCTGTTTGCCCCATCGGAGCTTTGGTGATAATAAATTACGATTAATGCTCTGAATTTGGAACAGCATGTATTCTCCATATCTAATTAGTTCTTATTTAGTGGTAAGGCATAGTAGGTATAAACTTAGAATTATTTAGCTGAAAATAAAGCTCATGCTATTAGATAATAAATATTTTATAAACATCATGTTTGTTTGCTTACTGAGTTTTGTAAAGTTGTCCCTCAAATGTTTTTATCTTCAGAATGACATCAACTTCCTTTAAAATATTGGTAAATGTTTACCAAAAATATTAAATCCTTTTAATATTTCATACTGTTTTTTTTTAGTTTTCCATTTTATTTCAATCATTCAAAACGTATAAAACTTTTCGCGTTCGATTTCTGATTGTTAAACATTTTTGCGGGCTTAGGAAGTGAACGTTTCCGGGCTTGGGAAAATTGCTTCTTGACGTTTCGCTCATTTCTGCGGTGAACATTATCGAAGATCAGATAACGGTCGAGGTTTTGTTCCATGTTTCTCTCCGATGAGTGATTCTTAAGATAAAGCTGTTCAGGAGCCGAGTGTTCCAATAAAATGTATTTTATAATTTTCAAAGAAAATACCTGAAGATTGTCAGTATTTTAAGTAAAACTAAAAATAATTCGTTTTTTTGAGTAGAAAAAATTGCTTAAAAAATGTTGCTAAAACTGCAATGACCTGAAATTTTAAAGAAACTTGAAAAATCTTCAGAGCGATGGTGATGGCGAATTTTGCAAATATTTTTTTGAAAACTTGCTCTAGTTGTTTTTCAAGATAATCTTAATTTCTTTTGGTAAAAAACTGAAAATTATTTGGTTTTTGTGCCAAATTTTCGAAAGTTTCCCGCAAACCGATGAATGAGGCGAATTTTCATTCATTCAGCAAACTTCATTTTGTCAGTTTTGGCTGCAAAGATCCCATTATTGTCAGAAGAGAAGAAAATCATCAGAAAATAATGTTTTTTTTTGCGTTTTTGATTAAAAACTTTTAGTTTTGTAATCGGTTTTTTGAGAAAATCTTAATGATTTTCCGAAAAAAACGAAAACGAAAAAAACGGGACGTTTTTGTCCCGAATTCGAGGCTGAAAAAAGTTTTTGAAAATTCCTACAAAGCTATAGATTTATCTCGTAATTTATCCCGTAAAAGACCTCCAGATCGTCAGTATTTTTAAGTGAAACTCTTCAGAATAGAGCGTTTTTGAGTGAAAAGTAGAGCAAAAAAATCAGCAAAAACTAAAAAAACTAATTTTTTTAACAAGTTCTACAGGCTTTAGAGGAATAGAGAACGAGTTTTCCAAATAATTTATTATAAACTTTCGCTGATTCTGTTTGTTTTTTGATAGAAAATTATTTGATTCTTGTCCCAAATTCGAAGCTAGAATGGAATTTCGAAACTTTTTACAATGGGACAAAGGAGGCGAGGATTCTAATAAAAAAAAATTCATAATTTTTTGCGGAAAATACCTGAAGATTGTCAGTATTTCTAAGTGAATCTTTAGAAAATTGAGCATTTGCATTTGCAGAGCAAAACTGGGAAAGTCTGAAATTCTGAAGAAATGTTGAAAATATTATTGATAAATGGCCCTTAGAATAAATCTAAAAACAAGTAAACAAAGTCATCAACATTTGTCCGTTGGGTTGGCGCACCAAGCCATTTGCGTAGCACTGCGCCAACTCCTAAAAATTCATTGAGTTACCCAGGCCTACTACTCTGTGGCTCTTAAATCTTAAAACCATTAAAGATACGGTTATCAAAATATATAATGTAAAATCGATTTTTTTTTTAGTTTTTCGAGACTATTTTAGGAACAATATGACTGAATTTTTGTGTTCCTTTTACTAAGACTTATTGCTACTTTGCGAGCCTAAAGTTACACATTATTTCATTTTAACAAAATAGTAAACATTAAGCTAAACAAATTGCTTCGATTTTATTCGAGCTTATCATCGTAAAATGTCTGGTTGTAAATTGACTTGAGTTTTTTTAAATAAAACGCCAAAATAGAAATATTTATTTGTTAAAAAAACGTTAATCACTTCACAAAGCCGAAAATAAATTTAACTTTATTTTCGATGCTTTAAACATTTTATTATTTTAATTTATTAACTGCTTTTGGTCTTTTAAATGAAATTGATGAGACTTTACTAATTCAAAATTTTAGATTCGAGAATTTTAGAGTTTACGTTTAAGTAGAGAAAAACTGATTACTGTTTTTTGCTAGAATTTCGAAACAAACCAAAATTTGTCGTAGTATACAGATTATTCAATTTGGAGCAGTAAAGTTAGTTTGGCTTCTGGTACAATCAGAGGTGAAACCGTAATAGTTTGAAACAGCTTTTCTGAGTTATCCATCAAAATTTTGTTTGTTCGAATCGATTTCATTCAACTATTTATATCAATAATATTATTATACAACTAGTCCCTACTTGCTTTCATTTATACCGCATTAATTTAGTGTAGACAAAAAATCAGTTTTTAACATAACATTAGTAAATCATATAAATTCCAGTTTTAGTATAAACGAAATAATTATGCGCATCATAATCAGCAGCAGTATTGTTTCAATTTTTTTTTGAAATATTCAGTTGCTGTTTTTAAAGCATGTTACTTTGGAGACTTTGATATTCTATCTTATAATTCACATAGGATTCACATTAGTGTAAATTAGCGGTAATGATAACAAAATAATCCTTTATGTTAATAATAAATTAAAATTATACATGCAATGATGCTCTTAGTGTTGCGTCTTGAATTAATGAATGTCACTGAATACATGATTGTATAGCATGCATTATCTAAGATTCCATTTCGTTATTTTAAATCATTTGACTACCAACTGTACATCTGAAGTGAAAATATAAGTATACACTATGGCCATATCACTATACTATTTTGAGTCGGCCCCGCCAGCTCGATCAGTTTTAATGGTTATTGCAGCCTTGGAGTTGAAGGTTGATTTGATTCGAATCAATTTATCTAATAAAGAGCAGTTTGCCGAAGAATTTCTGCAGGTAAATTAAATGACATTCATTCAATAAATGCATAAACTACTAAAATATTTTCCATTCAATAAATTCCTCCACTTCAGCGAAATCCTACTCATACTGTTCCCACTTTGGACGACAACGGTTTTATAGTCTGGGATAGTCACGCTATAGTTCAATATCTGGTAGATAAGTATGGGAGAACGGACGAATTATATCCGAAATCTTTTGAAGAACGCACCAGAGTAAATCAAATGTTATTTTTTGAAACAAGTATACTATTTCCCTCCCTGGCACGAGCAGTGGTGAGTAAACTTCAAATAAAACTGAAAATAAAAATCCACCTCTTCACTTTGGTTGTTTTTAGAGGCCAGTGTTTTATGACAATGCAACTGCAGTACCGGATAATAAAATAAAAAATATAGAAGCATCTTTTGAGTTCCTCGAAACATTTTTGAGTGTCACCAATTATTTAGCTTCAAACCATTTAACCATTGCAGATATTTGCGCTTTATCCACTGTTAGTACAATCCAAATTTTCCATCAGGTTAATAATGTTAAATACCCCAAATTGGTTGCTTGGTTATCGAAGTTGAAATCTTTGGAGTTTTACAATGTTAATTTGGATGGCATACAGATGTTTACCGATATGTTTATGCCCTTGTTAAAGTAGGCATTTTTTTGCTGGGATTAGTTAGTAATTGATAACAATTAGGTAATGGATGTATATTGAATAAAAGTTAGTTTACACAATGTCTTGTTAATATTAAACAGAACGGTTTTTGAATAACTACGCAAAGCAATTACAGTAAAATGTTGTTAACCATTGACTTCGAGTTATTAAGAGCCCAAAAAAACGATTGTTCGTTAGTTTCTGGCAGACGATAGTGAAAACTGATTAAGAAGCGAGTATGTACATCATTTTATTCATTATTACCTACAAAAAGGTACTGAAACTTCTTTAGATGAACGACCGCAAGAAACTAAATAAAATTGTTTTTTTGACCCATAGAAACCCAGGAATAGAAATTCTTCTATTCTATAATTTACCTGATATATTCTTCTTTATGTTTTAATTAATTAATTACGCGTTTACTTAACTAATTAAATTAAAATTGAATTTCTTTTAATGCAATTAAATTTAATTAAACATCCTTTAAATCATGTACGCAACTTTTTTTTACTATACTTTTATTTTGACTAATAGCTTTATACGCAATTTCATTAATATGTATTATTAATTCTTTTCTCCTATTTTGAATCGTACGTCGAGTTGCTATTTTATACGATTACATCATTATAAAGTCGAAAAGAAACTGTGCTCTCTTCCAGAGTCCTGATGATGGCTAAAATATAGCCGGAACGTTGGGAGGCAGTGTTTTCTTTACAAATCGTTAGCCGAAAACTCATGAAACCTTTTATATACCTTGAGTTATACCTAAAGTTATTAGATCAGATTAATTTATATATTTGATAAATTATGATTTTTAATAACTTCCTGTCACATTTGAAATTATTTCAACTTATGGGTTGGTTGATTACTAGAATTGACTTTAAATATTCATAGAACCCATTTCTGGTTACATTTTTCATCCAATAATTTATAATTTTGTTAGCTTCAACGCCATTTTAATTATATTAAGCAAAAATGAATCATTTGAATTTATAAATCGTCATTTTCTCATTTGCATTATTAGTGGATTTAAATTGGAAGTAAGTTTACTTATATTTTAAAGTGTTAATTAACAATTCGTTGAAATAAACCATTCTCATTTATGGGAATAAAACTGCAATATTTTAAACAAAAATGTGTCTTACACTTTCTTTCTGAAATTGGAACTTAAATAAGTTTGATTTAATCAATAAATAATCAGCAAGACAAAGAAGGCATTCTAGTTTATCTATTGACTTAAAATATGAAATGTTTAACCCTGTTGTTTGAATCTGTAACTGTTATAAACACATTTACATTCTAAAATGTATGTCCAACTTCTATTTCAGAAACGGGAGTTAAACATGATTATTTTGGTACTAAAACAATGTTTCATTAAGCTCTTTATTAAATTATAACATTTTTCAATTGTCATAATTGAAATGTAGAACATATTTAAAATTTGTCGTTTAGAACAATTAGATTCGTTATCATTAAAAAATATTTTTTTGCTCATTAATTTTCTTGAAAAGGCTAAATAAGTTACAGATTAATTTAAAATTATTTTCTTTTTTATTATAAATTATTTACATTTATTATTCCTATTGAAGGACATGGGACTAATTTGGAATAAAAAAAAATGCTGTCGTCTTTTCTCAGTTACCTCTGATTAGCTTAATATAAATATAAATTGTTTCCGCATTTGAAAAACACAGTTCAGCCGGCAGTCAGTTATTTAAACGGTACAGTAATTTCTTTACAGTGAAATATTCTGTAGTCAAAGAAGAAGTACATTTACTATTTACGAAATGGACATTTTCGCCTGCAAAAGTTGTGTGCAAAAGAAAATTGCATTTGTGGTCAGCTTAAAACTTAACAGATTATTTCTGTGTATTTTTCGAACAAACGGAATATTTTCGGGCATTAGCTGCGTTATTTTTTCATCAAACGTTTCTCTTGCATTTGCTGCATTCCTTCTCAGTTGTGCGGACTGTGACGTAAACGTGCGTGGTTCAGTTTTTAATAAAATTGCAACCGCCATTATCATTTTCTCCATTTTTAGTTGCATATAACTTTTTTAAGCCACTTAAATCAATATTCCACATATTTCAAATATAAATCGACACAAATTGCAAAAAAACGCGACAAATTTCCTTATGATCCTGATGTATTACTTCAAGCTAAGTTTTGTGTTTAAATTAGTCGCGAGTTATTAATTTCATTTTTTTACCTGTGAAGAAACCGGGTGCTTCTTCGAATAAATTCCGATGTTTACCGTTAGCTAAGGGTTACTACAGGTTGATAGGTTTATTTCTTGCCACTGGTGGTTGTGCCTCATTATGTCATTATAACAATAAGTTTAAAATTCAAAAAAATGCATAAAAATTTCTCGTGAAACCATCACTTTCAGCTCACCAATACATTTGGTATCATTTATACCCATAATATTCTCAATAATTGAAAGGCCAAAAAAATTAAGCTATACTATGTCTGTAAAACTGCATTATATTGAGGCGTCTCCTGCAGCTAGATCTGTAATGATGGTAATGAAAGTGTTGCAATTTCCCGTTGAATACTTGGAACTTGACTTATCCACTAAAGATCAGTTTGCGCAAATATTTCTTCAGGTAAACACATTGTCGCCTCTAATAGTAAGCAACTGACAATAACCAATTATGTATATTTAGCTAAATCCTGCTCATACTGTTCCAATTTTGGATGACGATGGGTTTATACTGTGGGAAAGTCACGCCATAGTCAAATATCTGGTGGATAAGTTTGGGAAAACCGATCAATTGTATCCCAAAGCACTTCAAGAGCGAGCAAAAGTGGATCAAATGTTATTCTACAATGCCAGCGATTTATTCCCATTGTTGAGGGATGCAGTGGTGGGTAATAGCGTACACGCTGCTTAGTTAAAAACCCAGTTTTGGTATTTACAGATACCGATATTTAATGCTAAAGCACCATTGCAGAGTAGTTCAGTACCAGAAGACCAAAAGAGAAATATCGATAGTTGTTTGGAAGAGTTGGAACAATTCTTGAGAACATCCGATTTTTTAGCTGTAAATCGTTTAACTATTGCCGATATTTGCGCTCTGTCTATTCTTAGCACCATTAACTATTTCAAAGAGTTCAGTAGCTGCAATTATCCTAAACTGAATAAGTGGTTGAATCGGTTAAGAAGTGACCATTTTTACAGAATCGAGTTGGATGGTTTAAGGAAGTTCAGTGATATGTTCTCTACTCTATAAAAATATAATCATTGAGAAGCTAATATTAGTACGATTTTATTTTTTATTCTAATTGGCTTAGTTCTTGCCTAACAGAATCGGTTCTCATTATTTCTTCAGTTTTACGTTTTAATTTAATATTTCTGAAAATATAATGTCTATTGAATTAAATTTAAAAGTAATCGACTGAATTAACAGATGATCAGGCACACTTTCATTGCTTTATGCTATAGTTTTTTCATTCTTATTTCTTTAAGTTAGAACCGTATGTTTAAACTGTATTTCAGTAGCGATTTGTTACGTTTAGGATTTGTGTTTTCGCAAGGCAGTAATTATGGCAATAATTCAGACTTTAAATTAAAGATCGAGTCGCTCAAATTTACTCCTGAAAGCTTTTGCAGCATCTGAACTTCAGCAGAATTATCAATCAACTGTCTCAATTGCCGGGAATATTTTTCAAAGTATAATTGAAAAATACCAGATTAAATATACTGGCTGGTAAAAATCGAATTTCTTCTTCCAGTAAATTATACTGTAGTAAATAATAAAAAACACACAAGATTAATATGTGTTAGTAGATGCGAAAGTTCTTTAGTTTATCATTTTTAAATAGAAAGAAAATTATCGGAAAAGATTGGCTTTCGCTTCCATTGCATGAAACTAGTGAGTTTTTTGGGCTGTTTTTGGCGCAACACTCTTCTGATGCAAGCCGCTCGTGGTTCTGAAAGTTAGGATCTCTTCCTGGAAAAATTGTTTCAATGTTCAGACAAACAAAATTTCAGAAAGTAAATTGTCAGAGAAAATTCGCTAGATCAGCAATTTATTGTATCATAAATAGAAACGGTTCTTATAATTTCTTCAGTTGTACTTTTTATTTTAATATTTATGAAAATATAATGTCTACTGAATTAAATTTAAAAGTAATCGACTGAATTAAAAGATAGTCAGACGGTCAGGCATTGCTTCATGCTACAGTTTTTTTATTCTTATTTCTTTGCGTTAAAACTTTAATGAGATTTTATGATTATTTGAACATATTCGCCGGAAAATTTACAGCAGAAAATACGCTTGTGCGTGTTTTTATCAAAAATTAAAACGCTTTCAAAAAGCGAATGAAAATAATCAGGGAAATTAAAGCCTGAAATACATTCAAATATTGTCTAGAGAACAACAGCTACAACTGTTCAAACACTACAACAAATCGCTCAAATGCTTTTTAAAAAAATATAAAAGTAGAACAATTAATCTTTAAAATTTTTGATGTTAACAGACCTGAAGATAAATATGAACAATAAATGAAAGAAGAACTGATCTTACTTACCATATTTTCACCAAACAGGGATAAAATATCCCTTGAAACAGTTCAAACTTGGAAAAAGGTTTTGCGTGAACGTTTTTAAGTCTGATTTTTTCAACTAGTTTTCTCATATGCTATGGAGCATACAGCATTATTTACACATTTTTTGTTTCTGGTTACCGATTGTCTTTGATATTTATATGATTAAATTACGTATTCGTCTGTCTTCTTTAAATTTACCTTCGTAGTATTTCCGAAAAATGTAGATTTTGCATTTATTTTTTATTTTTTATTCCTGATCGATCGTTGAATGGTTTTGATCCATCCATCCAGTTTGTTGAGTTTCTTTATACATATTACTTTATTTCATTATTGTAAATTAAAAATCCAAGTTAAATGTTGAAATGGAAGCAGACCTTGAATCAAACCTTGACTTGTACCATACAATCGCGAAGAGAAAAGTTTGCTGGAAACATCTTCAAAAACTTTTTGTAAAAGTCTTTCACTTTCCACTTTACTTAATATTGATTCCGATTTGAATAACCACCTTTCCAGTTTTTTATACTATATTGTGTTACATTCAAAAGTGTCTGTTTCGTAACTATTTTGATCACTTGTTAAATTTTGCTATAAATTGGCCATTGGATTACTGTAAAATCATAAAAAATTGCAATACTCTGATAGATCTAAAGTAAATGAAATGAAAAATCTAGAATTAGATGCAAGTAAATTTGTTATTAATTAAAAACTGTAAATTTTCAGCTATCGCAAATAGTTTACTTGAAATTGAGTTATTTAAAAAAATCAGTTTAGAACTTATGAATGTCGAAATCGAATCGATCAAATTGATATAACGATGATTCATTCTAAATTGTTTTACATTTCTTATTTACAATCGATTGCTGTTTTACACATGTTTCGGGTTTAAACATTTTTAAGACATTCTATGAATTGGGCCCACAAAACTTTCTTTGGCTCTACTGGGATCAAATTCTAGTCGAAATTAGCGTAAAACTAAATTACTCAAATTTTGGATTGCAATCGCACATGAAGACATAAATTAATTTTTGAGAAGCATAACTTTACTCTTTGTCCACAAATTTGTGCAAACTAACGGGTGTTTGCAGTTTTCTTACGATGGAAGTAACAAAATGTGAAAAAATACCAATAAAGCATTGTACAATATATTAAAGAAGTCTGAATTACGAAATCGGATACATATCAAGCCCATGTACTGATCAATAATCTATATTTTAACATCGCACAACTTAAACAAACATATTTAATTAGAAGAATTTGACAATTTTGGTATTTCCAGCACAATAAAAAAAAACAAGGTGGTGCATTAGCAAGTATATTTTTTAAAGAAGCGATTAGGCAAGTTTGCTTAGAACCATTCCTTTGAATTGGTCCACACCTTTCTGATTGGTTTCATAATATGGTAGAGCTTGCAATCGTGCAAGCCAAGCACTTATTCTGGGATACGTATTGCTGGCGATTGGTACAATAGCTGCGTTACTACTTGATACGGTTGCTACCAGGCTAAAGTCAGCGATGGTAAGCTCATCGCCAGCTATGAAATTATGTCCCTCCAGCAGTATTTCCAATGACTGATAGGCTTGCGTTATGAGGTCGGCCTTATCCTTTTCAATCGTTTTAGCTCCACCTCTTAGTAAAGCACCCTAAAAGCATTAAATTTATTGGGATATAACTTAACATCAAATTGGTTTTAATTCTTGTAGAGATTAAATCTTGTAAAAAAGTTTTCAACAATGACATCAACTTTATCGGTCGTTGATGTTAATATAAAAGCGATAAGGACTGATAATTAAAATGGTGTTAACAGATTAGAAATGTACTTACGACAACAGCACCTACTCTGGGAAATACAATTCCCGAGTCGAAATGTAATCGTTGGTCCACAATTGCTCGCTTCTTAGCATCCTTGGGGTAAAGCGAGTCATTCTTACCATATTTATTCACCAGGTATGCGTTTATAGCGTGACTGTCGAAAACAGCTAAATCTCCGTCTTGAAGGGTTGGAACCGTGTGTAAGGGGTTAATCTATACGAAAAACAATTATTTCAGTAAATTGAGGACAGTTGATAATTAAAACTGTGTTTACACACTAAATTAAAAAAAATTAAAATAATAATAGTGTCATTAAACTTATTTTACCCCCAATTTTATTTTCTCTTCGTATTGATGCCGCGATAAAAATGACTCAGTTATCGTTTTTCAGCACATTTTTTAGCAAGGAAATTGTCGTATTTGGACAAATGATATTTAAATGATTTTGTTTATTTTGACATGCATAATTTACCTTGAAAGTACATCTTGAAAAACCCTTAATAAATTATTATCATTGTTCATTTTTGTTTTTCGAAACGCAGTTATAATATGCAACGTTGAAGCATTAGGTGTTTGTATATTATAGAATAATCTGTTAAGCTTTTTTGTAAATTTTATCATCTTAATAACTATTTTAGAATACGCTAAAATGGTTTTTTGGTTTTTCAAGCTTCCACTTGAAGCGCAATTCACTTCCTAACACTGTGTGAATTTGATCCTTCAAAAAATGTATTAATTTTGTATTGTTAAATACAAACATGGCGGTAAATATAAATCATATTAAAAAACAATTTGTGTAACTAATTTACTATGAGATGTGTGGGCTACAATGTAATTTTTGTTAGCATGGGGAATTCGAAATTCTTAAAATATATGAAATCGCTGATTTAAGGAAGCAATTTAGGTAAAATTTCAGTTGTAGAACGGATTTAATTTCATTAATAAATAATAAATTAATAAGCATGGCTTCAAATATATTTTTTAAAATTCAGTACTGTTTAAAAAATAATTACGTCACTCGTATACTATAATTCGGAGCAAAACGTGAAGGAACCATTCCACATTTTTGTGTCTCATAAATAATTTAATTTACAATTTTTTTCGGTTGAGCATTTGTTACTTAACTTATAATACAGGTAAATTTCATTGAATATCGATTGAATAAATATTTTAACCGACTAGTTAGCTGCTGAAACAATTTTTGCTATTTCAAGGTCTAAGATACGGCAATGGACTATCTGAGCCGTTAATAATTAACAACAATTATCCACTTGAAATTGATATCAGTGGCTTGCAATGACAAATTGGAGTTACCAATTTTACATCCTATTTCCACATCCTTTTTAGGAAATCATTGTGGCCCAATACGTTTCCGTTCTTGATAAGTTATGGGGAATTTCCAAATTACCTCATTCTTTAGTCCGTATAATTGGTAATATTTGCTGAATCACTACTTGAAAAATTAAGCTAATTGTTTTGTTTTTTAAAAGTGTGGATGACTATCTATGGGACATTATCGGCTTTTGTATTGTCAAATAATTTATAAATAATACACCGAAAATATATTGCAAAATTAGTGTTATGTTAGTAGCGTCGTGCAAAACATGTTTACCGTTCATGGAGAACAACTAAATAAGTACTTAAGTGAAGATTTGGGTTAAAAATAAGATGTCTACCACAGAAAAAATCTAATTTGAACATTATCGGTTAAAATTGAGCAATAAAAACTTTAAGTAAACATTTTCTGCTCAACAAATGCGATGTGCGATGTGCAGAGTGCATAAGTTGCTTTAAAATAACATCTCTCTCACTCCACTTGTTTTCCATCAAGGCAATTTATCTTGAGAAGTGTAAATATTATTTTGAACAAAATTTGACATTCTGGAAAGGGATTTAATTATTTTCTAAAATAATCAGCATTGAGTATAAGGCAAAGTTGATTCAAACATTGATCAACTTTTAGCCATGTCTCAAGGGTTCTTGAGACATGCGATCTAACAATGATTATATTTATAAACTTCAAATTCGATTTGCTTAATAGTGGGATTAAGAAATGATAGATAGAAACAATTTATTTTTCTAATATTTTCAATTATAGGACGAAACCCTTGAATCGAGGTGAAAAATCGTCTTTTAAGCGAAAAATCGTTTCTGTTTTAAACTTTTTTCTTTCTGTGCATTCGAGTCTGGTTCTATTCGAGCCAGAACTTCAAGCAGATTTGAAATCCAAGTAAAGACGAACGGTTTAATAAAATAAAATTTGAACTACAACCTGCTAATTGAAGTTATTTGCAACATTTTCACTTCTTACCTTTAAAAATTGCGGAGTTAAGTGTTCGCCAGCTGCAAGATTAACAGGAATCAATTCCACATCCAAGCCCAATGCAGCAATAGTCAGAAGAGTGGATCTGGCAGCAGGACTAGCTTGAGCGTAGAAAAGTTTCGGTTTCGACGACATATTTTTTTGACTGGTAAAAAATGTAGATCTTCACTGGACAAAGAACCAACGGAAAATGAACAACGAAAAACACAAACCGAGCAGTGAAATGACGTCCTTGAACTACTAGCGTGAAAATCAGAATTGAAACGTTTAGTTGGATGAATGTTGTTTTATAATAGTAATCCACAGTTAAGTGGGAAGTATTCTAGATAACGCTAATTGCTTAGTCATTCCGTGTTGAGTAACAGAACTATTGATTGTACCCTTAACACTGGTTTTTTGCTGCATTGTTGTTTTTTTCGCCACTGCGTATTGGGTTTTACCTTGAAATCTCAGCATGGATTGTTCAACGAAGAAGGAATTTTCGATTCTAACGAAAGTCATTATTTACACCCATGTTTATGTTAATCAGCGTAGTAATTTAACCGGTTTTGATACATAATTGGTTAAAATAGAGTTTAGGAAATCTCGTTTTTTCGTCCAGGTTTGATTCTTTGTCGTCAGACTTGAGCAAGCTTGCTTTAAATCTTAATTAGGTCGAGAATATCTTCAGACGATTTTTATCTGACCAGGAATATGTGTTTTTGACATAAATTGACCACAGAACACGATCCTCAGTTAGTTCCACTGAGTCACGGAACACCCTGTATCTCGTGAATTTATAAAGATTTACCTGGAAAATAAAACGACTAAATTTTACTAATAAGTAACTTTACAACGTCTCAAATGAGTACATTTTTATAACGCCTTATAGATCGGAAACTAGGTGTTTTTCAAGCACGGAATATTCAAACATTTGTATAAAATAACTTGTATTCAAATCTCCTGTAAGGAATACATCGAGAATTGTATCTCCACTTTGCATATTTTCTGATTGCTCCCAAACTGTAGGAAACTGAATTAAAATAATCACATACATAACTATGTGAAATCTCCAGTCCAAGTTTCCATTTATAAAAATGCACAAACTTTTCTTGAAAAATGGCGATCTATTATCGATTTTGGTGCTGGTTTCGTGAATGTCCAGACTTTGAACCATTTAGCTGATTCACGGCCTTGGATACCAAAAATGTATAAAATGTTCGTTATTTTCTCAATTTTATTTTATACTTTTAATATCAGAAACTACATTTTTGTTTTGACGGAATATAAAGTGAAATCTTCATTTATTTAAAACATTTTACAACTTCCAGATTATTTACTCTTGTCCATATGAAACAAAAACAAAGCAAAATAGATAATAAAAAATATATTTAAGTATTTAAATCAAGCACACTTAAAATTAGTGACAAACGAATATTTTACAATTGTTCAACATTCAAAACTAAACTTTAACGTAACAAAGTTTACTTACATAAATACGTTCAAAAATATATAAATTAATTTTTGCAGAAAGTAAAACATGGGCCAATAGAAACCCAAATAAAATTCTACAGACATTTTAATGTTGCAGTTTATAATAAACGCAAAGGTTTCAAAATGAATGAAGGGTAGACATATTTATAAACTGGCTACTGGCTAATTTTTGTCTGTTAAACAGAGGATAAAACTGTAGGACATTTTTAGACCCAATAATGAGAAACTTTATAGAAACCCAAACAAATTGGCTTGTAGCCCAACAAAAAAATTGATAGATCAAGAAACATTTACACAATTTTCGTTATAGACATTTTTTCTCCAATTAAAAAAAAATGGATTATCTGCCTCTTAAATTCGTTTTTAGCGTTATAATGTTGCGACAATTGGCTACTAAACATGTTTTTTAGTCGTTGTCTGTTTTACTGTCTGAATTACAAACGCAAGTCGGATTATGTTTAGACATAACCCGATTACTTTGATTCCCAATAATAATTAGGAACTTTTTTGTTAACTATAACTATTAGAAGCTCCTTAAATAAATATTGCTCATTAATAGCAGGGAAATTTAATAATCTTCAAGTTTTATTCTCAGGCCATTTTTCAGTGCTACTTCCCCTTCCAGCGCAGCATCGTAGAAATCGAAAGATTTAAGGTGCGAATACCACTTCTTTAAGCATGGAAATTCCTGTTCATCAATGGGCATAAAGGCGTTTTGAGCTATCATTGTCGCAAATACACTTATATCAGCAATCGATAAATCAGCACCAGCAACAAATTTGTCCTGCTTTAAAATCCTTTCTAAGATAATATAACTGCTTTTAGCTCGTTCCAATGTTTTTGGATCAAAGTTCTTTTGGTCGTCGTAAAATATGGGTCTCTGGAAGAAATCGGGATTGCAATTAGAAAGAAGCAGATAATATCTTATAGTTACTAGACAGTCGCCCATTCTTCGAAAAAGCATCCCACAGTCAAAATTGAGAAATTGAAGAATCTTGAGTTTTTCTTTGAGGTCTTTCGGGTACAAATCAGTGTCCTTTCCGTATTTTTCTTGCAAGTACACCAATATAGAGTGACTATCCCATACTATAAATCCCTCATCATCTAATGCTGGCACTGTGCTAGTGGGATTAATCTAAAAAGGAGTATTTATATATATATTTGTTAGTACATATCTATATTCTTGTTGTAGCAAGCGCTTAATTCATTAATTTGTGATATACATCAGTCCATTAATAAATAATGTAAATACGCAAAGTATTTTTTCGTTCTAAAGCCACGATTACCGATCAGCTTCATGAAAGCTTGTTCGTAATTCCACGAGTTTGAAGAACGAGAGAAATTGGACGAGCACAAAGGATTTCTTGAATGTAAAAACTACTTATGATGGCGTATTCTCACTATATTTCTTTTTCCTGCAATGCCACCAAATCGATTCAAAGAACAGTACTTACTGTCTAACCATTGTACATATCTAAGTGATTCCTTACCTTGAGATACCATTCAGAGTAATTCTCCTGTTTAGAAAAATCCAATTCGTGTAGGTCTAAGTAAATGTTGAAAGCTTTTGCAGCCATCAAAACCGCATTTACTGGTGGGCTTCCCAATGTGATATACAGTTTTTTCCCCATTATTTAAAATTAAATTAAAGGCGATTGTTAATCTAGCGAATTTCAAGTGTTAATAAACGGACAAACGGACTGCACTGGCGGACCATGCTACAGTAAACTTCTCATGTGAATTTACTCGGATTTTATGTCAGGACTGTACTTTGTATTCAGTCAAGATGCTAGTCGAAAATGGCCAGTTGCTTTGGTTTAAAATTCCCAAAGATGTTTATATTTCTTTGTACTTTAGTTTATTTTTATTACTTCTGTGTTGTTTTAATTTATTACTAGGTTTTCCCATTGCTGAAAGCCTTTATAGTGCGTTCGCTCATTTTTATTCTCAAAAGAGTCTCAAAGCTATTGAGCAAATCAGCCTACGCGAATATAATCAGGTTACATCAACCAAATGTTTACATATTTTAGACGGAATAAATCGAACTTCTTGCTATTTATCTGGAGAAGTGCAAAATAATTCAAAACACAATGAAAAATATTCTATTCTAAGTCGTGGTTAACAACCCTACTTAATTCCTTTAAAAATTATTCATTTAAATTTGTTTCCAGTTTATTTTATGGTTTTGCCGAATAAGAATAATACACCTCAAAATACGAGTTTTATCTATTTTATTGTATAATCATTAATAAGCCGATAAGAGATTATATTAAATATATAACTACAAGAAGACAAAACATGGACGTACGTTTGTTTGTGTTCACACTAAAAACAAAATCAACTACAAATTAATATGCCCAACTTTTTGTCTAAAAACAACGATATAAAAATAAAAAACAGCATTAGAAAAATAAATATTTTAGGAAAATATACACATTTGCACTAATTCTTAAAAATATGCAAATGTTAAGAATAAACTATCAAATAATATTGCACAGTGTTCCTAACTATATAAATAAATTAATTGAAGTATTATGGAGTACATAATGGACAATAGTTAGTTACTTGAATAAAACTCTTACAAAAACACCCTTTTTTCGAGTTTCATAATCATATCATTTTCGATAATTTCAAGCGATTTTTAATATGATAATTAATGTGAAAATCAATCATTAATCAATCAAAGACAAACTACAACTAATAGTTTTTCATATTTCCGATTTTGACAACGTTAATTTCATATTTTACTGCAAAAATCTTTACATATACCATATTCAGTACTTTGTAACTTTTAACGATAAATCCTATGGACTGTATATGCAAATACATATTATTCCTTTTTTCTTCTAAGCAATGAAACGTGTTTTCACGGATTTTGCTAAAATTTTTTCTTATGTGAGGCTAGTCACTATTTTTATATTATTTCCATTAATATTTCTTGTTTAAACTGACAATTAAATTAATTTAAATTCGCCAAATTTAAAATAGCCAATATTTTTCACAGATTGTTGAATAAATATAAATATAATAAATAACTGAAAAACATCAAATGCGGTATTACTTCAAAAATATTAAATTTCTGAAGTTCCAGTAATAATTTCGCAACGGTAAAGCTGGTAATGGCACCAGCTGTACCAGCTCCATTGCTCTTACCTATTATCGTTACTTTTTCTCCATTCTTGAATAAAATTGTAAAATAAAATTAAAAAATCACCATACTGAAATTTTATCAACAATATGTAATAAACAAATTAAAGATGTATTGACTTAAATCCAATATACAGGGTTAGGTATTTGCAACTTTATAATTCTTCAGCATAAAAAAAGAAAAAGTTAATCAATGTCCAATAAACTCAGCCTCATAAATCGAAGACAGCTGTTATTTATTACCTGATTCAAAATTTCATGGATATTACGAAAGAAATATTTACAGTCACTTTGTATACACTACTATAGACTTGATTCGCGGAACTGAATATGTAAGAACGTAATTATATATTTAACAGATGCTCTTCTGTAAGGGTGTTTGCTGTCAGTTTCCGAACTTTCACTACATTTACATTTGATGACGATTTGATTTTTACTATTAGTGTGTAGTTTGCATGTTGACCATTAGATGATTATTTGTTTGATTTCTGTCTGTTTACCATAACACTTTTGATCAATCTCTCTTCATTCAAAGTACAACTGAAATATAATTATGACTAGCAAATAACGCTTAGTTGATTCCTACGTAGACGGAAAAATTATTAAGTCAAACGCTTCTTCAAGTAGAAGTAGTAAAGGGATTACTATTGATGGTGAACTGTTTGCAAATTACTTGATTCTTCAGCGCTTTCAACTGGATTATAAGGATGTTTTCCCACATTTTCGTATCTGACTCTGGCATGATAACCACTCTTGTCTGCGTAGTAATCCACCCGTTGCTTGCGACCATCGGGAAGCCTCACGTAGTAGTGACCTTTAGTGAGCTTACCATTTCGCTCTTCTTCATGCCCAAAATCATTGCCATGCTTTTCGTCCAGGATTCGATACCCAAACGCGTATTTAGCTGCGTACTGTTGATGCTATGAAAAAATATAGATTTATATGATGTACTATAAAACTTTTATAATAATCATGAATAATTATTTCTTGCATAGAAATTGAAATTTTCATATGCCTAATCCTCACTGCGAACGTGCTTTGGCATGGATTCTTGTTCTTTAAGGCTTGCCAAACCGGGGAATAATGTCTAAATAAACCAGAATTTCTCTTTTGGTGTTGATCTCTCTTAAATGAAGACGTGATCATGTTTTTGCTCAGTACGGCAGATATTCATAGCACATGAATATTGGATGTGCATGATCGCAGTTTGTTAAATTAATTATATTTTGCTTGTTTGGAAAGCTGTAAGCGTTTTAAGGGTATATTTCGAATTTCAATTTTGTTTCCCAAATGCAACATAAATTTACCGTAAGCACGCAAAAAAATTGTTTGATTAATGTTAAAAAGTAATCACAAGTTCATTAGATTACAAGAACTTTTCAATAGATATGGTTCAGTAGCATTTTGTTATAAAGCACTGAAAATTAGATAATATAATTAATAACAGGCATTTTTTAGAATCCAAATGTGAAATATCATCATTTTGATAATAATTTGCAAAATCACATCTGTTCAAAAGCAGCCTTGCCTATCATAGTAGGTTTAGTAAGAATAAACTGACTTAAACATACATAAGTACGGCTCTGGTTTAAAAATATGTATGTCTTTTAGATATAAAATTTATTATTTATTAAAATTTTATGTTGACTTATTTTTGTATTTTTGATATATGTAAATTTGTCTGCCATATAGTTTACTTCAGCTTGAATGCTTCGATGCCAGGAATGCCTCGGCCCATTTTGTATATATTGCATTTTTACATTAAATTTGATTACATTTTCTTTAATTTTTTCAGTAGTTAAAAAATGAAAGATTACGTAAAAGTTATCAATAGGGACTTCGACTTTAATCACTAGTCAACAAAACGCCTTGTATACAGTGTGGCTACATTTTATTGTAAATTTTTGGACAAATAATAGGTAAACAAATAAATAGGTCAAAATAGTTTTGCATGTTCTTAAGTCTCAAATGCAATTATCAGATGTTAATTTTCCAACAATAAAGTGCCTTTATTTGATGCAATATCGAAAATTATTATTAAGAAAAGTCTATCAGAACTAAAAACTTATGCAATTACATCCTGCTACTTAAAAAGACGTTTTCCTATTTTTGTCTCAAGTATCAATGCAAATGTAAGTGTAGCTACGTGAAATCTAATATTTGTATTTAGTGACATTTCAAATAAAGTAGTTTAATATAAAGTGAAGATAACATTGAATTTGTATTAATTGTGGGTGACAATAAAATTATAAAGCTTATCGCGAAGCTGCAGACATTTTTAATAAACAACGACAGAGAAAAATCTTCACTATGGCACAGTAAGGAAAGTATGAAAAAAATACAGACAAGTTCAAGACTTTTGGAAATGCAAGTAATATTTTTTTTAGTAGCAGAACGCAATTGCATATTAGAACGTAGTTTTAAATTCTGGTTAACTATTTTAAATAACAATTTACAATACTGTCAAAAATAAAGACACTTTACCCGTTAGCAAAATTCAAATTTTTTAATAAACCGCGCTCACAAATAAAAACATGCAAAACTTTTTATAAAGAATAACTTTTTTGGTAAAATTAATATTAAAAATCCCATATGTTGTCAATTTTACTAGACACACGGAAGGCGGAAAATATTATTTAGTTTGAAAACCATTTGAACATCCAAAAATATATAGCAATTTAATTAAGTAAATTATTATTCTTGTGCACCTATTATTTCCCAAATAAGACATTTTCCTAAAACATGTTTTAAAATATGTTTATTTGAAAATATCTCAGGTTCTCTAACCAATTTTGCATATGGGACACCATGTAAATATGAACATTATGAGTATTCAGTATTATACAGTTAAATCGCCTGCAAATGTAAGAAAATGAGAATCAGATGGGATGATTAGTTAAATTAAAGATATTTGTATAAAATGTAAATTTAGTATTCATCTACTGTTTATACAGAAAAAGAGTTAAAAGTGCGGTGCGTAATTCCGGAATTACGTGATGCAAATGTAAAATTATTTTTGGCCATTTTTCATTAATCGCATTTTTTGCTATATGTGTATATATTTATCTACTGACAATTTTTGACTCAAAATCAGTTATCTACTGTTATTTTTTAACTTCATTTAAAAATAGGGTTGCAAATGCTAGAATTCGTTATACAGGATTTTATTAATTCAAATATGCAATAAATAAGCAACAAATATAAACATTTTCATTGTAACTACACATGCATAAAACTGAGCACTAATGGCATGTACAGACAGCAGCATAAAATTAATTTAAAAAGTAAAAATTTGTAGCCGAAACCATAATTCTATATTACTTAAAAGGCTATAGAAGATTTAGCTGTTTAGTGGCATTTTGCAAGTGGCTTTATTCATTTTAAATCATTGTGTCTACTTTTCAAAGAAACACTTTTTAATATTTTGCAGGTGAATATTGAAGTCTCTACATGATCAAATACTGGTATAAGAACTTGAAATATGGATTAAGTATATGTATATCTGTATTCCTAACTTCTTTGACGCTTTTTTTTAGATCCATTATTTACCGATGTGTTTCTGAATTTTGCTTAGATTTTTGGTAATATGACAGTAGATCATGATTATTGTACTACTTTCCGTAAATATCTAATTCGATTTTACTCCGATAATAATTAGTAAGAATCTTTTGTGATAATGCTTTTATATTTTTATTGGACATGTAAACAGCAATAACATTTGAACAAGTAAGCGAAAACATTACACTATGAAATCAATTCCCAATCAACAAACACTTAATAAATCAAACAAAGCGCTCATTAGCACCATAATTATGCCTTGATTAACTAACTTTTGACATGTGAAATGTTTTTCGAGCTACCACTTAACGGTTTCATACCTAAATTAAAACTGCAAATTAACGCATTCATCAAGAAGATACAGATCATCAAGACAGCTGTAATATACTTTCTGTTTATCATTTTATTGTTAATTAAAGAAACACTTTTACTATCTATCTACGAATTTCCAACGTATTTTCCCAAAACTTTATTCAGTTCAGGTTTTTAGTTTTACCCGCTTGGTTTTCTTAGGTACACTGTGAATGATTACTATGAATGTGTTTTGTACAAAACATTTTATGAAACTGAAACAGCGGAACCTACATTATTTTCTCGTAAACAGATGCAAGTTTATTTTCAATTGTTGCAGCTTAAAATGACTCGATTAAGTTAGGTTTTCTCGTTGCAAATCGCCACATAAGTTTAGGTCTTGCTATGAACCGTTTATGTTTAAATATTTATAGCAATCAGTGGCAGACTAAGATGATCAAGATGTGCAACAATTACTTTGGGGCCTTAAAAGACAAATTAATATGTTTTTGATGTTCTGGGCTTCACTTATGTATATAAATCAAAGCTTTACTTACTTCGTCCTCATCATTCGGTTCCTCTGAGTAGAGTTGATTAACGGTGGCTGGTGATGGACTGACATGGATTGGCTGATAAGTTTCTCGGATTTGTTCTTGTTGAAGTAAATTGACTATGGTCGGTTCGGTAGGTTGCGGAGCTGTTTTCGTATAGACACTTTGAGCACTCAGGTGCGGTGTGTAGGGAGAAACTGGAGAATAATTTTGAATATCTTTTGGGTTGTATAAAGGTGGAACTGCAGAAAGATACTGAAGTTTGGCCGGATCCTCCACGGAATTGGCTAAGGCAACTGGCCGGTAAATTATTCCACGAGCTCCTTGAATTCTTGGTTTGACATTTCGCAGGTCTTGAAGACTGGAAGCGTAACTTCCTCCATAGTGTTTTACTGGATTTACTATCAGCTGATCCAGAGGTCGTCCTTGTAATGCCGAAACTTCCGGCTGCTCAACACTAGCAGTTTGTTGTGGATGTTCAATCGCATTTTGATGAATTTCTTGATCGATTTCCCGTGGGTTTTCTTCGGCAATTGATTCTTGGGATGGGCTGTTAATTGTTATTACGCCACCATTTTCGGGAGGCTGGCTATGGATTTGGGAGCCTTGCAGTTGCTCAGCACTCAAAGTTGATAGTCCTTGATTATGAGCGGCAATTTTAGCAAATGCTTCTTCTTGAGCTTTCTTCTGAGCCAAGGCTATAGCTTGGTGTTGAGCGTGAACATGGGCTTCGGCTTGCTTCTGAGCAGCAGCCAAAACTTCCTCTTCTTGAGCTTTATTGACTGCGTCAATTTGCTGTTGTAAAGTCTCTAGTGACGGAGTACCATTATGTTGTATATGAATACTAGAAATGTCCTTAACATTTGAAACCGGCAAGCTGTTCTCAACAACCGGTTTACCATCTTCTAGAAGCCTTTGCAGGCCCTGCAGTTGAAATGCTGGATTTTTGCCTAAAAGCTCTTGCAGATCGGTTAGTTGAAATTGCTCTGCATCTGGATTTTCGTTGCCGGGAATTGATTTTTGGATGATTTCTTCGCTGGTCTTAGCGTCAAGTCCTAACTTGTCTTTAAGGGTATTGGGCGAAATGTAAATTAACTGAGTCTGTTGGTCTTGTCGTTCAGAATTTGTCAATTCTTCTTTGTGTTCGCTTCCCGCCGCAGCTGAATCAATTGCGTTTTTGTTGCCTCTCAATATTTCCTTCGTCTTAAGTGATTGCGAAAAATGACGACTTCTTCTGTAGCTGTTTGTGGCTGGTTTTGGTGCTGAAGGATACAAGAAACTTGGCTGGAACGGTTTCCAGTCGTTGTTGGCGTCATCAGAGTGGAAGCTCTTGGCTACAGGATGACGATGTGCTAACGAATCGGAACTTCTTCTCAAATTCCGGAAATCTGCTTGCTGCTGGCGATCGTATCTCGATTTCAAGCGATCCTGTTGCTGTGATGGCTGATAATTGGAAACCGCAGGTGGTTGGAAACTGGCAGTCGATTCAGATTTTCCTAAGTGTCTGGCAGTTCTTTTGTATACTGGTGGTTGCTCGTCCAACTCTTCGTAGACTTGGGGCTCGTGCATTGCGGTAACTGTTACACTCAGGTACACAATGACTAGCTGTAAGGAATGAAATTAATTGTTACTACTGAGTTTTTGCTTTTTGTTGATAAAGGGTTTGTTGTAAGTTTATAAGGAAGCAGTAAATTGAGAAAAATAATAACCGCTCGACTCTTGGCGCATTTGCAACAATGAAAATTGACCTGCATTTAATTCGTCAAATCTTTGCAGAGAAAAACATATTCAATATCTTTTATTCTTTTGTTAATCGTTTCACCGAAACCAGCTTTTCATAATTCATTAACAATAAACAATTCGATTTAAATTAGAAAAATTATTACTCCAAACGCTTAATATCAGACTTAATAACTGTGGGAAGTATTGTGTCAGGAAAGAAAGTGAACGTGTTGTGAATTTCGATTCAACATCTGCAAAATGGTTTCTTTTTTGGTCATTTCTTTTAAACCTGAATTCAAACAACTCCAATTCATGTCGTGGATTAATCATATGGGATTTCTGAAATATTCTGAACGATTAACTAAAAAACTAATTAGTTTTTCATTCTAGCTCTAACGGAAATATTGCCGCCGGTAATAACGTTATGATTTACAACTGAATTCAATTTCATTTTGAGATTATTTTTTATTTTTTTTTTAGTTGAATAAACTTGCTAAACAGAAATTGACGTGCCATTTAATTTTCCAATTATGTATAAAATATTTGCATTAAATCGATGAACATTTGATCACTCTCTTTTTTTTAGAACACTTTCTACTACTTGTTCTGAACAAAAAAACGCGGTTTTTATTATTATCGAGCGTCGATCTTTACGTTGCGGATGTAATTTGCTGCAAGTTTTAAATGCGAAAATAATGGCACTACATTCATTTTATGATTTAGTTTTTTCTTAGGGAATAGTGAGTATATTTTAATTGGGTTTAGTTGATATTTATAATTTTTTAACTATCACATTTGAAAACTATCAGTTTTTCGAAAATTGAGCAAAAATATTTTCAGTTTCTGAGGAAACATTTGACAAATTTACAAATGGGAGTGGGAAGTTATCCATACATTTTTTTAGAGCGACTATATTTTGCGGAAAACTGCAAATGCCGGTATTATTGAACAGCATCTTTAAAGAAATTCGTTGCACAGAAAACAGCAAAACTATTTTGGAAGGATTTTGTTTCCATTGTCTCCTGTCTCATTGCCCTTTAACGTAAAACTAATTAATTGGAAAGGATAATAAGATATACTTTCCTGTTCATAAAAATGAAAACAATTAAGAATAATCCATAAACTTACTTATACTTACATTCAGTCAACTGAAAATTTATAGCATATAATTTGTATTAAAAGTTTTATCTTTTTGAATATGTAAAAATATTTTAAGACTTAATATACTTCTTAGTTAGTCCACGAATATTATCTGAATAAAATTTAGTTATGGGTATATATTATTAAAGTAGTTTAACAAAAAATATAATTTTTTACACTTACAAATTCTATTCTGAGGTTCATCTTGAGGCTCTTCAAGCACAACCACTTCACCACGACTAAATGAACGACCTTGCACTTGGACGTCAAGTGTAAGTCTGTCTGAATCTTTAACTTTCTTTTCTATATCAGTTGCATCTTCCATATACAGAATCTTCATTCTTCTCCTACTCAAATGTCGCATTTCTCTCACACGTCTAATAGTCAGAAGTCAAATGTACAGAATATGTTTGAACAAGTTTAGCACAAATTTGCTATTTAATGTGATAAAATTGGTTCATGTGTGCCTTTTATGAAATTGAAGCGGAGAAGTGCGGTTTATGTATTTATAAGTATATTTTTAAACTTGATGCAAGTTATTGCTTAACTTCTGCTGGTCTGGTTGTGCGTTTTTATCTTTAAAAATAATTCGTTGTTTGAAATGAAGGAAAATATTAATTTTTATTAGTTTATTAAGATACTAGATTGATCTGTCTGCTTGCATTTGTACTTATCTTATAATGTTTTTCATATTTCGCCTTGAGTTGTGACTCTGAACTCCGGTCCAAATATCATTTATTTTAATTAACTTTACGCTTTTAACCATTGATTAGTTAGAATTTCTGTGTATATATTATTTGCCCTCAGACTAAGGAAGAGAATGTGAATCGAATACAATATGGTACCTAAATATTTGACTTTTAAATCAGTAAAAGTAGAAAAAAAAATTAGTGATTGCGTATATAGTTCGGTGTTTTATAACAAACCAATAAAATACAAATTCAGATGTATGCACTTACCTTCTTAATTATGATTTCGGGTTGGAGGAAGTTCAGATAAGTACATATTTCTACTAAGTGCTTTCTTAGGATATTAATAATTAAGATAATGCGAACAAATTAAATTTCGGGTTTATTTTGCTAAACACATATCTGTGTATTTTTTGAAATAAATTTCTAAACATTAAATAATAAAAGTTACGTTATTATTACATTATTAACATTAAATGTTAATATGTATTATGTATGATAAAATAATAGACCTTGAACTAAATACGGGTGTATAAATAATGGCAACAATAAGTTAAGGGAGGTCTAATAGTATAGCAATTTAACTGAACATCGCAGTTATAGAGAAAGTTTTTTTTTCAGATGAATAAAAAAGTAAATCTTATAAAACTTCAAGTACTTTTCTTTTGATTTTAATTAATTATTGTGTTTTTTGTGAATTTATTGTGAATAAAGAAACACGTAAAAACCTGCATTTTCGTAATTATCATTACCTTTCAGATATGTAATTTATTTATATTTTTAATAATTTATAAATTATTAACTTTCAGTATTTTAAGCGATCTTACAAGGACCAAAACCCAGACTTAATATTTTTAGTTGCAACATGTAGCTTTATCATAAATTCCAACCATAAGCTTTTCAACATGCTAACGTTTCCTCAAGTTAAAATTTTTGAAAACGAAACTAATATCGGATTACATACATTCAATGGTTCTAGTTCTCCGCGGTTTATTGCGAAATCACACAGCATCTGGGTTGCGATCGATTTCAATTTTCTATTAATTATTCGAAGGTTTTTATTAATTTTAACACAGCTTCCTGTATTTTAAGAGATTTTTAATATAAGTTGAAAATTCCAATAATTCGAAAGGGTAGAGCTTGGATCTTTCAGAACTTCAATGTTTTCATCTGATGAAACTAATGTTTTCAAAGGTATTTTTAAATAAACACGTATATATTTCCTTTATGAATTAAAACAATTATAAAGTCCGGCCGATTAAACTTTTCCTATTGCGCTTGGAACTGTACTCAAGCGCGTGGTGCTCATCTCATGTAGAAAAATCTTTGTCAGTTTTGTTTTATAACATAAGTAATACAAAGATGGCTTTATCGGGACTTGGGAATATAATGAAATACAAATAAATATTATCAAGAAGTGAGAAAGGATAATTGCAATATTGTTCAAGTAAACAGCTTATCAGGAAAATAAATTACAAAATTATATTGAGTAAGTAACAAATTTAATGCAATATTGTTAGACTAGAAGTTACAAAAATAAACATAATATTTACATTATACAACATATTTAACATTAGCTTTGGTAATTTTTTTGGTATTAAACAATGCAACTGTACAATAATAAGTTCATTAATCAATAATAAATATGTCAAATTTGTATGTACATTTTGTACAGTTTTTTATACACATTTAATAACTTCATCTGAAACTGTTTAAGTGTGATTTCAGTAATAAATTATTAGCTTTTGGAACCTATTTAATTTATGTCTAGGTTTATCACAGATGGCTCACGTGGTCAGAAGCAGCGAGAACATTAAAGTACACCCAAGTAGAACCACGGAGTTTATGCGATTGCTTCCATTCTCTGAAAATAAAGAAAACTTTGAGAATCACTTGTTTTTTATCATGTTTTAGAAGGTGTTTTATTAGTAATTAGGACGAAAACAACAGCAGTTTTAAATAAAGACTGCTGTACTAAAAAAAATACTACATGTGTTTTCATACAAGTCTGGAAACCTGACACAATGCGGGGAGTGCTGCTCGCTTTCTTGAATTTTTTGTCAAACTGATTCAAATAGAAATGTTTTGTTATATTTCGGGCTTATATCGCTGCTGGGCTTCTTATGCTAATAATGAGTAGGTTTGTTTAAATCGTAAGCTTAAGTATCAAATAAACCACAACAAAAAATATAGTTAACAAATACTTTTTAAGTCAATTGCTTGTTGACTGAAAAATTATGAAACATTGCAGATTATATGTAAAGACAAGACAGCAACCATTGACCTTTTCTCCTGTAAAGTTACTTCTAAGTTACAGTTTTAGTACCATCAGCGTGCTTCAAAATTAATAAAGCGCATTAATAAATTTAAATTTATTTTAGTTGGTATGTATTAATTTTTCATTCGTTGACTTTGAAGAATCTTTGGAAGCCTCAACATAAATAACGTTTATTTCCTCCATGTATCTCCAACCACATCAAGCTACATAAAATTCAAAAAACTTACGAACTCCATTATTGTTAGTAAATTATGAACAACCTGACAAATATGCAACTGATAACTGAACAGAACACACCATGCACGATGAATACTTTCTAGTACCTATATCTTCACTAGGACTTTCCTCTGTGAAGTTAGATGGGTAATTAAAACTTGCGTACTCCTCATTCAACAGCTCAAAGGGGGAGGGTTCTTCCTCATAGTCTAACAGTGTGAGATAAATAAAAATGGGTTATTAGCCAGATAGCAGAATGAGTCAGATTTTGGTGTGAGTATCGGGTGCATGTGCTCAAGCAATAATTTTGCGGCAAATGTGGATTTAGGAATAAAAATTTTGAATTTTGCGAATAGTACAAAGGAGGTTTTCGCCGTATATTTTCACTCTTGTCATATCAGTGTCTTTGATGCAGCCTTTTTCGTTAAACCATCCTTACCGACAAAATGCTCCATTGACCTGGTATCTGAATAGTTTGTTCCCGGTATACTGAGCAAACAGCTAAACTTCGTTGTTCCTGGTTCCAGATAACTAGAATTGAATGAAATCCGAATCGATACATTGTAGGAGTCGTCCTCATTGGGAATTTCCTCTCTGATGGGGTTGAACAGCTCCAAGTCGTCCAAAGAACCGTTACTAAAAAAAAGACATGTTAACTAAGCGAAATGAAGAAAAGTACCGATTTTAAGTGCATTAATTGCCTACATTCTACTCTCAATTTGTTTTTATTTGAAGGTTTCATACCTGCCCGAAACGTGCAAAGAAAAATCCGGTCTGGGTGAAATATTGGTTGCTTCGCATAGCACAACTTCGTCTCCTTGAAACTGGTCTTCTACACCAAAAAGAAATATCTGAAATGATGTGGCTGGAGCTGAAACAAAATTGACATTTTTATTTTCTGCTATAGAAAACAGATTTCAGTTTCAAAAGTTCTGAATTCTTATAATAGCAACAGCTAAAATATTACTTTTTCATATTCAATCTACATTTGAATAGATTTCTAGAATTTTTAGAAGTCTATTTCAAATCCGATTTAATATTTACAAACCCGTATTTTATCCTCACTTGTGTTATTTATTCTCAGTTGCGCATAATTTTTATTATGGAAATTTGCTTACCTTGTCTATCAAGAAGTTCCCATTTTGTTTATTAGCGTTTAATTAAAATCTGTTTATTTCGCAATAATTGATTTTTTTGTTATGGGTAGATGAGTTTTCCGGAATTCCGGCAGTTATTTTGGCAATGTTGGAAGTAGCACAGTAAAATTTCAAGTGTGTGCATAGTTGTTTTTCAATTTTTAAAAAGATATTCACTTAATCGCAATTGCGAAGGAGTTTCAAACTTATGGAAACGACAAACAGAACAGGAAATTTACGTAACAATCATTTGAAATCACAATAAATTACTAGCAACCCAACAAAATCATACATAATTTCGAGTACAAGCTAAGAAATTAGAGTTATTTCCAGCATTTGATTCATATTTCGACAAATTTCCGCAAAATTAGCTTGGACTTTAAGACCAGATAAAAGGAATTGGTCGGATGGTTGGGTTTGGAACGTATAATTGAGAAATGTTCTTACTAAATGGACAGTTTTTTTGTTTTCAATTTTAAGTTTTTATCAATAGTTTCAATTTCATATCCTCTTCAATCGTATTAATAATGGAATTGCAAACATTGTAATTACTTGATGAACATTTTTCTTTAATACAAATAACAAATAGGAAATTTTTCTACTAAGTTGAAAAATGTACAGCTTTTATAGGCTAAGAATTCATTGGAATTTTTAATTTATTTAATTGCTACAGGTTGTACAGGTTGTTTTATCCTTGTAAATTTTCTTACTTCCATTTAATTTTTCGTTAAGTTTTCGCGAAAGTAAACATTAAATTGCATGCATTCGATTCGCTTACTGTAGCAGCTGCAAATCTTTTCCATACGATAGGAGTATTGAGCAACTAAAACCTAAAAGTGACAATTGCTCCCTTTAAATTTATAACTGAATCAGGAAAGCTATTTTTTTTGTTAACAATTTGAAATCCATTTTTATTTCGCGTTGCAAGAACTGAAACTCTTTTAAAATAAACTTTTGCGACTGATAGAAAACTTGAGCTGTTATAACTTTTGGCCGCAAATTTTCAAAAAATTAACTGACCAAATCGCCTATAATTGGAGAACATAAATACTGAATTTTAGAAAGTACTTCATGCTCTAACAGTTGTCTAAAATCGGTTCATAATTGGCTACTTTTACGAATAATATTGGCCGTTTTCTTCATAATTGAAGTATGATCGTCTAATGAAACCATTGAAAAAGTATAACACATAATGTTTTTAGACCAGCGACTTAATAGCTGTTCATTTGCATGTTATTTTTATAAAACTTCATTTCCTTAAGGTTGGCTCGTGCCGTGCTGTTACCCATGGTTGCTTTCATACAAAGACATCTGCCCATTCTGTTTCTTAGAATATTCGAAAAGTGTATTGTGGACAAGATAATATGACCTAGTCTGACATTACATTATTGGATTATTTCTAATGAATTTAATTACATCTTTTTTTAATTATTTTCAGGCAGATTAATGTATGTTTGTAATTTGCAACAGTAGAACAGTAGTTCGATTATTAAGTTAATTATATTTAATATATATAATTTAAGCAATGTAAACATTTTTTCGGCTTATCAGAAGTTGAGTTTCAGTTAGATGAATACTTAATTTAAATAGTAAGTGAAAAGCGTATTTTGACAAAAAAGAGTGAGTTAATGTTGAGTAAAACCAGTATGTTGGAGAACTCTTTCGCTAAAGCTTCAACAAAAGTGTTTCTTCAAATGTTCATAGAAATTTCCTATTTTGGAAAAAGAGCAATATACTAAAAGGAAATGAGAACACCATTAAAAATTAGGTGTGACTTGTGAATGTGTAGCAAAATTCGTCTTAGCTGTTCCCAATCCGGATCTAAAGTGTAGGTGTATTAAATTGTCTTCAAATCTATAAGATTAACAAAATTAAATCGAAACACTTGAAAGAATTTCAAAATTTCCTGAATGATGAATGAATCTAATGCAATTAGGGAATACAGAAAAACTACTTACAATAAACAATCACTTGTTTCGTGAGCCATTTGACCTCATCTGCTGTATCCACTTTGCACGTATAATTTCCCGAGAGTGCTGAATCCACATCTTTAAACCTCAGAGCACGCATCATTGAATTGGGATCATCAGAAACTTTATATGTGGGGTCAATGAGATCTTTTAAAGATCCCATAGCGTAGGCGTTCTTGTTCAGAGCAATCCACTGGTAAATTTGATCTTCCATCCCATTGTAAAACCATTTGAGAACCACATCCTCTTCGCCGTTGGCTTCAAAGTCACAATCTAAGATCAGTTCATCTGTTGAACCGCTTTCCACCGAGTCTGGACCGACGATTTCGTTCATTATTAGAGTGGCATATGCTGAAAAAGTAAAAAATCTCCAGTAAATTGATGATGTAAAGTTTCTAAATCACACGTTTGCTGGGATTTTGTTATTAGTTCTGGTTAACTTGCCAAGAGTAATACAATAAATTGATTAAGAAATCCAGATCAGCCGTTTATAAATGAACTACCAATGGTGGATTAAAAATAACTTTTATTTCTACCAGATGTGACTAATAAATCGATCAAATCTGTGATATGGAAAAGCTATTTTCAGATGTCAATCAAACCAGGAATTTTCCAGGGTTTTCCTACAATACAAGTTTTGAGAAACTTCGTTCATGGGTTTCTGATATAAATAAAAGTTAGATCATTTTGCAACACTTGGATCGTTGCCATCCCATTACGTTTGATAGTGAGTGATTTTTGTTTAGTGCTAACAAATACTGCAGACACGCAACAGGCTAATTTGATGCAAACTATACAAAGGAACCGAAATCATGTTCCTGTTTAATAGAAATAGAAATGGGAACATCCCTATTTATATTGAATATTTAGAGATGATTCTTTTTTAAATTAAATTATTGCAGATTATGCATAAACATTTGCAATACAAAAGCCCGTTTCACCAGATGTAAAAAACAAATCTTTTTGTGGTAGGAGTATAATAATTATAATATGATAATCATTGATACATATTTTTTAAAACGTTTTTCAAGCACATTCTCCCAAGTTGATTGCACGTTAATTATCGACTGTGGTGTATATTTTTATATTTTCTGCATTTTTTTCATCATTTTCTGCTCGTTGTACTTTGGAAATTGGTATTAAACAATCTTGAAACATTTGGATTGCTTGATAAAATAGATTCTTTTATTTTCCTATTTGAAAGCATCTTCCTCTACAAGATAAAGTCCAAGAACAGCATTTTTGATGCTAGTTGACCACCAGGTATTTTCTATAAAATTCTTCATGTTGGATCCATATGAACTTTTCCATTTCTCTTTTGTATAAACATTTCTGAGGGTGATCTGTACCGTTAATATATCTACTATACAATTATCGATAATTATTACAACAGCAACAAAGAAAAATTTTAAACAGAAACGGAATTGAGTGAGAATATTTGTCGAAGTTAAACACTTTAATTCTTGGTCTGGCTCGCATTATATTCACGCCTATTTATAAAAGAATCTAGCAAAACTTGGTTTGGTTAATGACTTCGGAGTCTCTAATGTACATTAAAAACCAAACAGATTTTCTTGATTTGCAACAAATTTATTAGTGAGAGAAGCGGACTATGTGGTTCTTTTCCTGTAATAGTTTGACCATTTTCCTTCTTTTATGTGACAAATTATAATTATAGCTAAACGTTTTGCAAACCTGATTATTATTTGTCTGCCACATTTTCAAATACTTTTCTACTGTTTTTTTTCAAACGCCATTTGAAAAGGTTTAATACTTTAATAGCACCCGCATACTTATAGATGAGCATCCTGAGAAATTCGATACTTCTTTAAAATAATATAAGTGTAGTTGTGTCTGTAACCATATACTCTAACAACTACTTTAGGCCTTTTGTAACATTGTTTCGCAGGAAATCCTGAATTAAAACTGAAAGTGTTTAAACTGAATTTAACACTATTTTCCTTTCAGTGTACATGAAACACAATTATATTGGCTGCTCTGTCAGTCAATGTTAATGCGTATTAATCGTGCTAAGACCCAACCATAAAAATACCAATATCTAAAAATATAGGGGTTATTTATGGCAGACCTCGTAAAAATGGGAAGAGGGACTGACATCATCCAAGTTAATTAAATATTGAATTATTGAGGCACAACAGCTTTACTGCTGAAAGCTTACAACCTTTTTCTGATTAGATCGGTAGATCGATTTCTACCAAGAATTCAACATTTAGCAATAAGAAAATCTGCAAATGCCACGAATGTTTCGGTTTATTATCGAGAGCGCGTTTTTAGCTTTAGCTCAAGTCGTTACAAATTTGATCAATGTTTTTTCTGTCGGTATAAATTTTTAAAATATTTGATTTATGTTCTCATCTTCTTTCACTCAATATGCCTCTCAAACTAATCGCAACTTGCTTGATATTAATAAATTATTTGATTAAGAGCGAGTTATTATTATTATTATTATAAATAAGAAACAATGTTAAATGCAATCCACATAAAACGACTCTATGTTTTTTAACTCAACCATTTTTATCTTTTAATAACCCATATATAAAGTTGTACTGTTTACCCTGTTGAGTGTATTTAACAGAAAATTCGATAATGAACTAATTTGATGAATTTATAGTGCACTATTTCGAAGTGACATTGTGTTTTCATAGAACACATATGAAAAATTGGGAAAGTATTTTATTTGTATAAAAATAACATTTTTCAAAACTCTTTCATTTTTAGCTCTTAATTGGCAAATTCTCCTAATCATTTAATGCGTGAAAATTGCAGAAAAATATTTGTGTAATCATAGAACCCACAGAAATGAGTAAGCGAAAAGTTTGTCTTACATTTATATCCCGAAATTTAAATGCAAGTACAGTTCAGTTGAACTCAGACTATGCATTTGAATGCAAATGGAATTGAAAAGTTCGTTAGCTGCATTGATTTCGGATTATGAATTCGATTTTCGAACTTATAGAATGTTTTCTCCATTTTTGTGTGCTTGAACTCAGTTGCTATTCTCATTTATTTGGAAGGATTTTTAATTTACAATTGTTTGTAGAAGGCGAAGTTTGAATAAGAGAAATTATAGTATTAGAAAATGCAAAAAGTCCTTAGAATGATTCATGCGTCTGTTTACGAAAATTAGTCACATTTTTCATCTTCAATTATATAATATGTAAGTACGTATTTTTGTTTTGTTTCTGTATATGTGCCTGCACAATTTTTAAGAGATTGAGGTCTAATTTGAGATCTGATTAGCGTGTTTGGGGTCTGCTGTCGTCGCCAAAAAGACAAAAAAACTGTACACAATGAAAGTAAAAAAACTTAGTAAACATATACTTATAGCGTGTCTCATAACAATAATAAGAATAACAAGAATGGATATGGACAATTTTTTTAAAATTTATATAATTTTGTATGATATACCCATCTGAAAATGTATATAAAATACATATATTTATATGCAAATTCATAAACATTCTTCCTGTGCTATAAAACAAGACCCAACAGAATAAATGTTTTAAAATAAATTGTGTTGCATATTTTCAATAATGCAGTAATTATAAAGGCAAATTTAAACAAGCTAGAAGTAGACATTTATTTATACAAACTTTTAGTCTGGAAATAATTTTGAAACCACCTGAATATTCGTTTGGAAACGGTGAATAAAAAGGTGACAATACAACTGTTTTTGAAGTTACGAATTCTAGTTGAACAAAGACACCGCTGAAGTTAATAAACACACACATAACAGGCAGTGCGATAAGTCATTGTTATAGTTCAGTTAATGTAACTGATATGTTGTAACGAGTTACTGAAATTACTGTCATTTAACATGTAGTCTGACTCATGATATTTAAATAATTTATATGGGTTCTGACATTTTTGTTTCCGGTCAAGAGTCCTCTTGGTCTGGGGTTCATTAATTATATTTCAAACATTAACCATGCACTTACGGGAAAAAAATGTGATTGAAAGCGTTCGCCATGTGGTTTCAATTAAAAAAGTCTGCAGATTTAATAGTGACATCAGACTAGACGGGTATTTTTAGCTGTTTAACTTATTTTCTATCCTACGCTGGGGTTCCGCTATTATTCAATGGAGGAACCATGCTTTCTTAACTGTTATTTTTGCCATCGATTGTCGAATTTTAGCCAAAGGAAGCAAACTGTAATTAGAACAATATTACAAATTCCCGCACTGTCGGCTCCATCAGTTACTGTATACAAATAAGTAAAACTATCTACTTGTGCTTTTCCGGCAGAAATCAAAGCTTTGAATGTTTGTTGAGGTCGATGGATCAACGTGCATCTATAGGCTGTTTGAGTTGATAATGGGGAAAATATCGTCGACTAGCAATCGAAATTTTATTTATATTATCATAAATTCTTCTACTGTCTGCAATATGAAAACATGTACCAAGACTGTCTTCTTGTTCAGTATATTCGCTTTTTGCATCTTTTGAAATTAGTTGTTCCGTTTGAAAATATCATAGAAATAATTTTCCCGAGGAAATTTCGTTGTACAATCGTGTTCTTTATAATTATTGAATAAATTAACAGCAAGAGAAGGGTGTAATAATTTCTTTGTGAAATCATCAGACCACAATCTGCTCTGCTCCACGTTAAGAGAAAATCTGAAGAAAGTAGAAATATCATCGAAGTCAAGAAAACTATCGTTAGAAACAATGAAAGACACCAACTTGCTGATGAAATAAACAAGATATACAGCATAAAAACGATATCTAACGAATAAAAAACTATTGATAAAAATTGTACAGGCAGTCAAACTTCCATTATTCAAATAGCAACGGATCTAATACCACGCCCGAAAAGAACAGCTAAAAAGAAGTGGATGAGGCAAGAAATTGTAAAATTTTTGTCTAGCAAAAATTTGTAAAACGGAAAATTACTTATTGAGTTTTTGTCGCATTATAAAATCGCAAATGTTCTCTTCTGTAAAAATTACTAAAACATCAATTGACTTTGATGCGAAAGGAAAAGTTTGAGAGGAAATATTGAACAGATTTTCGGTACGGTTTTCAGGTATAATAATTTATGTCGGGCAATATAAGAAGAATAATCCGATATCGCTGCAAGATATGTTTCCTATTTACAAACATTTTTCGAAATTTTATTTAAAAAAAGGATTGTCTGCTGACTTTACAAATCCTTACCGGATTGTTTCGTTTCCTTGCAAGCAAAATGACTAGTACTCAATAGAACTTAGGAAAAAATCAAGGAGGTGTAAATCAGGGCTTTCAGGAAATTAATGCAACTGAAATTTTATCAACGAATAAAATATTATAAAACAGTTTGAAAAATATGGAATTTGCATAAATGGGACGTAGTTCTTTAACAGGTACCTAACTGGTATTTTGGATAATGTTTTCGCTGAACTTTAATGCATCTTAAAAACTGTTGGGGAAAGAAACCTTTTGAAGATCGTATACTTTTCAATTGTTCTAATTGCGCTGGAAATGGAACATTTACTAGCAAATAACTATGATGTCCCATTAATATCAATTACCATAATCCCGGTGAAGACGTTGACCAAAGCGTGACGCTCGGCGGAAATACCCTTTCCTGACCGGATATATGGTACCATATGCTGTCTGACATTGATTTTGTAACTTTAGCTCAGACAGCACGTATATGTACTTTTATTAAGTTCCACATGAAACAGTAATTCACCATTTCGAAGCAAGTATTTTGTAAAAATCAGGCCAAAACCCATAGATGTTATTTTGGTGACGATTTCGATGCGACCTTAGAACAGTTATTGTAACTAATACAACTAGAGTCAAAAATATATGAACACGGTGCCAAATAATTTACTTGCGAATAGATCTGGAATCAAACCAAAACTAGGATAGTAATTTTAAATTCGGGATCTGCAAACATCAGGCACATTAGATAATATTGATTTTAGCCCATACGATGCATGACGATATTCCATAGTTGATGATATTGATATGAGGCTGGTGCGGAAAATAACAGGTAAACTCAGTAGTTAGGGATTTTAATTGAAGTTAATTACTGAATTCAATCTGTGATTCCAGCTCATGATCTTTTTCACAAGATTCACGTTGAAGGATTGCAAACTTGGCAAAATGGTATTAAATCTGAAAATAGTTAAAAAGTTTCTTAGTTATGCTTCGCGTTTGGCAAATTTTCACGTCAAACAGAAATGATTAGTTTTCTATACAAAATAACCACTGCACATAATAGCAATACAAGGTATTGGCACAAAACAACATAATAGAAGAGATCTTTTCTTATGTTATACTCTGGAGAAAATGGTTATAATTTCCATTCCCTTATTTTACTGGGAGCATGTAAAATATCACATCTTATCCAATAAACCTCCACAAACCCAAAAACCTACATCTAATTTCCATGAAAATATAGTACAACCTGATCTCGATTCATTAAATTTTATAAGGCGACTCTTAGCTCAGCTATTTAAATCTGGCATTAAGTGATGATTGTATTTAATAATGTGTAATTGAATAACGAGGTGTTCACCCGTATAGTGTTATGAAATCGTTTATATCGACAGAATATAAACATTTCCGTCCCTTTGATGGTTTGGCGATTTTATGGGCTAAAATCATTACTGAATATTATTTATTCAATTTCTACGTTCTACCTACTATAACAATTGATGAGTTATTGTCCGTCATGTTCAGGTTTTATTTAAATTTAAATGCAACATAATAAAAGTATGTAGATTTTCAATTTCATATGAAAATTACAAGTGATCCTTTGGGTTTCCTTACACTAAGTGGTTAATTTTCTATTCCTTTGTTCTATGTCATTGTAAAATGTTTGCTAAAAGTTGGTAGGAAACTGTTGCTCTATCCATTGGACACGAAATTTTAATTCACTGTCGAATTTTTTTATTAATAGGGGGGTTTGTGGTCGTACATAATTGGTAACCAAATGACCCCTTTCAGTTTGCTCATGCAGGTTTGGATAAAGTAAAAAAGGATAGGGAAATGCCGGCTTCCCCTGTTAATGGTTCGATGATTTCCCACCTATTCAACCATCTGTTGAAGTGTGGCGGCCTACCGTGACCCTTAACAAACACCCCATAACGTACCTTCAAAAGGGACGCGTCGCTCTTCAACTTGAACGAATTACCTAACGATTATGTTTCGGTTTTTTATTTTAATTGTACAAACCAAGTTGCTCATTGTACTTTTTCAAAGTTTTAATCTGAACGAAAATAAGTGAAAAATGATTCTACAACAGGAATTCAAAACGGATTCCGTGAGCAAGTGACAAAACCACTTTGGAACAAAACTATTAACTTTAATACCGAATAAATCAACAAATTACCATTGCCCAATAAATTACTATTTGCAATTGATAAAATATCATAAAGCTGCAGCAGCGAAAACTTTTGGAAGTGTTTTGGAAAGCACACTCACTTTCGCCAAGTTAACGAAGAAGTGATGATTTTTATAATATTAAACATTGTGATTAAAGCCCAAAAGGAACAAAAACTTCATATTTTGTGAGCTGATACGATAATCACAGACCTGGAAAAGCTGTTTCAAAAATAGAAGGTTTGATCAGTTGAAAATGTTGACCGGGAGAAGTGAAGATGGTTTTTTTAAGCAAACAGAGCAGGAATACTTCAAGAAACTTGAAATGTGAAAAACATGCCAATAGCACGTAAAATTTTAAGCCCACTTTAGACCAAGTAAGAAGCCATGCATCAACAAATCTACTAATCTAGACCGAGTATAAATTGGTAGATTCAAGTTAGAAGAAAATATGAATAGAAACTCAACGAAGATGCGGCATTTTTGACCCCCGCGGTAACAAGTGAAGTTATTTTGACTCTCAACATTCAAAATTCTAAGCAATTTCTAAAACAGTGAAATAAACCAATATTATACGATATAAATATAAACAGAAAAGTGATATAAAGATCTAGTAAAATAAGAGAAAGACAATGAAGCAAGAAAAGACAACATTTCTTGAAGTGGATTGAAATTAAATATTGGTAAACCGCTGGATGGGTAGAAGTTGCTACAGCTAATTGATAAAATAATGTCTATGATAAAAATACAAGAACATATGATCAATTGAAAGAAGTCATATTGAAGAAGATTTAAACATAAATTCAATTAAATTTCAAAAATGAGCTTTATGAACTAACTGACTAAGATATCTGGTGAAACAAACACATTCTTAATATCAAATCAACTTAATCAAAAGAAGCGACTATTTGAGAGCTACAAAAAGAACTAAGTTAATGACTTTTTCTTTATCAGTTATTCTAAAATCACTTTAAATCAATATTGAATATTTTAATATTTGAGTTAATTTTAATGAAATACCTAACGCAAAATTCATTATTGAAATTTACGATTTGATTTTCTTTAAGTGACTGATTTATCTGTGTATATTTATTTGTACTGTTCATAAGACAAAATTTAGTGTCTAGTACAATTTTGTACAGGAGTTTAACGGTAAGATAGCCGAAGACCGAAACGCCCTAAGATATCGGGACACGCGCTCAGGATGTTCGTGCACGCGCGTTTCCGTTTAAACCAGTCGCACTTTTAATTGTTAATTAGTATTT